>NC_059426.1:65601455-65931455 GCF_021028975.2 Sphaerodactylus townsendi
AGTTGCCAAGCACAGTAAAACTTCAACTAATATGACAGTAATGTAAAAATGGTCTTCTTATGGAACAAACATAACGAGTGGAACACAAAAGAAAAGAACCTCCACCTGTTTACTTATTAAGGCAAGTGTGCTTGCTGGCAAGAGGATAACTTCACTGCTCCCCTTCGATCAGCGCAATCCTATTATTCCACTCTAATTGAAATCAATGGGCTCTGCATAAAATTGCACTGTGCATTCTTCTGAACCAGATTTGCTCTTTTGGGTACACTCCAGTTTTTTAAAGATCGGACCTATTCTCAGCTGATTTCCAAAGACAAAATAGTAAAATAACAATAAAAGAAAGGCAGCACTATAAGTTAGCTCCAGATCACTGTCAAGCTGAAGTTATAATGCAGTAAGTAAAATAACATAGAATTTTAAACTAATACATTTAGTGTGGCTTAAGCTTTAATGAGTCAGAGATCATGTTATCCAATATATGATGTGCAGTATTGAGTCAGCAGATTTCTTTCCAATGAACAGAAAGGGGAATGAGAGTTATTACAGAGATCAAAAGGCCTAGTTTCCTAGGTAAAGTTGTGTGACATTACACGGTAGGAAACCTCCGCTCTTTCAGTTATTTTACTGTTTTGTTACATTGGATTAAAATCTCTCTGCTAACTGAATGGAATACCTCATGCAACTGACAAACTGAGCTCTGATGCATAAAAGCTTATGCTGTAACACATTTGTTAGCATTTAAGGTGCTACTGATAGCCAGTGTCATGTAGTGGTTAGAGTGTTGGAGTAGGATCTGAGTGGACCAGGTTTGAATCCACACTCTGCCATGGAAACTTGCTGTGTGACCTTGGACCATTCACTAACTGTCAGCCTTAACTACCCTTACAGGGTTGTTGTGAGGATAAAATGGAACGTAAACTGCCTAGGTTCTGTATTGGAGAGAAATAAGCAGCATATAAATTAGATAGACCAATGACTCAATAGGATTATTCCTCTGAACTTACTCAGAAGTAAATTCAATTTAAGCTAGTATGTGTGCTTAGAACAGCAACTTTAATAATTAACTAGCAACATTTGTACCTCCCAACAGTTCGGGGCCCACTTCTATGAATCAAAAGTGAAGGTGAAATTGAGAGACTGTAATATGCAACAGTCCTGTAGGTGGATTTCTATGGCAAATGAATGACATAAAAGGCAATGATTAGTGGCAGCTCCCCAGTAACAGGAAATATTTGCTCATACCACTATTTAAAAAAAATTTTTGAGGCATATATGTGTGTGTACATTTCTGTTAAATGTGGACTGTGTTATTATAAAGGAGGTGGGCAAAGCTATTCCACATGGTCACATGATGCCACATGGTCACATTATCCCACCATTTCTTGAATCTTTTGGCACAGTTGCTCTCCATTGCTGGAGTGCCCTTGAGGAACTAAGTAACAAAACTAAATGACAATGATGCATTCATCAAGTGAGGAGCAAGTATTTGCAATTACCTGTCGAGAACCCAAATATTGCACGTCTAGATGCAAGTCCAGTGGCACCTTATATACCAACAAACTTTTCAGGGTGTGCTCTTTCAAGAGTCAAAACTCCCTGGGTCACATTCAAGTAGCAATATCCCAGCCTGAAGGTGAAAGGGGTTATAAAGATTCAGGGGTCTCTTATTTATTCTATAGGGTCCTACTGGACTCAAATCTAACTGTTCCACAGCAGACCAAACCTATCATCATCCAAAAATACTCTAAATGTGATCCAACAGCTACACATATAGGAACAGGAATTCATGTCACTGGGTGTCTGTAGTTCTAGTCTGCTCTACATATGCATGTAGAATGAGGTGGTAGAACCAATATGGTAGAATGGAACATACCATATTACCCTGGAGGAATCTCCCTCTCTTTTTAACGGAGGAGGCTAAAACAAACGTGTCACCCCACCCACCCCGATTTTCTAACTGCAGAATTTTGCTGTGCCGCTATATAAATCCCCCACCCCGGTGCAGCTTGAACTGTCTACCATTGGAGTGTGCGACCCAGTCATGGACGCTGGCGGGCTGGACACGGTGGCGTAATATCAGGTTAAGGCGTGCGTGCTTGCGACAGCTGTGACTCCGCAAAGAAAATCTAACCGTCTTAGCGACACATACGAAGCCCCCGCCTTGCCCAGCGGACCTCCCAGAGATCTCCAGGATACTCTAACTTCCCAATCGTTCGTGCACGCCTGAGGACCCAGCCCGAGCTGCGACGTAACCAGCACGAGCGCGTCCGCGACGCCGCGGGTGGCGAATGAGAAGCGCGTGCGCAAGCGTGGCGCGCTTTCTCCCCGTCTTCCTCCTGCTCCCAATGTCGGAAGTGACGCAGAGTGCCGGCTCGGCGGAGGTGGGTGGGGAGCGTGTGGCGGAAGCGGCTGGAGTCGGGCGGGTCCCCGGTGCGGCGCGCTTCTCGGCTCGGTGGTTTCTTTTTCCCCTCCCCGCCCCTCCTCCTCTCCTCCTCCTCTCCCCGCCCGGCTTCCGCACCCCTCCTCACCTCGTCCCGCCCGTGGCCGTCGCCATGATCCTGCTGGAGGTCAACAACCGCATCATCGAGGATACACTCGCGCTCAAGTTCGAGGGCGCGGCCGCCGGGTGAGAGGGGGAGTGGCAGCGGCGGGAGAGTGGGTGAGAGGGGCGGCCGGTGGAGGAACGGGCCCGGGGACACGCTCTGGCTCCGGGCTGCGCTCCCTCGAGAGGGTGAGGACTCTGGGCCTCGAAGCTATGCACGCCCACGGCGCAAACCCGCATAATGACAGGGCCCCGGTGGAGGGTCGCCCTCCATTTTCCAGGTGTGGGTGGAGAACAGTCACTTCCTCTTCCCACCCGAGTGGCTGTCTCCAGGGTGCTTGCTTGAGGCCCTTTCTTCATTTGTATGAGTTCTTCCTCTTCTCAGAAGTGTCAGTGTATCTGTGCTCTGCAGCAGGCTGTATTTACGTTAAATAGTTCACTCCGGGTAGAGTTTCTTGTTTCTGCAGAGAAAGCTTCCTGAAGCATGGTTTCAGTCAGAGGTAGACGCTTAAGTAAGCATTTCTATCAGGATCACTGTAGACTTGCGATATTTAATAATCCCGTCACACCTCACGTGGGTGCATCCTAGAAAAACAGGAGATTGTAAAAACGTTGGTTGCCTCTGACAGTTTTTGTCATTCTTGTTTTAATCAAGATATTGTTCTTCGGTTTGCATGTTCAATTCAGTTTTATGATATCATTGTTCCAGAACTATTCGGTGTGGGTGTGTCTGAGCTCTATGCTGCCCCTGATGTGTATTTCTTTATATGATGGTCATCCTATTCTTACTGTTTGCAAGAGCTCCTGTGAGCTAACTTGAAGTCCTCTTTAGGGTATTTTACACTGAAAGAAATCTCTGTCATGCTGTCATTCATTTAGCTTTTTCATAGATGCTAAGATATAACTGCTTTCTGTTAAGCGGTCTTTGCTTAAGAGTACAAACGTCTTGCAGAATCACATCAAAGTTTCCTCTAGATCAGCATTCCCTATAAGAATCCCAACAGCAGTGTGTGTTAGGTAGATCCCAGGACACTGGAATACATTCTCTCTACTATCCCCCACTAATATAGTAGAAGCTTAGAATCTTTATTGTGTTACTTTCATTAACTCCTAAATGAACCCCCCTGCACACACACACACAAAATATTCCAATATCTGTTGCAGTGATTATTCATGATGGTGGTGTGGCTTAATTTAGACTAAAAGGCAAGGCTCAAATTTAGCAAAAAAAATAATAACAGTTTGCTATGTGGTTTGAAAATGTGGATTAAGGTGTGCTCCTATTAGAACCTATTGAGTCTTTTAGGTACATTCAGCTACTTTGAGTGCCTGAGTGCAGGGAAGAGCATTTCCTGTCAGAGCTTTAAGAGTGTGTGTCACTTCTCTAATGTGGTTGATGTAGTCAAGTACGCCGTGTTCAGTTTTGATACTATTTGATATTCAGGCATTGCTTGCATGTTATAATAGAATCTCTGTGGAGACAATGGGCAATGCTAACTGGTTCTCTGTACTTGGAGGTAGCAACACACCCTAAGCTTGGAGAATATTCCCATTCGTCAGTATTATATGATGCAACATTCTCTGGTGGAGACATTTCTTATTTGTGGGCATGCATACTTACAACATTGTTATTTTTTGTAAATATTCATATGAAGTTCCCCCAAATTATTGTGGTTATGTCTCAGCACCATGAGTGTAAGCTACGAAGTGTTATTTTAGGGAATTTCTATTCATTTTTGAAGTAAGTCCAGGTTTGCTACAGCTCCTTGTAAACAGTACAATTGACAAATGTGTGCTTTTATTCTACCCTTCCTCCAAGTACTCTGGAAAGTGAACATGCTTCTGTTTCAATTGTATATATCTGTAAGGTAGGTCAGGCTAAGAGATAACAAGGAGTGGACCAAGGTTGAGTTTCATGACTAAATAAGAAGTTTAATCTGTGTCTTTTTGACACAAGTCTCACACTGTATATTATACACACATGTTTGTGAATATATCCTTGCAAGATTCACACTTTAAATTCTTACATGTACACTTCGATAATTAGTGAGCGAGATGGTATTATACTGTCACTTTGAACCATTCATATATGTTTGCAATAAAATGGCCTCTCTAGAACTGTAGCAGATTTAGCACCTTAAGTAAATCAGCAGAGAGGAAGTTGTTGTTTCTGCATTTTTAAGCTGATGCCTTCCAAGTCCAGACAAGCTCAGAGCCAAGCTAGAGATCTGAAATGATTACCATGGTAGATGTTTCAAGCTGAGTCATCTCTTTATGATGTAGAAAACAGCCAAGGAGACAGATTTATTCTCTGCTTTTTTATATATATATCAATGGTAGTGCTTCTACTTCAAAAATGGGCCACTCTTAGTTTGTACCTCTGTTTAAGATATTAAGATATTGCTTGCAATAGCAGACTGGCAGTCAGATCAAAGATGCAATAAACTGAATGGTGTTGTACCACACTGATAAATGGATTTAAAGACATCAGAAGCAATAGTGGCCATTGGTTAGGGTACAAGACTTGAATTTGGGAGCTTTTGCTCAGTTTCTAGTTCTGTCATTTTTTCTTGTTTGAACTGGGTCATGACCCATCACTGATTCACTTATTCTTTTTAAAATAATTTATGCCATCAAAGAATTACAGATAAAGCAGAGTAGTAAGATCAAAGTAATGCACTAGATCTGTGATCCTACAGAGCATGTGTAGCTCGGGATTACAAAACTGAAAATCCCAGTGTTAAGCCATTCAATAGAGAATGCCTGAATCCAGCCCCCCTCCTCTTTCAAAATACGTTATTTTGTGAGGAGCATTTACTGTTTTAAAGAAGTTCATGTGCATGTGTTAGACCATTTGCTTGTCTGATTACTCCTCTAGCTGGGGATGCTCTCTAGGAAGTGTATTTTTTCATTCATGCATAACTCCTGGGTGAATTGATATGCATGTGTGTCCTAGATTTGAACCTCTTTCCAGGTTACATTAGGTAGTACTAGTGTTAACAAAAGGGTCAGGTTCTGCCCATCTTTTTAGATGCCTTAATGTAGGTAAAAGCTCTTGCTCAGTTTTTCCCAAAGGGTTTTCTGAAACATCAGATTATGAGTGTTCTTTAAAAGAACAGACCTCCTTGGTGCAGCCACAATGTTGAGCATCCCTGTCTCTCCATGTTGGTGAGTGTATTGATCTGTGAGCATTATGCCCACACAGCTTATGCTGTGCTAAGTTGTACCATGCAGCTTGTTTTAACCGTTTTGGCACTGGTTTCTGCCATCTCTCCTCCCACAAGTTACTGTGAAAACACTTTAGTTACCTTTGATGCATCACCATTGCTTTCTGGACACTGAGACTGATTGTGTAAAGCAGTTCACAGCAGCTTGAAATCAGGTGGTTACAATTGCTGAAGTTGATTATCTTGACTAGGTATTACAAAACCATACATTTGCGGTGGTAGCCTAATTCACTTTAACAAACTGCTTCTGACAAGCTTTCAGAATGAGATGTACAGATAGCTTTACAAAGACTAGTAGAACCATTGTAGAAATGAAATCATGGTGGACTGGTTGAAACTGAGGTGGCACAATGATGGAAAGATGCAAAATAGACTAACACCTTCATTGTCAAGCAGTCGTTACTCTTTCAGCACTTTCCTTCTGATTATGTAGGTCTGCATGCATAAAGTTTATTAGGAACAGCAAGCCAGATATTCAGATCAGAAGCCTGTTTGCTTGGAAGCAAATTCAGGTGCATTCAGAGAGACTGCATTCCATGTAGTGTCACTTTTAGGGGTGAAACATATGGTTCCACATATCCCAAACCCCATGCCTGGCACAGTATGACGGTGTATACATTGGGGTATGCCTGAAGTTTGTGGGTATGAATCTGTGATCCTAGGACAGCTTCCGTAGATGACTTGAATGTTGTAATTTGTGGTTCTAATGTATTTTTGGCGCACCAATGTCACCAGATTCCATCATAATCTATATTTA
Source organism: Sphaerodactylus townsendi (assembly GCF_021028975.2). Lineage (NCBI taxonomy): Eukaryota > Metazoa > Chordata > Lepidosauria > Squamata > Sphaerodactylidae > Sphaerodactylus > Sphaerodactylus townsendi. The sequence continues at coordinate 65,607,982 of NC_059426.1, forward strand.
TTAGTACATCATGTCCTGCAGTTCCTCAGAGTAATGTAGTGTGGAATATAAACTGAGCCCCCATACAGTGCAAGCATTAAGCTTTTAAATGTTTGTCCTTTAATATCAGGAGATTAGATAGTCCTGAAATCCTCAATTTCTGTTATTATGCAGGGCGGCCATTAATTGTAAAACAAGTGATTGCCTACCTAGGCTTTCTCCTGCCTCTCCTCTCGTGTGAAGACGGGCCCTGCCTTCTGTCTAACGTAGTAGATGAGAAGCAAGTTCTGCACAAATAATTATCTTTTTCTCTTTGTGTTAATTTACTGATCACAGGTGAAACTAATGCTGTCAGATGGTTTTAAGTATGCGCTGGCATAAGACTGTCATAACTGCTTCTTATATCTGCCATGTTGGGGAAATAGCATATTCTTGGGAGTTGAAAAAGTAGAGCAGTTTCATCTGAAACTCATATAAAACCACTGTTAGTTGTGTGAGGTTAAAGAGGGCTGACTGCAGGAAGAAACTAGGCTGCCCAGAACCTTTTCTCATTCTAACTAAAGTTATTATTTGTGACCTGGCATTTAAATGCAACGAGGATTTGAATGTCCATTGCTGTTGCTGTTTAAAGTGGTGGGGGAAACAGCTGGCTTTTTTAGCTTCAAAATTCGGATGAGCTTGTCAAAAACCGGTCTTTCTTGTATTAAGGGTAGTGGAGAATCGCTGGGTGGTATTTTTGTTCTGTGAGTTCCTGAGGGCAGAACGCAGTGAAAACAGAAGCTCCTGTGTTTTCAGGTGTAGGAAGTTTTCAGATGAACTGGAGGATAAAGGAAAACATCATAAAGATTCAGGAGGGGGTTTATTCAAAATATTAAGACATGGCCCTTTTAGGTGAATGATCTACATGAAGTCATTTTTTAAATAGGAAAGAAGCCATGAAGTGAAGGGAATCTTCCCAGCACAGTAAAACTGATCTCTTACCAGCATTAAACTATGTAGGTGTTGTGTGTCTCATGCTGCTGGTAGTTGCAGATGAAGAGCAGTGCAAGTTTGCCTAAAACTATTAGTCCTTGTGGGGCTTTATCATGCACACAGGTGGTTGGAACACATAGGATTTGGTCCCCTGTGTTTGTGAGCCAATTCATGGTTGCTCAACCTACATAATGGGAAATGCAGCTTAGACTGGTAGATGGAGAATTATTATGTTAGAGGTGACGTGTCTTTTAGTTATAACAGGTGAAATCTCATAATGCAAAAGGTTAGTTTTACTAGTCTGTTTGGAAAATTGCTGTCTGCACAGAATATTTAAATGGGAGCAAAAAATTGGCTCTTTGCATTTGGAATGAAATAATTGACCAAAAGGGTATTTGAAACTTTCAGCTGAGCATTAGCTTGTAAAAGAGGCACTGAAATATGCAAGGTCATTCTTTGGGGGCAGGCATAAAAGATTAGTTATCTTTTATAATAAATAGTCTTGAGTAATGTAGTGTATAGCTGCACACCATACAAGTGAAGAAATCCATATCCAACTCAAAATTCAGCATTTTGGATTTGGCCATTGCTAGTGTGAAGGTACACTTGAAACTGTGGGTAGTGCCTACTTAAATTAGATGTCACATGGGCAGAGCTCTAGTGAGAGGAAGTGCTTGATATAGCTCTTCGCCCCATACTTAACAGAAGTGGAATATGTTATGCAAAAATGAGTAAGTATATGTAGATGACCTTAAATTGCCTGTATTATTCAGAGTGCAGGCACCACCTTCTTGTTTCTTATTTGGAATGTATAATACTTTATCTAATTCGATTATTTGGTATGTGCCTACCATATATATTACAATAATATATATTTTGTACATACCAAGACCAATGTAATTTTTTTTAGGCTAGCCGAAAATCTTATACTTTCAACTGTACTTTCAATCAAGTGCTAAAGTAATTTATCCTAGTACATTGATGTCTGGTAAAATAAATGGAAAACATTGTATGAGAGCATCACTTTGGCTTAAAGAATAATTCTTGAAAAACATGCATCATGTAAGCAGTTGTATTGTGTGAGGCCCTTTTGCCAGTTTGAGGTGGATACAGAAATTTGGCCTTGATATGCCAGCTGCTAAGTTTGTGTAGTGCACCACTTGGAAAGATGCTGTAGCAAGGGTTTAAAATAGGGATCCTCATTTGGCCCCTTGGCTGAATCTTGCATCTCAGAGTCCTTTCTGTGATGTTCTACTCGGAATTCATTGGCAGAAGAGAAAGACAGCAACGTAAGAAAAATAAATTCCATTATTCCTGTTCTTTGTGCCCTTGTGTATCTTTCCTTATGTACTCTTCATTTGGGAAACTGCTTGGAAAGATAAAGGCACAGAGAGGGGTAGATGGAAAATGAGAGTTTTCCTTGTCCCTCTGTTTTGCCTTTTCCATCTGGGAAGTAGCTTGAAAGGAACCAAAGGAGTTGCAAATGGCAGAATCTGTCCTGTTCCTTACAAGCTCCTTTCCTGACACTTCTCCATCACACAGCTTAGTATGGAATAAAACTGGGGAGAAAGATTGTGACCAGTTTGCTGGCAGCTTGCTAGCTGAGAGAGAAGCTTTAAAAGCATGTGGTCCGAATGTGTAGTATTACAGTGAAGCAAAAGGCTTTTCATGGATCTTCAGCTGCTTTTGATGGAGTACAAAATGCTTGTCACAACACCTTGTCTCACCTTTTTTATGTTCCTGGATTTCCCATGGTCCCCAAAGCTCCAGCAATTATGTTGTCAGCAACATGCTGCGGTGAATGTATTGTAAAAATCTATATTACCCTCCATCCTGAATCTGAGTATAATTCAGACTGCTGGTTGTGACCTGTATGACTCTCTGTATGGACCTGCTTGTTTGTTAGAATCTTCTGAGTACCTTCTGCAGATCATTCCATTTGACTGTGGCTCCACATCTTTGGATGCCTTTGGGTGGCTCCACATCTTTGGAACTGGCTTTTCTTGCTGGGTTCACCTGGCTGGCACACTTGTTATTGGCATTTGATGCCAAGGAAAGACATTTTTATGTGTGTGTGGTTTTTGGCTGACTCCAGTGTCTGCTGCAACTTTGGTTGTGTATAATGGTGATTTCGTTTTTTTTACTTTGCTGTTTTGAACATTTTAAAATGTCTACTGTGCGTTATTCTTCAGTTTATATTATAAAATGGGAAATCTGCAATATAATCTCAATAAACCACAGGTACTAATGTATGTTAAAAGTTATTTTGGCCACCCATTAGAAATGTAACATTTTGAAGCCATGGGAAAAGTCTCTTTATTTCTGAAAAATGGAAATCAGGGAGAAAATGGCAATGTGTGCAGTACTTTTATATTAAGCCTAAACTCATTTTTCTGCTTCAACAACATTACTGCTTACTATATTTGGAATATGTATGGATTTGGAAAGTATAAATGCCTTGGTTTTCTGCAAGCAAATACACCCATTTTGTTAAATGGACCTTCAAATGATTGTATCCTAGGCAGGGGGCAGCCTTAGCATATGTATTTTAGTTTTTTCCATCTGAGACATAAAAAGGGGGATTTTTTTTTAGGCTGGTGTCATAGTAAAGTGTATTCGGTCAGGAAATCAAACTATTGTCATCAAAAGTCTATCTGCATATTTGGATAGTGAATTAAATGTTATTACATTGAAATCATTGAATTCTTCAATAGTGTAGTTTAGCATGTAACTGTGAGCAAAACAGTCAAATTTAACCCAAAATGTTTTCTTGATAATGCATGGTGTATGTCTGCCCTGGTTTTTTTTTTGCCATCAGTCACAGCTGACTTTTGTTGACCCTATAGCATTTTCTAGGCAAGAGACATTCAGCAGTGCTTTGCCATTGCCTGCATCCATGTCACAACCTTGGCATTCCTTGGTGGTCTCTCATCCAAATACCTACCCAGGGTCAGGGCTGAGAATATGTGACTGGCCCAAGGTAACCCAGCAAGCTTTCATGGCCCAAGTGGGGATCTTATTGCTTAGGTCCATCTTCCAGTTGCTCACAGCAGAACAAAGTACCACAGGCTTCCCTTGCTAAATTAACAATTTACAGCCCAGTCGAGACCCACAGGTGGTGGGACGCCACGCCACTACAACACCACCCCACCACACCAAAAGACTTCTCCACTGTTCAGGAAGCCCAAAAACAAACTCCAGCCAGCACAAATCCTCCATACGAGATAATGGACATACACTACAAAAAAGTAGTGTATGTCCAAGACCAGCTGCATTGGTGCATAGTGACTGGGGAGGGCAATGGAAGCAGACTAAGGTTGACTATGCCCACGGAACGCACCCAGCCATGCTGATGCAGCTTTTTGCACTGATGATACTGGGGAATGGTGTTGGCTTCTGGGTAGGGTGCCAGGAAGCCATATGGTGCCCACCTATGTCTCTCCCCCCTGCACTGTTGCATTTGTCCTTGCATTTGTCCTGTGCCAATTCTGCACCAGCTCCAAAGGTCCGTCTTTCCTCCTCCCCCAGATTGGGTTGTTGGAATGTGTAGGGGAAGAAAGTTTTGGGAGTCCTTCGATCAGTTTTAGAATAGCAATTATATGACTTATTCATGGTCTTGAGTTCACTTGGAAAGCAAGGGCAACTGATTTCTCCCATATGCAAGCCAGAACATATTCTGAAAATCTCATTTTCTTAATATAGCTAAACTAGAAACCATATGGATCAGTTACTGGCATTTGAGCTTTGTGGTTACATAAATCAGTTTCTATAAATGTGTATGATTGTATCATCCGATTCTGATTATTATATTTTATGTTTTCTCCAGAAACAAGCCTGAGGCTGTAGAGGTAACATTTGCAGGTAAGGACCATTATTTTAAACTCAGAAAACATTAAATGCACATATATCCTTGCATTTTATTGGGGCTTTTACTAATCAAGGGAGCATTCTGTCCTCTCTGTTAACCCTGACAGGTATAAGAATTATACAAATGGTGGACCATGTTCTGGAATTTTGGTTGCTTGTGCTCAGATTCCTAATGTTTCTCCTGTGGGAGATGATAGTGGCAGCTGATTAGGTGCTTTCAATAGCTGTCTTAGTATAGTGTATTTTGACATGGTATATATGCAAGCTAATAAGATCACCTTTTCATATTTCACGCTGAAGTTATTGGATAGTTCAGTGAAAAGTTCAGTGTCTCAGGCATGGGAGCTTCAGGATCTGATCCATTTTCACTTTTGTTCTCACTTTCTGATCTTGGGTAAGAAGGTAATAATTGTGCAGTGAGCTGCAGTGGTGTGGCATGAGTAGCTTCTTCTGTTGGAACACTGTTGACTGTTCTCTCATCAGCAATAAGAGGAATTGGATACTAGTTGTGCCCTTTCACTTGTCCTGGAACCCTTGTACTGAATATTTGAAGTTGTTGCTGTGTTCATTGTAATTTTTGTAATAGGATTGACCAAAATATAACCAAATAGCAAACTTTGAGCTTTCCAGAGGAAACTCAGGTTAGCTATTTGGACTAAATCAAAAGGCGTTTCATTTGTAAACATTCAAAAGACCAACATGGTGATCTACAATCTTTGCCTCAGTATAGTTACAGTTTAGATGTAGGCTGTTGTCAAATCTGCCTTTACCTGGCAAGGTACTTGCTTCCTGTTGCTATGAATTTCCTGTATGCTCTTTGCTTCATTTGGTTCTCCAGCTCCTTGTGTTTACATGGCTTCTAATAAAATTCCAAATATTGTGCTTAATCTATGACAAGTAGTGATAATATAATTTCAGGAGTGTGTGGTTTTTTTCTGAAGTGTAGATGTTTTGCTTAACATTGCCACTAGTTCACAGGCTCCAGTAATGTGAAGGCCAAAGAACTTTTTATGTTTTGTACCTTTTGAGAAGGATTCTCACCTACCATGGAACTAAGCCGAAGATATTCAGGTACTCCTAATCTCTCACACTCTTCCCTTCTAGACTTCGATGGAGTCCTGTACCATATTTCCAATCCAAATGGTGATAAAACAAAAGTTATGGTCAGTATTTCTCTGAAATTCTACCGAGAGCTCCAGGAACATGGTGCTGATGAGGTAAGAATGGTATTTTTCCTGAAATTGTAAAGCATACTTCTTCAGGCTCATGTACTTTTTAAACAGTATTGCTTGTCCACCAACATTCCAATGTTTGCAGCCCTAACGTTACCATTTTAAATCTTGTCAAATGAATCCTTTATCATTTTTTTTCTTTTTAATGACTCTCAGTAGCTCTTGTTTATTTCTTCCTCACACTTCCTTTGGAACAGCAACAACAAAAAGCCTCAGAAAGTGGTTGGCGTACAAGCATATTACTTGACTTTCTCTAATTTAAAGTTAATATAAGTAGACATTGCTGATTCAGAAACTGACCCCATTCATGAGAACTGAAGGTTACAATCATGATTTAAGATGTTGCTTTTGACAGACATGGTCTGAAATTGTCTGGACCCAGCATATTTCATCTCTTTCTTAGGTCCACCTCAGCGGCTACTCAGTGGCCACATTAATGGCTACTTATTTGACTGTGTCCCCTGTACAAAAGGAAAGGTGCATGTGATGTTGATAATCCTAGACGCCATCGAGTCAACAGTGCTAAAAGAACAAACTGAATCCAGCTGCCATCAATAATTAATGAACCGCTAGTGTACTGTCAATAATGGAATTAGACCGATATGGTTGATAGCAGCCCTTTTGCTGGTGGCTGGCTGGGACAGAACCATTAGTGAGTTTGATTCTGCCTCTGCGAAAGAGAGAGCTTTTCATAGAGTCACTGTGGAAGCAGACTGTGCTACTCTGCTTCAAGCAGTCCTTTCAAAGCAATGCATCTTAGTGTGTTTGCATTGAACTTCAGGCTTTAATGTGTGAAGTGGGAAGTTTGGTTCATTTGAGCTACAGGTCTGTTGCAGAGAACCATTTATGGCAAAAAAAAACCCCAGTCTTTTTGTGCTTTGTGGTTGGATCTCTCAGCAGAAAGTGTGACTCAGTTCCTGAAACAGTTTTAAGATGTTGCATAACTGAGTGGGGTTCATACTTCACAGCTTAGCAAAAGGAGATCCTGCAGTCGGTTACAGCCATACAGTGAAACAGTTCATTTACAGATACAGCAAAGAACCGTGGCCTCTAAAAATCTAGGTGGTAATGGCTAATGTTGAAGACACACAACATTTTTATAATACTACTTGCATTGTTTATGGAAAGCAGTGTTGGAAGGAGCTGCTTTTTGAATTGGGCAGAAGGGCTGTTTGAACCTCCCCCTGCTTTTTGCTTATTCCAGATGGTTGTTCCTCCTCCCGAGGAGTTTCATATGTAAGTCTGTTTTGGAATTCAGTTAGTGGAGGAAACACTATTTGGGAAAGAGGTCAGAGGGAGGTGGCTATTGGGAAAAATGATCTGCTTTGCCCAGGACTGTGTCCTTTGGCCCAGTGTTTCATAAAATTGAATTTAAAAACCCATTATGTGGTCCTTAAGTGTCTTTGGGTTCCTGGGCAGATTAAGTGGTAGAGAGGAGGAACTTGATACATTGGAGTTGCTGCGTGCCCTCCCTCTGAGGGAATGAGTGGAACTAGTGCCTGAAGATCTACTCCCCACCCCCAACACACACTGATACTCATGAAGTCCTTGGGTGTAAGAAGAGTATTGGTTGAGCTGTATAGGATAAATAAGTTTTCAGTTACAGTCGGAAAATGTTCCCTTGTTCACCAGAACCTTTGCCTGGGTAAAAGGGTATAACTAAAAACAGATGAATAGAATGGAAATGGAAATTCTGCTGGGTGGGTAGGGGGAGTTGGAGGGTGAAGTATACGTATTGTTGAAGGCTTTCACGGCTGGATTCAACTGGTTGTGGTAGGGTTTCCGGGCTGTGTGGCCGTGGCCTGGTGGATCTTGTTCGTAATGTTTTTTACCTGCATCCGTGGCTGGCATCTTCAGAGGTGCATCACAGAGGGAAGTCTGTTACACACTGTGTCCAGTGTGTAACAGACTTTCCTCTGTGATACATCTCTGAAGATGCTGGCCACAGATGCAGGCAAAACATTAGGAACAAGATCTACCAGACCATGGCCACACAGCCCAGAAAACCCACCACAACCATATATGTCCAGCCCACTCATGTCTAGGTTACATACCTGGCAATGATCAGCTTACTTTCTTCAGTTTATGGACTTTGTAAATGTGCAATGAATTATGCTAGTACAATGCCTCAGATGAGAGTAGAAGTGGCAGGTACTAACTTCAAAATATTGTTGCGTTTTGGCACTTGTTTCATGGGCCCTATTCGGTTATTTTTTCAGAGGCAGCTCTTAGCCAGTAAGGGTCACAAAGACTATTCATTTTATTTGATTGATCCCTGTCAGAAACCCCTACTTCCCCCTGAAGACTGATGGGGGGAAGGGGGGGACAAGGGAAAGACACAAACAAACATAATAAAGTCTAGTCCATGTATTCACCATAAAGAGGGCATGAAAGAGCCCGAGACTCTTTCTGGGGTATGTTGTCTTAGAATAGTGGAAATGTTTAAGTATTATGACTGGGCCAAGTCTGGAATCTTCCAGTCTTGTACAGTGTTAGCACCAAGTGATATAGAAAATTAGAGTCTGATAGATCTTTTCTAGGGTTTTCCCTTTTGTCTTGAAGGTGTTGATTAACCCAAGGAGTAACATGCAGACTTTTATGGCTTCTATGCAGAATTTAATGACTTCTTGCTCAGACCAGCACTAGTGATAGGAGCTCCCTCTCCATGTTATCTTCCTGAGTTGTTAGCAGCAAGGGTCAGTGGAGTCTACACTGAGCACTATCTGAGTATTTTGTGATTTGAGCTTTTTCTCTAAAGCCATTGCAAACTATAACGGAAGGGCTTTTATAGTTCTTTTCCTAGTCTAGTAACGTGTGGGCAGTCTACATGTTCTTGGTTAAGACTGCATGTGTACCTATAGCCAGGCCATTCGGGAACACAGCTGGTGACTGCTACTACTCAGAGGTAACCACAAGTTTTCACAAGAAGAATTCAGCCAGCATTGTGCCACACAAATGTGTTTAACCTCTTCTTTGGATCGTTTGGAGCACACCTGCCATTGATATTCAGTTATGCTGCTCTTTCCTGCCTTCCCCCAGCACCCTTGAGACATCTCAGACCTGATGTTGGAGATAGCCTGAGTTTTGTGGACAAAAAGCCATGCAGCCTGGGTGCCACAAGGCAAAGGAAACAGACCAACCTCAATGTATTGTCGAAGGCTTTCATGGCTGGATTCAACTGATTCTGGTGGGGCCTCAGATTCTCTGCCGTGTGGCTAGGATCTGGTGGATTCCAGTTCCTTACTCTTTAGCTTCAGCTGGGGAGCTGGCATCTTCAGAGGTGTATCACAGAGGGAAGTCTGTTACACACTGTGTCCTTCCCTCTGTGATAGACCTCTGAAGATGCCAGCCACAGATGCAGGCGAAACGTTAGGAACAAGATCCACCAGACCACGACCACACAGCCCAGAAAACCCACCAGAAACAGACCAACCTTACTTCAGCTCTCACAGAATCTCTTGTATTAGCAGAAACCCACTGATTGAACAAGAGGACTGTTGTGCCTGGTCTCTTCCCAACAGGCCATGTGGTCTGCAGCATCAGTGTTTGGGTCCTCTGCTAGAATAAGGGCAAGGGGAAGAAGGAGCAATGCCATGATCATTCTTACATATGCTACCAATAAGATCCAAGCCCTTGTTTGTGGTGATGCAACAAATAAAGGATTATCCAGATGTGTGTTTCCCTTGACACTGAAACAGCTTCAGTGGTCAAACCTTGGCCAAGGCACACTTCAGAGTTCCCGTGACCCTGATAACCATTCCATGGAAATCTGGTCTGGGATCAGAGTGCTGCCTTCTTTGAAGACATTCTGAGAGCCTGTGTGCACAAGCCACTTTGCCCAAGATAACAGCCCTTATACTGCTTTCACAGTCTTGTGAAGGTGAAAGAGCAACACCAACTGAATTAATAAGTCCTGGCAGGGTCAAGAGCTTTTTGTTTTTTCTTCCCAAATTAAAGCATCACAACAGCGGGAAGAGTGTTGCCTGTGTGAAATAGTCTCATAGGGGAAATACATTGACCTGCAGATGACTCCAGCATAAATTTGAATGGCTGAAGTACTGTGAATTTCGTTGTGTTGTAAAATATCTAAATCTAACAAGCTTAAAGCCTAAGATCTTTGACTATGGAAAGTATTAAAGAGTTCAGTGCCAGACGTATGATGTGGGAGTTGGTGCTGCTTTTTTGTCATCTGGTCTTTGGAGCTCTTGTTAATAATGTATCACTGAAGAGAGGATGCAGATCACATTGTGATTCATTGTTGATCCAGTCTTATTACAAGCCTGCTTGTCTAACTTCCTGGGTTATTTGGGGTTTTTTTTAAATGGGGAGGTGGGAGCTATTTCACTCACACTTGGCTTATCTGCTTTTGTCTTTTGGAATGGACAGAGCTATTATTCAGCATTTAAAACAGCCTATCTGCATTAACTTGCCTTCTGTCCAAGTGAGAAGCACAGCTAGTTAATATTTGAATAGCTGCTCTGCCTTTAACTAAGCAGTACTGAAACTGGTACCCCAAAGAAGCACAGCCGACTTAGAGTTTTGATGGTAGTGAGATGTATTGTCAGATTTCACTGTACAGAATTATTTATCTGTGTTCCATAGTCCCTTCATCACTACAAGCACATCTTGAGGTGACTGAAGATATTTTTGGTCTCTGAAAATTGTCTTGCATATTTTCAGTTACAAGAAAAAGGTTTATGGCCTTTCAGAGCAATACATTAAAGGAAGGTAGGAACGGGCTGAGGAAAGCAGATGGGAAGAATAATTAAAGTTCAGCAATGTTCTTTTCTTTTTTTTTCTTCCCAGTTGTTGAAGAGAGTGTATGGAAACTACTTGGTAACTCCAGAGTCTGGTAAACCTCAATTATAATTTGTGCTCTGTTACTTGTTCTGTTTGCAGTTCCAATGTAATTATTCCCTGCTTTTCAGAAAGAAAAATTACCCTTCATGTTTTCAAGCCAGCTCGCAGTTGGGATCTCCTTGTCACTGTGCTATTTAAAAACAGTCCCCTCCCCAGTGTTCTGCACAGAGAGCTGAGAACATCAGAGCTGTATTTCTTAGCAGCACAAACTATGATTCCGGATCCACCCCCGAGCAAGCCCCCACTCCTCTAGTTAGAGATTCTTTGTTCTGTGTAAGAAGACTGACAGGCACTCGGAAGCCCAGAAAACCATGGTTACCTGTGTCAGTGCTGCTTCCCACTCATTTGCTACGAAATAAGACTAGGAACTTGCTCTTCATATTGGGAAAGGAACAAGAATTGTATTGGGGTGGGGGAGCATATTTGAAATCATGCAATTGAATTGAATGTCTGGCCGCTGGGGATTTGGGAAGAAATTAATAGATGAATGATTGATCCCATGGGGTGTTTTGTTCTGCAGAGGTGGTGACTGATCAGAGACAGGGGAAAATTGCAAGGATTGTATTATTTCCTTCTTCTAGGTTATAATGTCTCTTTGCTATATGACTTGGAGAACCTTCCTGCTGCCAAAGACTCTATCGTGCATCAAGCGGGCATGCTGAAGCGGAACTGCTTTGCCTCTGTCTTCGAGAAGTATTTCAAATTCCAGGAAGAGGGGAAAGAGGGGGAGAAGAGAGCAGTCATCCATTACCGGGATGATGAGACGATGTAAGAGATCATTGGTCTTTTGTCCCCCTCCACCCAGCATCCATTTTGAAAAATGGATTTGAGTGTATCCACAATATTAGCTATATATTATGGTGTTTGTTGGTGACAAGTACTTTAATTTATGTATCTCCTGCTTTTTTTCCTTGGTGGGATACCAGAGAGGTTTACATTTCCCTCCTCTCCTCTGTTTTATCCTCACAGCAACTCTGTGAGGTGGGTAAGCCTGTGTGTGCGGCTGATCCAAAGCCTCCCAGTGACATTCCACATCAGAGTGGGGATTTGAACCTGAGTTTACAACATCCTACTCTGACTCTCTAACCACTGCATCACATGCACCACAGCATACCAGTGAGTGATTGCTGCAGACAGATGTATTGCCGAAGGCTTTCACGGCCAGATTCAACTGGTTGTGGTGGGTTTTCCAGGCTGTGTGGCCATGGTCTGGTGGATCTTGTTCCTAACGTTTCGCCTGCATCTGTGGCTGGCATCTTCAGAGGTCTGTGATAGAAAACCCAGCCCGGAAAACCCACCACAACCAGCTGCAGACAGAGCTTGGTGCTATTCTGTCACATTTTCTTATCTTGCTTCTTCCAAGATGGTAAAGGCAACATACATGATTCTTCCTTTTCCCATTTTATCTTTCCAACAATCCTGTGGGGAAGTTTCCCCGTGGAGAGAGTGACTGGCCCAAGGTCACTCAAGGAGCTTCATATCAGAGGGGACATTTCAACCCAGGTCTCCTTGAATATAGGTCAGCATTCTTAACTACTACAACACTGCACGTGAAGACTGTTGTTCAGACACACAGACATCCCATCATTTAGATCACTTATAGTACTGTGGAACAGTCCGTGTGGGTATAAGAGTGCGGGTTTCAATTGTCAGCCAGTTTGTATGCTGAAGGCATCGATTAAGACTTTGCTTCTCCCAGAAAGAGGTCTGAGGCCTATGCACACACAATTGCTGCCATGTGGAGGCAACTTTGAACAATATGGAAGGATTCTGTCTTCATGTGCAGCAGATGATCCTGCAGATTAGAGGAATCTCCTTGTTACTGCAGGTGTTTGTGGGACGAGATTGGCACTGATAAAGAGTAGAATCCCACAGGATTGTGGCTAGCTGATGCATAGCCACCTTTGAAAACAAATTCAGTATCCTTTTAGATTCCCTGTATAGATGTTTTGGAACCCTCATGCTATCGTCTCCTTTTTTTCCTTCCTCCCTTCTAGGTATGTTGAATCAAAGAAAGACCGTGTCACAGTTGTTTTTAGCACGGTATTTAAGGATGATGACGACGTAGTGATTGGAAAGGTGTTCATGCAGGTACGGCAGTTGATGCTCTATAGAGGTTTTTATGTGTATGACAGGAGCAGTCATTCCAGGAGTAATAAAATAGGTTATACTATACTAGGTTATACAGGTTATAATACATAGCTTGATGTACTTTGGGAGGGTTTTTACATACAGGAAACAGTAAAGGAAAGGAAAATAGACCTAACTTACAAGTAAGGTTTAATTTTGTAAAGGCCATGGCTTATATTCAACATCTGCTCTCAACACTTGGTCACAGGAAGTAATCATTGATCAAAGGGCCATGGATAGATGTAGTTGCTATTCCATTGCTATGGAATGATTGCATGTTCTTCACACTGTAGGGGGTTAAAGGAGGTGTTTCTAGATCGGAGGGTAATGTCTCCAGGTATACTGGAACCCCATTTTTTAAAATGAAACACTGTTAGTGTCAAATAAAGAGAACAGGCTGATTACAGGTAGAGAAAGATGAAAGGCATAGGCTCATGAAGCTGTTTGGTAAGTGCAAGAATTTTAAGGTGAAAAGGAGAGGAGAGAGCAGACCAGAAACAATATTTAAAACTGAATGGAGAACATGGGGAGATGATTGATACAAGAAATGTTGAAAATGAGCCAGAAATTTTGATAGATAACTCTGCCCTCTAAAATATGAACGAAAGGATCTTTTTTTCAAAGTGTTTCCGTTCTGAGTCATGTTTGCTGGCTCTTTTAAGCAAGTTGGGGTTAACATTAACTTCCTAAACTGCTCCTCTCATGATAAAAACTGCAATTAACTAACCAGTCAAAGAAAGCTAGAGTTACCAGCGTTGTGGTAGTTCTCAGGCGCTCCTCCATTGTCCAGCCTTGTTTCTTTGTCTGGTATCAAATGAACACGTTTGTGTCCTCTGCCTTTGCATTTCTGTTGAAGTTTCTGGCAAAAATGTTGAAGCTTCATCTCTTGCCTGCAAATGTAAGGTGACACAACTCAAATATGGTAAAGACCATATTTATTTTTCTAAGGAAGAGTTCCTAGAGTGAACAATACCAATTGGTTTGCGTTGTTACTGTGAAATATGATGGAAGCTCAGAAAATAGTGGCATGGTACATAGGGATCAGAAATCCTTGACATTACCTTTGTATTTCCTGAAAGGAGTCTGGCCTACCCCCTTCAGAAGTGGGTTCCTGCCGATTTTTGGTTTTGGCTAGTGGTAGTTTTGTTTTGCTTTTTCTCAGGAGTTTAAGGAGGGTCGTCGTGCTAGCCACACAGCCCCCCAGGTGCTCTTCAGCCACAGGGAACCTCCCTTGGAGCTCAAAGATACTGATGCAGCAGTAGGAGACAACATCGGATACATCACCTTTGGTGAGTGGACAATGTGGTCAGTTTGACAAGATTTTGATAGCTATTCCCTGTCTCCCCTCCCCACCAAATCCTGCTTCTGAAATCTATCTTCTATGCAGATCCCTGTTTCAATCCCTGTTATGCCACTGTTTTCATTAAACAGTGTAGTTTAATTCAGTTGGACATCAACAGCATATTCAGCATATTAGCATACACACAAAAATAGATAATTAATACAGATCAGTAGAAATTAAAACTGCCAAAAAAACTCACTTGCCAAATAATCCAGATAGAATAGCATTTCCTAGAGCACTGATGGGTAACAGGCATTCTCCAGACTGCTTTAGAAGAGCTCTCATTGGAAAGTCTTGGTTAGTTTGTGAGGAAACGAGGGGAAATGAAGTAATTGTGAAGACAAATATGATACCAATAAGTGGCAGAAGCACAAAATGCAGAAGTCATGCAACTTGAAGTTTCAAGTTCTTTGCCTGTTGTTGCTAGCTTAAAGTCCCAACCAAAGGGTAGAGGGCTGAAGCCACCTGTGGAAGCTGCCATGCAGGCGCTACTGCTGTCTCCTGGCACTGGAGCGTGGTGCTCAACGAAATGCCAGTATCATGGGGGCTTCACTGACATAGAGTGGGGGTGGTGGGGAGGAGCTGATGTTAGTCAAATTCCTCCCAGCCCGTCACTTTGTTAGGCTGGTAGCTGGGGGCTTAAGGCGAGTGTAGGGCAATGGGGCTTTCCAACAGTGGCGCTACCAGGAAGCCCCTTCAGGAGTGGCAGGGAACCGCTTCAGCCAGCTGCCTGGCCTGTGGATGGGACTGCCCATTATTTTAAGAAGTGATTTAAAGAGTTACTATCGTTCGTAAATAAGCTCTGAGACAGTTTCAGTGTTCCTCGTGGTGCTCAACAAGCTGCTGTTCTATGGTTGTCTTGGTCCTGAAGGAGATTATGGGAAGTGCATTTATTACTTTGAAAACATGCGGATTAAGAATTCTGAAACTTTGTTCATATGTGGACTCAAGGTAGGAATCATTGGTGACCACAGCTGCTTCATGTTCTACCTTTTCCATTAATTGCAAAGATTTGAGTTCATCGTGATCAAGATCCTTTCTGACAGTTATTCCTCATATATCTGTAAAACCTTCTGGATGTTGAATTGCATTTTCCTCATGCATGGTTCAGATTGTTCTGAGATTTTGCTGAAGGGTACACCTAGTACTTGGCATACTACATCTGTGTTATTTTCCCAGTGGTCAGAAGTGAGCTCATTCCTGATTCTGCTAAAATGGAGCCATAAAAAAGCAATAACTCCCTGGTCTAAAGCAAGGATTTGAAAGATGTAAACAAACCATTGTTGCCCTACTGCTTAATATAAACCCAGAAAAATATTTTCAGTTGCAGGTAATTAAACTTTGACTGAGCCAACAGCTGCTCAGCATAGCTGTTCAGCTAAAGTCTCCAGCCTTTGAACAGTTGAAAGAAGCAATTCCCAAACATGCCCATGGTTATCTAAGAACTATCCAATGGCTGTGGAGTGTTCAGGGGACATGCCGTTCCCTGAGAGCGTTTCCACCACAAGAAGAAGATAAACTCCATCCTACCACTTACTTTCTCCCAGCTGCTACATAATTTTGGCAGATCTTATTGTTTAGGAATTATTGCCAGCATAATAGTTCTTTTTTGTTCAAGAGACTCCATGCCAGCGCAGCTAAATAATTGTTTTCTCTAGCTGTCTGACAGCACTATGGTTACTGAGAAGTTCTGTCAACGTTTGTTGAAAGAAGGTTCTTCATGGAGGATCAAGATAAGAGATGGTTTTCCTGATGACACTCAGGGAATGAATAGAAAAGCTGTACCATCAGTTCTCTGACACTGGACTGAATTCCTGTGGCTAGCATTGCAGGCACACTTTAAAGATTTTTGCAGACCTCACATTAAATCTGATGTACTGTTGTGTGGAAGGGGCCTTTGTCCTTCTATACTGATGCCTGTATATTCAGACTGCACGTGGTATTTGACCCTCGGATTGTGGGTGCCCATGTAACCTGGTAATGATTATTTATTCCCTACCAATCTTTATCTTTTTTTTTTTGCAGTGCTGTTTCCCCGCCACACCAATGCTGCTGCCAGAGACAACACCATCAATTTGATTCACACATTCCGAGACTACCTGCACTATCACATCAAATGCTCCAAGGTACAGGGAGGGTATCAGTGAAGGGCCTTACTAATTGCCAATGAAGTATAGAGCCCAGTATTATTTGGGGGAAGGAGATGCTATCTGAAAGTTTGATATGTAGAATTTCTCCTTACTTCCTATGCGTAAAAGGACCTTGTAATATTTACCTGCCGCATTTTTTCCTTTATCCATGAGGCATTGCTTCAGGGAGTTCTTCCTCCTTCCTCCTTTAATTTTTTCCCTGAAAATTGGTTGGCAAGAGAGACTAGCAGCAAGTGGATTTTTACCTGCCACTCAAAATATTGTGTGGCTTCAATGAGACTTTTGAACAAACACCTGTAAATCACATGTAAACTGGCAGATTATGTAATACAATGGAAAAAATGTTAGAATTCTTTGTACCAAGCAAAACCATGTCATGCAACTTTCAGCCTATTGAGGATAGAATGTGGTCTTGAGTTCTTCTTGAGTTCAGTTGGACCACCCCACTGAAAATAAGAGTTGGAGTTATAAAGTCTGTCCCTTGTGCTATCATCTCCTAGCTTCCATTTCACTTTTTCCTTTTCTCATTTGCCAGAATGTGATGAGTTAAGCCAAAAGACATACTTGAGGTGTGATGGGCTGCTAGTGTTCCAGCTTTGTGCACTGACTTCCTGAAGGCCCTTATGCAGATTGCATTTGATAGTGATTGCAATTTTTAATTCTTCCTTTCAAAAATAAAATACAGGCTTACATTCACACGCGCATGAGAGCAAAAACATCAGACTTCCTCAAAGTGCTGAACCGTGCCCGACCAGATGCGGAAAAGAAGGAAATGAAAACAATCACGTGAGTATCTAAGGGAAAGGTTTCTTCCCTTGGTTTGTGGCTTGTCTTGTTCAGCACTTACTGTAGCACAGACATGGAAAAACAGAATGCACTGGAGAATTTAGCATTGCTGCCAAAACTGCAGCATCAACAGACAACAGGGTGGACTGAATACTGCAAAAAAAGTTTTTTACTCAGAATAAACTGTGGCCTAGAAAATTATAAAGTTGTGGCACCTTTGACTAGGTCTCAGATGCCTCATAAGTCTGTCTCTTGCCCCAAAGCATTAGTGAGATCAGTCCTCCAGTGGCTGAATAGGCGTAACCTCTTATAGGCCACTTTATACAGTCCAGCACTGCTAACTTAAATGGCAGGATATCCACTTTCTGGCTGGGGCATCATATTAAGTTCTGATAGGCTGACTATGCACAAGGTGTCTGTTGTGTGATGGGGCGAATGTCCGTCACAGCAAGATTTCTTGTACAGTTGTATTTCCTCAATTTCCCCTTTTCAGTTTCTATTTTCTCCATGGCAAGTGACACCACTTCTAGCATGACTTTTAATTTGCTTCCCAGCCAGAGGAGGCAGATTTGCCAGTGAGCACAGCATTGCCCTAGACATCTTCCTTCTGCCCATGGCCAGCCTACCTAGCTCAACCCTTGTGCTCCCTCACATTGCCGTCTCCCCTCACAGCCCCCCCCCCACCTTTACATGTTACCAGCTCCTTCCTGCTTGTCTAAGTGCTAATATTGAGATATTGATATCTCAGTATAATAACAGAGTTGGGTTTTGCAAGGAACAGTACAAGCAGGGTCTCTTTTTGGCTCCAGCATACCTCCCCGACTCTACTTCTGCCCTCCCCAATAATCAGGAGGACTATTTAAAACTTTATTTTAAAACCTGTCTCTTTCTTCCCCTGTGGCAGCAGCAGCAAGGGGAGAGAAAGAGAGTGTGCGCGTGCGCTTGTGTGTGGAGGAGAAGAGAGGAGGTTCTAGCACATGGTCCCTTTTAGCAGCATGTAGTCCAGTGAATTGCTTTGCCTCTTTCATGGCAGGGGGTGAGGGTTCATTTTTTGGATGTGCTAGAATATCGATATAACTGCAATCACAGGTATATCAATATATCTCCAATGTAAAGGGATTTAACAAAGCCTCTTGCAAATGTGAGTGTGATGAGATCTGTACCTGTAAGGAGGAGTTGATGGGCGGTGTTAAGAATCAGGAAAAACAGAGGACTTCAGCAAGCAAGCAGCAAGGCAGGCAGGAAATGGCTCCCCGCGTGTAAACAAAAACGCAAGGAGACCACACTACAGTCCCACTGCACAGCTAGGAGCCCCAAGGTAAGCATTCCATGCATAATGGGCCATGCTGTTCTTACTATAGTGATCTGAGAGACAGACTAAGCTGCTGAAGTACCTACAGTAAGGTTGATCATCTTTGGTTTCTCATTCAGGTTGGAGGAGTAGTTGAGGCCCAACAAGCTGCTGTTGTCCCAAAGCCTAAAAGAAAATCCAATTTTAGATGCCTTTGTGATTTGCACTGAGGGAATGGTTGACCTTTACCCAGAGTAATGTCATTTCTTAAAAGGCTACTTATTTTCTCAGAGTAATTCGGGATCTGTCTTAAGCAGTCCTTGGTTCCAGTATGATTTTTTTCACAAATGAATACGAATAATTTGGGGGGTCAGGGGAGCAGAAATGATACATTTCTCGTTAGGAATAAATTTAGCTTGCACCTGTTCTCAACAAAATTAGACCTGCCTGTTTCTCTGCCTAGTTCTAGCAGCCTTGCAGTACTTGTTTTGCAAATGGGCAAGTTCCAGATTTAGGCTTGGTCTGCTTATACAGCAGGAAGAGGCAGAGGAAAGACTGATCCCATTTCAGATTACAAGTAGGGATTGGCACCACTCAAGAGTTCCCCTGCATTAATTTCCTATGAATAAAAAACAAGCACAGCATGCAGAGTGCAAAGCTACAATGTTTATTCCAGATGGGCTATTTTTTCATATCTGTAGGGAGCTTTCACATAGGTAGGCATCAAGAATGTGGCCCTTTCCACCTGCAGACTGAAGTCGTAAAGCCCATTCTTTAACTCCATTCTGCAGTAGACTTGGCCTCAGGGAGCATTTGGATTCTTGCAAGTATCCTTAACTCAGCTGTGAACGTATCTAGGCAAAAATGATTGTGGAAATAGGCAAGAAGTATCAGAAATATGCAGTCAGGAAACAGAATTTTATGGTAGGGAACGAATCCACGTAATAGGCATATCTGCATGAATAGTTGTAGTTGGCATTCTTTGCATTTATAAATTTGGGCGGGGGAGAGAAGGGTGGTATAGATGAATGAAGGATGAAACCCTTGGGGCACTGCACTAAACCGTCAGTGTATATTGGAGCTGGGAAGTGGGAAGGCATGAGGTCATCATGTAGTAGAACCTGCCTAATGCTTTTGCCCTCTGAATTTCTGCCAGGGGGAAGACCTTTGCATCTCGTTAACAGCTGCAATGAGGTGGAGTCAGACATCTGTGGCAGAAGGCTGGAGCACTTGCTACCTGATAATCGTAGCTTTTAAACATTGCACCTCTCTGGGCTCTTAAGGAAATAAATCCAATCGGGTTCTGTTTTCTACACAAGTTTGGGAAGTGATCTGCAAAATCGAGCTGTGCTTGCAAGGACTTAATAGTTCAAACAAAAAAAACAAACAAACCTTAATTTCATTTTGATCAACTTTACTTTCTTTCCTCTTCCCATCTCCCCTTTTTCAAGCTGTTTTGCTTTGCAATATGTTTACTGGTAATGAGTTGCAGTATTTCTTATGAGGATAATGCAATATTAACTTGTTTTTTTCTTCCGAGTATTTGAGTTCACAACTCCTGTATCTGAAGAAATATTGTTGGGATTCATTAATAAAGGAGATCTTTCTATCTTAACTATCGTGGTTTATGGGTAGTTATTATTAGATTTGCATCATCAGTTAGGATTGCATTAAATAAGAACAAGGTATGTGAAAAAGAGCAGGAAAGCAGTGGCTGTTATAAAGGTATATATGGCTTGAATCCTGGTCACAATAGGACTTCCTCTCACATTTGAATCTGTAACTTGCTTGCAGCAGGAGAATGTGCTGCCATTAGCCCAATGGATCTGCGGCAGCCAACCCTAAATTAGACTCCCAGGAACTTCTACATGGTCTTTTCCACAATTGCAGAATTTTTTTCTATCAGGCCCCTTCCGCACATGCAAAATAATGCGTTTTCAGACCACTTTCACAACTGTTTGCAAGTGGATTTTGCTGTTCAGCACAGCTTCAAAGAGCACTGAAAGCAGTTTGAAAGTGCATTATTCTGCATGTGCGGAATGAGCCTTACATTCTGCAGGTTCAGTTCTCAGAAAAAATAATCTTTTAAAACTTCGGAACAATTAAATGTGTTACTTTTCATGGATGAGAAGAAACAAATAGACAAGGAAGCCCTTTTGTAAATAGAAATTCTTTGTTCTGGATTATAACTGCCTTTGCTAGGATATCGGTTTCTTTTAGATATAACACTAGTATGCTAATGTTGAAGAGCTAAACAGTCATGTTCACTTCTAGCTGTTGAATTGGGCTGAAATGGCTTTAAAGTGTCACTTCACTGATTTTTTTAAAATCTTAGTTTTATGATGAAGGACAACAGTGGAAGGGTTCTGGAATTTGTTTTCACGCTTCAGCTTGCCGTCTTAAACTTTGACTGGACGATCCTAAGATGCTGCTGCTAAGCCATATTGTGTCTCCTGGCAGTCTTTCCCTAGTTCTGATGTCATAGCACTTCAGGTTTTTTTAGCAACGTGACGGAAGTAGCTGTGCTATCTTGCATGAATGTATGTTGAAAGATGTGTGATACATTTTAATGAACTGGGCTGCTTCCTCATACAAAATGCCATGTTTGTGTGTGAGAAGACAGTGGAGGACATCTGTTTCCCTGAGCAACCAGAGGACTGCAGCAAGACCATTCTATGTGGAATACCTTGAAAAAGTATTATATAGGAAGAAATTAGGATTAGTGGATACCCAGGGAGACATATATGTTGCTGCATGTACATTCAGTCTCTGCATTCAGCTTTGCCTTTTAATATGAACCCTGACTATGCACAGTGAGTTATATAAATGAATGTCAGGACAAGACGTCTGGAATTGTTTGAATATGGCTTTATTAAGTAGTAGAAGCTTGTGATACAGGGATTAGCAGTACACTGACACGTTGGATGAACTTACTGGATCACTTCCTCTGATTTCTGTGACACCACTTGTCCATCCACAATCTCTTGTGTCATAACCACTACCTTCTTAATTGTTTGTCTCCTGGTGTCTGAAAAATAGGAGTAAGTAGGAGTTTAGAGGGAAGCGAGAGCAAGGAATCCCCTTTTTAAAAATGAAACAAAAAACCAAATTTGTTCCCTTCCAAACTCATCCTTGAGAGCAAAATGCATTCAGGTTCAACATAACGTTTCAAGAAGACATTTAAATGTTACAAAATTGCCCGAAACAAGCTGTTCCTCACTGAAAGTTGCAGGTGGAATTGCATGTTGATTTGGATGTGGTTGTGGAGAAGAGAAATGCCCCCTCCCTCAAAGGAATAATAAACTAAGTAGAGCATGGGTAGAAACTGCCTCCTTTCCCTCGCATGAGAAATGAACTCAAAGCCGATGCCACAGAGGAGGTTTTGATCTAGTCAGTGTCTCAGTGGAAAACTACAAGCCTACATACACTGCCTTGAGCTTTCTAGAGAAAAGTAAGCATTGAAACAAATTGACATTTTCAATATTTACGTCATCTCAGAACTGCATGTTTTAGACATTTATATTTATTGCTATTAATCAAGAAATGCAGGCAGTACCCTCCTGTCTAAGGAGGTTGTTAATGTTACCTGTGTATAAGAAAGATGCAACATGCAATTGTTTTCAAGTTCTGTGTGCACATGGGGGTCATGCATAGCACTGACTTCCAGAAGGTACTGGGATCTTAGCACGGTATGACATATGCTTTTGAGTCTCTGGATTTGGGAATCAAATAATTATGCAGCCAGGCAATTTACAAGTCACACCCAACCCAGTTGAAGCCTGTTGGTGGAAAAGCAGCAGGCAGCCACAAAGTTTGGGTGAGGATCTGTTTCAGATGCCTCATATGAAATTGGCAAGCAGTTTACAGCCATACACACAGATAGGAAGCAAGTAGCTCTGAACTAGTATGTCTACTGCTACACCACAGAGGGTCACTTACCTGCTTTGCCTGAGTTCTGCAGCTCCCCTCTGAAAATACAAAACATGCCAGGTATTTGTGTGCCGTGCCCTACGAAGATTTGCTTACTAAAACAATGTCCTGCTACAGATTTGTTTACAGCTGCAGCAGCACAGCTGTTCACTGTATCTGCTTCTGTTGTCTCTATTGCTTTTATGTGTGTAACACAAAGAACCTGAATGGTGTGTGACAGCCCATTCTTACCAACCACCCTGTTAAGCATTGACAGAGGATATAGTGCCTGATCTTATCTATATTTGTAAACTCTTAAACATTTTTGTTGTTGTTAGAAATGTTTGTTTCTAGGGACAAATAAAAATTGTAGATGTGCTGTCAGTGGCCCACTCTGAAAGAAGGTTAGCTTGACTATTCTAATTCACTGAGCTGTCAGGTCAAATACTACTGACTTGGTCATATGCTGGTTACAGCTTTAGAAATAAGCTAAGATAGGGTTTTAGCCCTAGATAGGATGAGCAGTTACTAGATTTTATGCTGGATCCAACTAAAAGGCAATACATGCATGGATTTATTTTCCTCTTCCCCCTTTCCCAGTCATTGTGGGACTCATGAACAAGAAGTAATGTAAGTCGGGGACTTCAATGCAATTGCCACTTTGTCCTTTTTTCCAGAAACAGCTTTGTGAATGGCAGGGTGGTAAATTCACCCAGGCCAGCCTCCTGATCCATGTATTTTGTTAGATTTCCCCCAACTCCCCATTCTTTGTATGGGACACACCTCTATGCATTATCTGGTAGAGTTGAATGTACTGGAGGAAACTTTCCATTTTCTGTCAATGAGGACATAATGGAGAGAAGAACAGCAAATCACAATGACCACATGGAGACTAGAATTAATCTTCTGTCAACATGAGAGTCACTCCTGCCCCACTTATGTTCGCAATGGAGAAGTAGCGTATTTGCCTGAGCATTTTTCTTACTAGCAGAACAAAATTATATGGAGGCATTCTACCCTGCAGAAAAACACTTGCGCAATGTGTGGAATGACATGGAACTCTCCAAAACAGGCTTGTGCCTAAGTAGTATGACTACATGAGTGGGCACCATAGCCCCTTGTTACCTCTCTGTTGCCCCCTCGATCAGACTGCGGTAGTGCTGTATCTCATTCTCCAACTTCGTCTTGAGGTCCAGAAGAGCTTCGTAGTCTCGGACTTGCCTTTCCAGGTCAGCCCGGCAGGCTGCCAAGTCATCTTGCAGCTTCATAATGACACGGTTGAGACTGCCTAAGTCATTGTGACAGCGATTTTCTGTATTCTTCAGGGTGTTCTCCAGGGTGTCCACCTGCATTGGAAAAAGTAGTAATATTTGATTAAGTATATTCTCTTTGTTTTGTAAGAGAATTGTCCTCAGCATTCCAGATGCTACACTGGAAGCGGAGTTCCTTGCATATAGCACAGGGCATATAACAAATAACAACAAAAACTGGCCAACATCCAATAAACTGGGTTAACTTATCCTGAGTCCCAAGATGCTTTGATATTGTTTTTTCTTGAACACTACCTACACTCCTACATTTTTTAAAATTTACTAAAACCTTTACTGATTTTCTTTGCTCCTAGCAAACCCAAGGAAGTTTTCAACAATAATACAGCCAGTTTTAAAGCCTTTACTTTAAAACTTCAGCCAGCAATCTGACAGCTAAGAGCCATCTATTAACTAATTAAATTAAAAGCTGCTTTGAACAGTCACTTTACACATTTTATGAAAGAAGACTTAAAGTGATGGTGTGGTATGAACTTTGGCAGCCCGTTCCATACCTTCAAAGGGAGAATTCAACATGAAAGTACTAAATTAGTGCTAAATTAGTAATTAGTGTTCTCATCCAAATAATACTTTTATCCAGACATGAACAAAAGACTTGGATTTCCTTACCATAAGTTCAGAATGACCCACCCTTAAAAGATGTTAATTAGTGCTTTTTATCACGTGTCATATTTCACTTTCCTTGATTAAAATTATCACGTTATGCCATTCTCTACAGTTAGGAGTTGTCCTCACTCCCTCTGAATGGATTTATTGTACATTGCTTTAAAACCACCCAATGAGAGAAAATGGAACCTCAGATATCTTTCTTCATTCATTAAGTGTGACAAGGTTCCTTCCACCTTTGTAAATCCGGTTAGGGGGGGCGGTATACTGTGTTTGCACACTCCATGCAACTGATGAAGTGAGGCCTGATTTAGGAACATTTCTGCAATAAATATTGTTAGTATTTAAGGTTCCATTGGATTTCTGCTTTATTAGGGTTTGAACCTGGAACCATTAGAATGCTTCGTATGCACTCTACTGCCAATCCAAGGCCACCCCCACATCACTCATTTTGATTCCTAAAGAGAAATGGTGTGTAGAATACACTGTTTCCCTCTCCTAAGATGGACAGAGTAGAGTAAGCATTATATCTAATCAAGGAAGGTATTATATGAAACATAAGGAGAACTAATTAAAGCCTGCTCTACGTGTTAGCCCAGGATTTATCTCCAGAACATGGGGTCATTTATGCATAAGATGACTCATTGCTACCTCAAAAACAGCGGATAGTTCTTGTTTCTAATGTTCCAGGATTGGGAGACCCTACCCCTTTCCCTGATCTAGAAAGCTGCAGAGGAATGGTGCCCACAGGCTATATTGAGAGGGAATGACAATATCATACCATTTTCTGAAGAGTTTGGCGTTCAATCTCCAGACCCTGTAGCTGCCGACGAAGCTCTGTCAACTCACTTCTGGCTTCCTCCAGTGCTTGGGTATTCACATCAACCTCTTGAGAAATGGAATCAAACTGCAGGGATAAGTGACAACAAGAGGGAAGAGGGAAGTAAGAGACAAAGCCATTTTGAGCATTCCTCAGTACCCTCATGACTGGTTCTCTCCTCACCTTGTTTTTGTACCAGTCCTCAGCATCAGCACGGTTCTGCTCAGCCACTTTTTCATACTGGTTGCGTATTTCAGCAATGCGCCCACTCAGGTCTTGTTTCTGTGGATTATCCACCTGCACTGTTACATCAGAGTTGGCAATCAGGGCACTGAGAGCATCGACTTCCTGCAAATAGAGAAAAAGATGGAGCTTTCTTCATTTTCACAAGCTGAAAGGCAGTCTGAATTTCTGGGCTAGGCTTCCATGAATGGGAACACTACCCTATGTTGAATATGCCATACATCTGTTAGCTGGGTTAGAATGAAAGGACCCTATATCCCAGATTCTCAACTCAGGCAATGAGCATGGAAAAGGAATCTAAAAATCCTCATTGCTACAACCATGCAGTATAGCAGACTATTAGGAGTTTGCTTTTTCATATAGTCACAACAGAGACTAGTGTGGTAACCTTATTTAACTGTTTATTTAAGGCCAAACCTCCAGAATGTATCTTTTCTGAGATCAGCAATAGGCATGTTCTGCTTAACTTGCATGATTAACTCTTCTTGGAAAAACTTTAGGCCAAAGGAGGTGGCTGCTCGAACCATTCTTTCTCTTCCAATTGCCAAAATGAACTTAGGGAAACAACTCTTAGCCAGTCATGTCTCTGGCTGAAACCTTACAGGAGAAAGGAAGGGAAACTGGAAGGGAGTGTCTATCAGCCATTTTAAACATTGTGAGCATCAATCATGTTGCAGACACTTTCTCCATTTCAGTGTGATCAAAAATTATATGTATATCATAAAATGAATGTTGTTAATGATTCATAAAATGCTATTATATTTCATAAAACGTAGATAAGAACCTGTGCTATAATAATTAGTTGTCCTATTGGTAATGGAAATATTGGATGAACAGATTCAAAATTTTTGTACATATACAGCCACAGCAACTTGGCAGTTGGTTGGAGTATAGCAGTATTTGACCATTCCTGACACTTTGGTCCATTTGACTGACATCACAACTTGGGAGGGCTGCCCTACAAATTAAGATCAAGCTTCATTTGTAAAATATATTTTCAGCACTCCTGAGGTTTTGCACATGCTGGAGCAGTTAGCACATTTTATTGTGTTTTAAATTTCAAAAATGTCTGCCATTTATGGCAAAGTCTGTGCTGGTAGAAGCAGGAGCTATAGGAGCAGACTAAAGTAGAGCTGGAGCCAAGATGTGTGTAGAAAGTTATTTGAGAAATTAAAGTCCCTTCATTCCCAGCCCAGTCTTCTGTGCTTCTGAATCTTTAGTTGACCATGTCTAAAAACTTCTCTGCACTCATGAGTCCACCAGATCCAGACAAATGCTTTCTAAAGATGGCGCTTAACGTTCTTGATTCCAAAGCCAGCACCAAATACCAGATTTGCACATTTGGCTAATGCTCATGTAGAGACAGGAAGCATGCAAGAATTGCTGCTATCTACTGTGTGTCAATCCCACCCACTGTGCCCATCACCTCTTTGTGGCTTTTGCGTAAGTGAGCCAGTTCCTCTCTGAGAGACTCCAGCTCCCCTTCCAGCTTCAAGCGTAGGAAGTTCGTGTCATCTATCATTTTGCGCAGCCCGTGGGTATCCTTTTGCACACTGTCACACACAGCTTGCTCCGCTTCCAGCCTGGAAAAAGAGAGGAAGGCAGGAGTTTAAAAACCATAGTGTGCGGCAAAAAATGTGTGGCTGGCTGAAGAGAGCTCAACACTTGAGACTGATCCTTATGATATTTTTATAGGTATACCTACACGATTATAAAATATATACACAGTACATCAAATACAATGAGTACATGTATGCGGAGTTGAATGTGTGTCTCTCAGACATACAGAAGGGATTGCCCAACCTTCTCCTAATGGTTACTTCTGAGCTTGCTAAGGATGGATGAGCTCTTGTCGTATCTAACAAGACTCAGATGTATGTGTATTTTCCTTTCTGAAATACTTGCCATTTGGTTCAGTAAGCCGTCAAATCTAAAAGAGACAGGCATAATCTTTCAAATTCTCATAAATGATAAAAACAGCAATCTAGAAAAAGCCATCAATAAATTAAAACTAATTAAAAATAGTAGCCAAAATAGCCACCTATTATTTAAACAGCTGTGGGTTTAATAATCCCCCACAGCCAAGTGGAAATGTTTTCAACAATCCAAGCTTTTCATAGCCTCTCTTGGAAGGGCGGTCACAACATAGAGAATGCCATGTCAGTAATAGATACAAGTTTGACTTCAGTTTGTGAAAGCAGAATCTCCTCGAATGAATGAAGCATGCCCTGAATCCGTATTCTCCACAAGAAAGCAAACTTTGTTTTTGCTGCATCACTGCAGACTGTAGTGGATCTCATATGACTTCTTCCACAGATTTTTAACATGCAAGGAATCTTCAGATTTAAAGTTCTTTCCACCATGTTGATCCCCACTTGCAAGTTCCAGTAGTACAACCCAGACACAAATTTATCACTTAACTGAGAACAAAGTAGCTAACCAGATGACACTCTGTATGAAACTACCAGTGCTTAGCTGACATGTAGGGCTTGAGTCAGGCTGGGTCCATAGTGAGCAGGATGCTCTAGCCCACCAGCCATATCATTTAAAAAGGTAAAGGTAGTCCTAAAATAGTTCTTAGGCAGCCATCTTTTCCCCCCTTATAATTTGCATTTAGTAGGCCTGGCAGGTTAAGTGAGTTTTTATAAAACACTGGGAGTTCTACTCATCCCCCTGAGGGGGATACATATCAGAAAACCCAAAGTCAAGCGAGTGCCAGGCAGCCCTCAGGCACATTTGGGACAAGCGATGGGAATGAAAACAATGGAGTAATGAAGAACAGACAAACCACAAAAGGTACAGAAATTCTGTTTTCAGAACACAGAACACAAACTCAGCATGGAATCTCAGAAAGAGATGAAGCTTTAAAAAAAATCCTCTCAGGAAAAAAAACCTGCATACTGGAAAAATATGATAGCCAATTGAAACTGGTAACCTTACTGTTAACTGCACAGAAAGTGAGAATTTTCATTTGGAGCCTATTAAAAAAGATAGCTTAAAGAAGTCTTTTAAAAAAATAAATAAAAACTCTTGCTTGGAATGTGGAATATTTTCTCCCATACTTTTTCTTCCATTCTGAGGACTATGCATAATACATCATGCCTACAGGCACAATTGTACAGTGTGCACTCTAACATGGTTGTAAACAAAATAACTTACTTATGCTTGAAGTAACTTACTTATGCTTGAAGTCATCAGCCGCCAGCCTGGCATTATCTATTTGCAGAAGCAGTTTGACATTCTCCATGTTTAGATCTTCAACCTGCCACGGAAAGGGACATTTTTATATTTATAACGGAAAATGAACTGAGAGACCTTCGGTTTACCAATGGGATGTGAGGATCCTGATCAGTGGACTATAAATTCTACACTAAGACAGTTTTATGACTTTTACTAGAAATTACCAAATTTTGGCAATAGTACTGTACTCCCACTAATAGCAAGTTTGACATCTATTGTCTTATAAGTCATACCAGGGGCAGGACCTTCACCACAGTGGCAGCAAAAGAAAGGGGGGGGATCCAAACCCAATCTGAAAAGCATTAGGCTTTTAGGATGTTATTTTTGATGATTTACACAAGGGTTTCCAGAATGATAGATTGAACAAAAATTCAACAATTTGATTTGTCCAGTTCAGTATTCTTTCTTTAACAATAACAATTCTGCTACCTCTGGCAATAGCCAGAAGCAAAGAGGGTTATTCAAAAGAAATCTCATGGTGTTTAAGGTCAGAAGGTGCTTAATTGGGGTGCTAGGGGGGGTTGGCCAAGAGGACTGTTCTGGGTTTTGGGGGTCCCAAGGGTCGCCTTCTCACCACCCACACTGCTTCACAACCCTTTCCAGACAAGCACTGGGCAGCATGCATGGCTGACAATGCCACTGTCTGGAGTGTCACTGCTGTGCATCTCTTGCATGCCAACAAGTGCAGCTGGGAGCACTTACAGACAAGTAGGTGAGGGAGGGTTCTGTGGCAGTGGACCCTGTCACTCCAAGTTTTTCAGATCCCCAACTCTGCCAAGAAGCCTGATACATTAAGGGAGTCAAAGAAGTGGCACAACAGAAAGGAATCTAAGGAGAAAGTAGGACTGCCCCAAAATGTTGCACAGAGTGTAAGAACAGGATGAACTTGGAAGGAAGTTGAAACAGGGCCAATATAGCAGGCTATCATCCTTGGTCAAAAAAGGCATAGTGATATCAAATATACAGTTCAGACTGTGTTAGTCTATTTATAGCAAAATAAAACAAAGGTCCAGTGGCACCTTACAAACCAACATTTCAGTATGAGCTTCCATGAGTCACAGCTCACTTCCTTAGCATATTATGGAAGCTCATACTAAAATAAAAGCAGTTAGTTAAGATGCCACTGGACTTCTGATTTATTGAACTCAGCGGCAGGTCAATAGTATACATTGAGGGAGTTAAGTCACAGAGGTGAATTGGCTGAGATGGTATGGTGTCTTGGAATGTTTACTCTCTGTGGAAAGAAAGCTGGTAGTTTGGCTGGTGTTAAAAACATCACAATAGAATGGTTGAGGACTGAGAAGAGATCCCAGGAGGCAAAGCAAAGGAAGGACAGGAACAAGGAAGCCAAAGAAAGGTCAGGTAGGGCACATCACCTTTTTTCTTATTTTAAGGAGTTGTTCCTGACAAGGGCTTGGGTCGGCGTTACTGACGCTGACCCGACGACGCCGGGACCGTCCACATGGACGGTCCCAGAAACTTACCTGCTCTCCAGCCCTCCGGCGCGTCGCCGGGGCCTGGGGACACGCCTCCCCTGCCCTGCACGCCTGCTTCAGCGTCGCAGAGCAGGGGGGCGTGTCCCCAGGCCTCGGCGACGCGCCGGAGGGCCGGAGAGCAGGTAAGTGGAGGGAGGGAGTGGGGGGGGGGAAAGCACCTGGAAGCCGCTGCCGTTCGCACGGTAGCAGCTTCCAGCCCGCGTTTCCAAGAAAGTGCGCTTCCCAGCACACTCTGGAAACGCCAGCTTGGCGCCGGTCAGGCGGCGCGAGGGCGGCGTGGCTGCGCTGCAGCTGCGCCCCCTGTGCGAATGGCGGCCTGGGGACGGCGTTTTTGCCGTCCCCAGGCCGCCATATTCCGCCCGTGCGGAAAGGGCCATACATACTATGTCATTTTCGGAAGGCTTTGTTCTGTTCCTTATTTTGGAGCTCTTCAAGTTGCAGCCATAATGCAGAATAAAGTTTTAGCAAAAGGCAGAGGAATCAGGGAAAATAGGCTGGGAGGGACTAGTCAGAGAGAGGCTGTAAAGAACTGTCAGAGTGCTTAAAATTGGGAAGGGTTTTACTATGGGGGAAAGAATAAGAGAAGTACTT
Organism: Sphaerodactylus townsendi; assembly: GCF_021028975.2. Taxonomy (NCBI): domain Eukaryota; kingdom Metazoa; phylum Chordata; class Lepidosauria; order Squamata; family Sphaerodactylidae; genus Sphaerodactylus; species Sphaerodactylus townsendi. The sequence continues at coordinate 65,638,824 of NC_059426.1, forward strand.
AGAAAGCTGATCCAGAGACTGCAGGGGTGGGGGGTTGAAGTCGACCCACGCGGTCAGCGTAAGAACGAGACGAGACGCGGAGATAACATCTGGTGGAGATCGCCAGCAGCGGGAGACCGGAGGTCCGTGTTCCTAGCGAGTCTCCCGTCTGCCGGCTCCTGGCACCTTTTATTGTTATCCTATTGGGGGCGTGTAGGAGGGAGGACCGGGGGGAGTTCCGGGAGAGCGGGAGGTCGGGAGATCATCATGTGATGCATGATCTCATCTGGCTACGCATGGAGAGGAGCCGCACGCTGCTGAGCCTAATTCCTCACCTGGGGTAAGACCATTGTCCCTGCGCCTCGGGTGATTGAGTCAGACAGTGTTCATGACCGGGTGACTCATGGGGGGATGAGGAGTGGCGCGATGCGACCGGCAAGGCCGCAGGTCCGCTGGTCTCTAACGCGCTCTACCACGGCGCTTGCCGGGTCGGCAGTAATTTACTACTATCTCCTCCTTTTTTACATTTTAGAAAAGGGGGACCGAAATGCTAAGGGGCGACATTTAAAGGGATTGTCTCTCCTGCCGCCACGCTTAATATTGCTGACTGCTGCTTGTGTAACATTAGAACTTGCTTGCGGGGTAAGGGAAATTCGAGGGGCTTCTTACATACGCAGGCAATAATATTAGACAACGCATTGAAATCCAAAACAACTGATAATGAGGCACACAATTAAACCAATGCAGAGCTAAAAAATAATAGCACTCAACCATCCCTCCGGCAGCCAACTCCAGAGGGCTTCGACCACCAATGGGGCAAAACACATCATACTTCAGATTAGATACAACTTCTTGCAGCTCACATACATGAATCACCTTGGGAATTATCAGGAAAGATTAAAACAACACATACTATGTACATTCTCAATAACCTGCGGGATGTAATAACAATAAGTAATCAATAAAGTGCACGCATTGGTTCTAGGGTCGCTTGATCGAAGTTCCTGCTGCTCGGAGGTCAGAGCCGCCCAGAGCAATGGAGGTAGAATTGATGGGCTTCGCGAAGGCACAGGCCAGTCAGCTGCCAATAGTCTTGGTGTTATGAAAGCAAGTCCGGGGCCACAAGGGAAGTTGCGAGGGAGACAGGTTCCGCTTTGAGGGCTTTACCGCTGGCCGCCTCGGCTGGTGGAGGGATCGAAAAGGCAGAGCGGATGGAGGCGGCGGCGGCCGGCCTCCTGCGGAGCTTGGGGTAGCAGAGAGTCCCGGCAGACAGTATTGCAAGGAAATGCAGCAATAACAAATAACATAACAACTTCAAAAAATTAGGGCATGCAATAAATTCAAACAATAAAACATAAACGATAAGCATAGGCTGGATGATGTAATGGAAGGAAGGCAACCCGCAGTTGCATAATTGTCCGTCGCATGGCTCTTGCTGTTTGACTACCAAAGCTACAGAGCCGACATGGCGTTAGAGTCCATGGATTTCTCAAGAACGTGAGGAGAGCTACCGATAGTCTTTAGCATTGCAGGTTCAGCGATTCTCACGAAAGCAAGGTTGTGAGAGAAGGCGTGTTCCAACAATATTCTGCCGCTGAGAACAGCCGGAGAGTTCCAAGGGTTAATCTATCAGGAATGTCCCTGGTTGCAACTCCAAGCCCCAGCCAGGCTGCAGAGGAGAGAGAACAGCATCAGATGAGGAGCAGCAACACGCGGCATCAACCTCTGAGCCACAGCTGGCCCAGGCTGCCGCCCAGGGGGGTGGTGACAGCGGGGGCTGTGATCCCAGTGGAAGAATGGGTGTGCCGGCTCCAGAGAGATCCCTCCCATCTCGGCCCAGGCTGGGGCAAGCAATCGGCCCCTCTCGACAGGGCTGGCGGGGTCGGATCCTCCAGGGAGGCCCCGCTCCATCTCCGGGATGGGGCTGGTCTGGCATGGCGAAGCTGGACTCCTGTATGGAAGGCAGAAAAGACAAGCAACGCTTTTCCCCTAGGGGTTTTACATGCTGGCTGAGTTAGTCCTTATAGATGACAGTGGAAGAATTTTCGAGCCCTGAGTAGGGGCGGGCAATTTTTTGATAGAGAATAGAGAAGAGTACTTTTGATATGGTCTGGCTGGATGAGACCTTGATTAAATCAATAGGGGAACTACTCTGCTTGTTTTGGCCAAGCTGCTAGGCTTTGTTGGCCCATTCGGCTAACCCATCACTTGCAACATTCAGGGCGTTAAGAGATACAAGGCAGGGAATTGCCCGAAGGCTTAGGAGAAGGGAGAGGTCATATCCAGGTCGTAATGTTTGTTTGTAAAACAATCCCAATCACCGCCTGCTGGGTGTGTGGGTTTGCAAAGCAACTTGAACAATTCACAATTATAGTCATATCGTGAATATAGCGCCTATAGGAAAGAGATGAGTAGAGAAGATGAAAAGAAAAACAGTTCCTGGGCTTGAGGTTTGGATCACAGGAGGCAAATTGAGAGGGGCTTGGTAAAAACCCTTTATCAGATCCTAGATCTAGAGGTGGGGTAAGCGTCAGCCCATTAGAAAGAGGGAGGGTGTGCAGAAAGGAAGGCAGGGGAAGGGGTTGGAAGTCAGCCTCTACCTTCCTCTCCCGTAAGGGGACTTGGGTCGGCTTGAGCTCGCCTACCTTCACAGCGGAGGCTGTGTAAGATAGGTGTGGCTGAGAGACCTCCCCTTGGCACTGTGACTAGCCAGGGAGCCCCTCAGCAGAGAATGTGGGAGCATGAAAATGATTTTGGCTTCATATGTAAACTTGCGCCACGCCAATGTGGCAGTGTAGGCTCAGATGGACGAAGGAAAAGGTTCTGGCGAGAGGTTTGAAGAAAAGTTTTGAAGGTTTAAACTAAGATGGAGGCGGCTTGAAGCAGGTCCTTCCATCGGTATCCTGGGGAGCACGCAAGACGAAGCTGTGTCCCAAGCGCATATGGATGTTGTAATGGGCTAAGCCTTCAAAGGCATTAAGTAACACATAATCAGGAAGGAGAAAAATTTTAATTGAAGCACAAGAGCATAGCTTAGAAGCAATGGAAAAATCCCCCCCCTATGAGGGGAAAACTTTAGGGGTCTCTTGAAAGGGGGCAAGACATACAGAACATACATAGGCATACAGAGCACATATAAAGTAACGAGGGAGGATTGCAACTCTGATTTGGAGATTTTGCTCGAGAAAGTGCTGACGATTTTGCTGCCACTGGGAGCTTTGAGCTTAGCCCTTTGCACAGGCTCAGAGGCTATGAGATCTGGTTTGAACCTTACAGCTGGAGAGGGCCAAGGGGGCTTCTTCTTCACGAAGGACCTTTGGTTTAAGGCCACAGTGCGAAGCATCTTCCTTCCATGCCTCATTGTCCTGTAGATTGGCTATGGGGCATTCTGAGGAGGGCTCAACGCAGCAGTCCTCTTCCACAGCATTCCTTTCTGCCGCAATTCAGTGACTGTGGACTCTGTAGAGATTTTGAAATGCGTACCATTCTGGGGCACTGGCGGAGGCATGATGACTTTGGAAGTAGAAGGGGCTAGAGCAGGAAGTATAGGACGTAGGGGAGCGAGTAACGAGATTTAGATTAGCTGAACTTAGATTAGACTCAAGTGAGAGCATAGAGGCAGGGTGTTCCGGTGAACTTGGCAGTTCGCGGCAGGATGCTTGTCCATACTTGGATGTGGATGAATTGCGCATGGGGTCGATGACCCGGATGATGAACAACCCCTGTTCAGCGGCGGAAGCTTTTGGCAAGATCTCAGCCTAATGGTCTCCTCGTGGGGATGGGATCACTATACTGAGCTGGAGCAGCTAAGATCTCATGGGGGAGCTCCGAGGGGTTTGAGGCGCGGATCTTGGTTCCGGGCTGAGATTCGCTGGCCTCCCCAGCGGGCATTGGGAGCGCTCGGCCCTAGACTTTCCTGGGGGTCTTCGCCTTCCGGGGAGAGAGAATCCGGCGTCAGGGTTGTAGGTGGCCCCGCGCAGCCTACACCGAAATGTCCTGGCTTGCTGCAATTGAAACACTTCACTTCGGGCTGCCTCATGGCAGCGGAGAGGGCGGCTAATTGAAGCTAAGCTGGCTTGATGGGCTTAAAGACCCGATATCCTGGCAAGCATGTCGGCCAGCTCGTTCCTTCCTAGGGTCGGTGATCGCTTTGCGTAACTCAGCGGAGAGGCTGCTCTCCTGGCGCTTTATGAGTTCGCTCTGGGCCTCCTCGTCAACCTTGCTCTTGAGGGCCTCCTGGAGCCTGTTCACAAACTCAGCATAGGGTTCTCGAGGCTTCTGTCATGCTAGAAAAACTTTGGGTTACTGTCCGGGCATTGGGGACTTTCAAAAAACGCCTTTGTAGGTTTATCTCAGAGTGCTTAACGGCAAGTGTGGCTAACCGCAAGGGACGATTCGCTGATTGTTGGGGTTACTGAAGGCATCAAAGCCAGAAGCTGAGCTGTTATGTAGGCGCCGAGGCGGCTGCCCCGCTAAAGCATTGCTGGCGGAACTCGCTCTCCCAGAGATCACAAATTGTGCAGGGTCTGTGGAGCATGCTGAAGGTGGTCTTCCAGTCGTCCGGAACTATTAAGTGATTCCTCGCGAATTTCTAGCATGCCTCTCACATAGGGGCTGGTGACTCTTTACGCCCCGGCGACCGCTTATGTGGAGCTCCAGTGAGGATGTTATAGCTTAAAGGGCGGTATTCTCGACAACCCGTCGAATGACGCCAACCTCAGTATCTGTGAAGTGGACGGGCAATAATGCAAGAATCTTCGCATCGCCTTCCGCCAGGGTTTCTTTCTTCTGCAGATCGCGGCTAATAATGCCTGGGTAAGAGTTTTGTCCCGCTGCCATTACATGGCGCTTGACGGAGCAGTGGCTTCGGAAAATGAAGGCGGAGCAGGAGGCCGGTCAAAGGGAGAGTTTGAATTGGGTGAAGGAGCCAGGGGGGGCGGTGAAGGAGTGACAAGGCGTCCAATTTAGTGGATAGAGAAAATTCCGGGGTTGAAATTGAAGGTGAAAGATCGGCGAGGGCGCTCTTACAGCAAGGGAGCCAGAGGTCTGTGCAGGCTGATGGCGCATAAAACATTGTCTCCACGCCAGTAGCAGCTTACATCGGCGCTGAGGCTCTGTGCTTAAGAGTGCTCCCGATGTTTTCCCAGTCCTTAAGATTCAATGTCCCCCCCTCTGGGTACCATGGACACTGAGCTTCAATCTCCTCAACCAATATATGCAGCTCCCTTCTTCTTACGGGGACTTGCCAGATTTCGTTAACGCCAGTTCGCCAACGCATTTGCTTGTCATAAGTTCTGCTTTTGCAAGCTCCTTATACTCACCGCGTTCCGCCGGACGAGAGAGTGTCCTAGGACGCTGTTGTCTCTGGATGCTACCGGATCCAGAGGACATGACATACCGAAACGGTGGTCCTCCTGGATGATCCAGCGGACTTCGGTATCGCGGCCCTTCCCCAGGCTTAATGCGAGCAGGGTGGAGGTTCGAGGATTCCCGGGTTTCGCAACACCAGCTTGAAGCTCCACCCACGCGGTCAGCGTAAGAACGAGACGAGACGCGGAGATAACATCTGGTGGAGATCGCCAGCAGCTGGAGACCGGAGGTCCGTGTTCCTTAGCGAAGTCTCCCGTCTGCCGGCTCCTGGCACCTTTTATTGTTATCCTATTGGGGGCGTGTAGGAGGGAGGACCGGGGGGAGTTCCGGGAGAGCGGGAGGTCGGGAGATCATGTGATGCATGATCTCATCTGGCTACGTGCGGAGAGGAGCGTACGCGTCTGAGCCTAATCCTCACCTGGGGGCAAGACCATTGTCCCTGCGCCCGGTGATTGAGTCAGACAGTTCATGACCCGCGACTCATGGGGGGATGAGGAGTGGTGCGATGCGACCGGCAAGGTCAGCAGGGTCCGCTATGTCCCAACGTGCTCTACCACGGGCGCTGCTGGGTCGGCAGTGCACTACTACAGGGGGTGGCTGCTATATAAAGTGGGACACCATCACCTAAAAACCACCAGCTGAAGAAAGTAAGGAAACCAAGGCAAAAATGCCAACAGAGCTGAGGAAATGGGCACTAGGGGCCTACATTTAGATGTTAACTGGAAGCATGCAGGTAATTTCTCTTTTGTACAGAACTGGCATGGCTGGGCCACAAGATCACAGGTGATAATGCTGCTTGCTAGCTTACCCTCACAAGAAACAAAACTGCAGTTTGTTTCAAGTCCTGATTGAAGTTCAAGTGGGTTGCCAATGCTGGATTGGGCAGTTCTTGGAGAATCTTTTGGGGGGGGCGGGGGTAGCACCTGGGAAAGGACCCCAGCAGGGTTACATGCTATTAAGCATACTCTCCAAAGCAGCCATTTTCTCCAGAGGGAACGGATCTCTGTCATACAGATATCAATTGAAATTCTGTGAGTTCTCCAGGCCCCACCTGAAAGTTGGGAGTCGTAACTTCACCAGTCACCAGTCTAGTACGCTGTGCAAAGAGAAGTTCCAACAAGATAGATGGAAGATGCTCATGAGTTGCTGGTAATTGCCAAGCTTTGGAAAGTGTCATATGAAGGCATATACCAGGGGGCCATAGATCTATGTTAGCATATCTCAGCTTATTTGGACCTTGGTGCTGCAGGAAAGGACAAGCAATCAAGGAGATCACCATTTATGCTATCAACTGGCCTTGTCAAATGTGTGGGGAGGAGGTCTAAGTTGTCCCTAAAACAGAAAAAAATAATGGAATGTTATTTACTTTCATTCCATGAAAAGCTTTGGCTGCCCATTTCCACATACTAAGCCACTATTAAAGGCGCAGGACATTTTTCTCCAGGGATTATGGCAACCTTTCTATCAACTGGAGAAAAAGCTATATTCTACTAACTGAGGGAAATAATGTTGGAGGAAAAGAAAGAAATATGTTCATTACTAAGAATCATTTATGGTCCCTAGTCATTTCTTTTCTACAATCAACTAAAGCCACATTGAAACAATGGTTTCATATGGCCTTAAATGTTTGTCCTTATGAGCAATGTTTTATTATTTGTTTACTCAGAAGTAAACCTAATTCAGGAAGGGTTCTGCTTACAGTTTTCGTTTTGCTTTTCAACTCAGTTACTTCTAGTAGCAAGAGTGTTCAGTTGACAGTTACATTCACTCCTAGTGGAAGAGAACTTTACTACTTTTCTCTTGGCCACCAAAATCATTAATTATTTTTGTTATTCTTCTTCTTTTCTCTCTCTCTCTCTCTCTGATGCTTCTAGAATGCAACAAAGAGCTAAGATATATTAAGTGTTGGTGGCTGTGAACTGTAAACTTAATATAACTCGCTAAAATTTGAAGCATTTCCCATAAATGGAAAGAGGTTGGCAGATCAGGATCTTAGTCAAAGGGGAAAGCACAGTGACCAGATGGATCTAGAAAAGCACAGAATTGCAAAGCTAATGACTTTTTTCCCCACATACAGTTTTTCAGATATGAGAGACTGCAGGCTAGTACAAGGAAAATATTAATGCCGCGAAAATGAACTGTTATTTATTTTAGGGGAGGCAGGTACATTGGAAAAGGAAGGATTATGTGATTTTTCAAGGAAGTTAATGAAGCTCTACATTTAGGGAGTGTCTACATCCTTCTTGTTCATTGTTTGGATTTAGACAAAGAAACAAGGAAAGAAGGGAAACAGAGCTAGAAAGAAGCTGTTAGATTTCGGGGTGTGGGAAGAGCCAGGGGTATGTAGCAAGTGGCTTGTTTGCTTTACAGTGAAAGCAAGAAAGCTATTAGATCTCTTGCATATATCATCAAATATCAACACCTGCACTGAGGCAACTGTAACTTCTCTACAGTAATGGGCAGAACTTTTCCATAAGACATTTAGGGCCGCTGCCATCAGAACTCATATCTCTAGTAGAGCACTTTGAAAGGCAATGGTAGGAAAACAATTCACAAATGCAGTAAATTAGTTTCAAGCAGAATTGCTAGAAAATAAAAAGTTGGTCTGGCAACCCAGCCAGATGATCAGAGTTCCAGGAGGTAAATCTCTTCCTCCTTGTTAGCAGCACTGGGAACAGGAAACATTGGCTATCAAAAACAGACATCGTTTGAGATCTCAAAGGCCTGTACAGATTGTTATTTATATCCCACCCAGAACTCAAAGCAATGTTTGTGGCATTCCTAGTTAAAGCCCCCATCAAAATCCGGCTTCAGAATCAAAGCTACATCAAGATATACTGGCTGTTGCGGGGTTTTTGTACTGTGTGGCTGTGATCTGATAGATTTTGCTCCAATGTTTCACCCGCATATGCAGCAAAACAGTAGGAGCAAAAACTACCAGAGTACAGCCATACAGTCCAGAAAACTCACAGAAGCCAGGTGACAGTAGCCTGGTGGGCCACTGCGAGTAGCAGAGAGCTGGACTAGATGGACTCTGGTCTGATCCAGCTGGCTTGTTCTTATGATTCCAGCTGTGGAAGCGTTCAACAATACTTTACATGAAGATATTTGAAACTATTCTCCAGGCCCAAGCTCTTTCCACTGGATGGATCGAAACAGCCCAAAATAATAGCCCTCCATAGGCAGCCACCCATTTTTTTGGCCCAAGGAGTCACGTGCTTTTAAAGTTTCTGACAATGGAAATTCCAGGCAAACCCATTGTACAGTCACAGTCTTGACTTTTTAAAAGAGTTCTGGAAGGTGTTTTTGTGTTGTTTTTCAGAGAAGCAAAAACAGATAGAGCTAAAAGGAAAGGAGGCAAGAGTATATAATAAAATCTACTGAATCCCTGCTACTAGCAAGAACTAATGCAGAAGCACTGCATGAACTTTTTACAGTGCAGTGCAGGTCATACCTCACCACAGTGTGTATTTGAAATAGTGGACATCAATTGCTGCAGAGTCAGGGACCAGTGCCTTCTACCATCCTTCCCCAACCCCTTGAGCTGCAGCACTGATTTGACTAACTTTATAGCATTTGAAATATGAAAGTCGGGTGAGGAATTTTACTCCCCAAATGTATTTTGTGATTATATAGAGAAGTCAGATGGGCAGCTGATCACTCTGAAAAGCCACATATTCCCTTTCTTCATATGGAAGAGGAAACGCTCATGACATATTTTTCTTGTGAGTGTTTAGTATCTGAAAGCAGATAAGGAAGATCACAGAGTTTCAAAACTAACTTTTTCAGCTAGTTTCCAAAATGTAATAGTTGACTAAACGCCTGCCTAAACCCCAAACCCACTTTACAAATGGTATGTTCATTTGACCTTTGCTCACCTAAATGCAAGATTTTCAAAGATGTATCAACAAAAAAATTTAAATTAAATTAATACACAACAGACTGAAAAACTGGAAAATTCTCGGCGCTTCTCAGAGCGTACTCAGTTTTACCAAACTTGTCTCGTGTGGAACCAAAGCATCTGAATTTGTAAACAAAATTTGAGTACTTATTTGCTGGGACTCCAAGGCAAAAGTGTGAATGCCAAGACAATATTGCCCCCCCCCCCCGTCTTTGTCTCTTTCTCTCACTAAAAAAATTAACTTGGAATTGGGCAATGTAGCAGAGCAGCAAGACTGTGTAACCACATTTCAAGAATACAGGAATCTTCAAAATAGACTTAACTGTGGGCAACATGGGATGAGGAAACTCCACCCATCTCCAAGTTACTTAATTTTGTATGGATATAGGTCTTATTTTTCCAAGTTCACAAAGGAAATTTTACCCTCTTCTTGGACTATCCTAATATTTAATTCTCCTCTTTGTAAATCATTGTGGGCAAAATTCAGCAAAAAGTTTTTTATCAAAATCAAGTCATAGATGACTTAAATCCTATTGATATCAATGGAATAAATGGCATGACAACTTCTGCTGACAAGTACCATGTCTACTGTAGGACATACTGGAACCACGGCAAGTGTTCCAATGCTCCCTGTGCTACAATGCTATCCTGCTTCGATTTCTTATTTGTTTAAGAATCACAAAAAATGTTGAGCCATCCCAGTCTGCCCATACAATTTCTCCTCTAGGCTCCTAATCTGAACAAATTCATGGGATCTCCAAGCCCTTATTCTGCAAGGGACCAGGCAGTTTATATCTCCCAGCATCCCACCCCACCTATCATCTTCAGATACATGTTTGGACATTTCTTGTCAATCTGTTTTATTCATCTGGGATATTCTCTTCACCGCTGATAACTACATGACTAGGCAGATTTTGGTGGGGAGGGGGGCTATATGCTGCTTTCTCCTACTACTAATAATAATTTGCATTAATAACATTCTTAGAGCATTCAGAGCACTTTTATATATAACCCTGTCAGAATTCCTACAGCCACACTGTAACGTAGGCATTACTATCTCTGTGCTTCAGAGGAGGGAATAAGAAAAGGGGTTGACTAAGGCAATGTTGTGGGTTCATGTAAGATACAAAATTTGAACTGAGAACAGCCTGAGCATATAACCTCTATAGTGCTGTGCTACACCAGCTCCATATTTCCACCTTACTTGGACTACAGACTTGCACATTCCTACCAGGCAACCGCTTGACCATAGATGCAAGTCACCCAGTCCTTTGCTCTCTTTCCACCTCCCTTCTTTCACTCATACCTGCTGATTTTGGCTCTCTTGTCTGGTAGGGTTTGCCTCCATTGGCTCAAATCATCTGGATGTGTCTGCAGCGTTGACTTCGCTGAAGCCCCGGCCTATAATGTCTTATACCAAGCTCAGATGGCGGCGCTGCCAGGATTTCAGCTTTAGTTCACGTAGCTCTGTTTGCTGCTGTGCACTGTTTGTGAGAGCTGGCCCTGAGAGTTGGGATCAATCTGGGGACAATGGCCTGCACATGATCTTACTGGATTGTGGGTACCTCTGGTGCCTAATAAGTTTACCTTGAGATCCTCTTCCTGAGCTCCCTGCCCATCTCCTATAGACTATTTCCCTCCGGAGGGATGCTTTCATCCCTGGCAACCCGCTCCAAACTGGACTCTACAGGACTCAGCCAGCGCTTTCTGCCCATCCATGCCCACTGGCTAGGGACCCTCACCTGCTTGCGCAGATCGGCCAGGGGCCGCTCGCACGCTTCCCAGTCTTTATGGCCGACCGCCCCGGCTCTGCGCGCCCGGATAGCGGCGATCTCCTGCTCCAGAGCTCGGTTGGCCGCCTCCAGCCCCCGCACCCGCTGCAGGTAGCCGGCCAGGCGCTCATTCAAGCTCTGCAGAGCCTCCTGCTGCCGGCCCGGGCCCAGCAAAATCGGCTCCGCGCGATCCAGACTGGCTCGCGCCGCGGGCAGCGCCGCATGCAGCCGGCCCAAGGAGAACCAGGAGTCCGAGCCGCTGGAGCTGCCGCGCCCCGAGCCGGCAGAAGAGCCCGGCAGCAGCAGCAGGCGCCCCGAGCCCGTCGACGCGGAGCCGCTGCGGGGCCGAGAGAAGGACAAAGCCATGGCGAATGATGCTCCCGGGACGGACGGCTCCCCACGGCCCTGTTATAGCCCCCCGCCTGCCTCCTCATTTGCATGGCCAGGTCACTGTGGACCAATGGAAAAGATCCTGGGCTGCACGTTAGCGGGGCAGCCACCGTGAAGTCTCATATTTGCATTGGACATGGAGAGAGTGGCTCCCGCAGGTGCCAAAGCAGGCTTATTTGCACGACCCTCATTTGCATGAGAGATGACGAGCTCCTTCAGTCAAGCGGGCTCAGCTTTCACCACTTAGCTTAAGCCCCTGGAGACCCACCCGCTGGGCAAACAACAGGGAGGGCGAGCAAGGTCCGCTGAGCTGGCTCTGCAGGTCCCCTCCCATTGGTCGTGCCCAACTCCAGGGGCAGGTCTTGATCAACGACCACTTATGCCAGAGTTACATCCAAGCATGTTGTTCGCTACAACGGTGTCCTCTGCGCCCCCCCCGCCCCCCCGTGAAGGCGAGGGGTGTGTATGTGCCAGTGGGGCGGCCAGGTATGCAAGGGGCGGGGCTGCAGGAATCTCTCCCGTTATTAAGCTGGGGCGACGCCTTGCGCACCTGTCGTGCCCTCCCTTCCTTGCCTTGGCGGATCAGGCGCTGACTGGACCATGAGCATCAGCTACTACCACCGCCCGGGGAGCCTGAGCTTCAGCAGCCACTCCCAGGGCTCCCTTCCTAACCGGGGCTCTTTGTACCGGGCCAGTCCGGGGGGCTTCCAACCGGGGTTGTACCGAGCATCTTCCGGTGTCTTCCCTGGCTCCCCCCTTTCTGCTTCGCCCTCTTTCCTGCTCTCCTCGTTGCCCAGCTTAGAGATTGACCCTAAAGTGCACCAGATCCGAACAGAGGAGAAGGAACAGATCAAAGGGCTCAACAACCAGTTCGCTGCCTTCATCGACAAGGTACAACGTGGAGCATCGTCTAGGTGTGTCGGTGGAGAGAGGCTATGATGGGTAGGGTAGGCTTGCACAATCGGTGTCTTGTGCTGGGGCAAGGGAAATGTGTCCGCTCTTTGTGGTAAGGTACCCGCATACGATGCAGTTGCAGGTGACTTTTATTGTTTTCAGCTCTCTAAACGATGTTAGGTGCAATTTACTAGGTTAATCCTGATTTAACAGCGTACCTGCTGAAGTACAGAAAACAGCCCCTTTCCCTTCCTGTGCCAAACACATTTGGAAGTAAATCTGGCTGATTTCAGTAATTTTTTCTTCTTAATGTGTAACCTCCTTCTGTGGGTTCTGTGGGGCAGAACCTGGAATGAGTTGCAAAGAACCAAATTTAAACAACAAAATGGTTTACTTTTCTTTACAATTAACACTTTTAAAACATCAACATTTAACGTTACAATTCAAGGTCCTGTTCAGGTTGCATTTCAAGTCCTTCTATTTACAGTCTACTGATATTGCCAAGTCCAAATCTTCTTTGCAAGTTGGCTGGCTCCTGAAGACTCCAAGGGCTTGATGAACAGGTTGCAACATGATGAAGGTCTCCAGGAGAACTCTCACCCGTTACAACCACAAAAGAAAACCCTTAACAAGGTGTTAAGGGCTTATAGAAATCAAGGTCCGAGTCTGGTAGCCTTGTTCTTCTGCAAAAGAGCTCTTTCAGCCTCTCTGCTGCTCCGAGTCTCCACCCCTTACTGGGTCAACCCATTCTGGGCCAACCCATTCTGGGCATGGGGGTTACAAATGCACTTAAGAGCCCACCAAGGAGCACTATATGGGAGCCAGAGATTGTGGAGGAAGTTGCCTGATACTAAAATAAGAGAACTGCAGAACCTCCAATAAAAGTGCATAATGTATTACATGGAGTTGTCAGAGGGATTTAGTTTACAGAGTCCACACAGAGAAGAAGGGGGACCTATGAACAGTCCAGAAGGTCCTGTTACCCAGGACAAGCTATACAATGTTATGTTGCAGAGCACAAGTACAAAAGAGAAGGAAGCCCTCAGAGTGAATGTGGGCCACTGGAAAAACAGGGCGAATTTGAACGGTGTGCATAAAGCTATAAAGAGGAACAATAACTTTGGGTGATATGTTAACCATCCCAAGTCCCTACTCAACTAATATCTGACAGTAAAAAAAAATCTAACTGTAAATATGAATTCCAACTCAGTCACTTCTGATTGGCATCTTTTTCTGAAACTTTTCTGTACTTGCACCTTGAAGTCTGTTATGTCTTTTGTTTGCATTTTTAATATCTGGTTTGTAATCCCTGGTTTTTAAATGTTTCTATTTTAAATGCCTGATTTGGATCAATTTAGTATCTTGCATAGACTATCCAGTCCAGAAGGTAGAATGGCAGAAGGTAGAATGTTCTTATGTTCTTATGGCATTGCCGGTTCATGATATTGTGTGTAGACAGATGGATTATTCTTCTCTTTCACAGACCTTGAGAAACTCCCCCTCCCACAATACAGAGAACCCCACCCCCCACATTGAAATTACTCACCAATAACAGTGCATTGTGCAATGAAATACAAATGCAAGGATTTGTTCCTGAAGCAAATCAAAGCTTTGGTGCAAATTCTGTCTATGTGTCTACTGAAGTGACACCATTACAGGATAACCCAGTAACACTAGCTGTACCATCGAGGTCTTCACATTTATTTGCACATCCTTTACTATAATATATGATTTTATGCAGCAGCTCCCAGGTGTTTGGGGTCTTTAACTATAGCAAATGGACTGCTTATTTTAATTCAATTAATTGTGATACAAGCACGTTCAAATATTATCTCACACCCACTTCTGCTCAGTCAGCTGTCTCAGTCTCTCCTCTGCTGAATCAGTGGGGATGTACCCCAATTTAGTGGGTTTCAGAAGAATGCAAAAGGCTCAAGCAGAGGAAACTAATTTCAGATCTCTCAATCTGTCTTTAAAATGCAACTGTCGGGTTCATGCAGGGCTACACAAGTAGCAGTAGAATAGTTAACTGTTTAATTTCCTCTCTGTTACACTATTTAAAACCAGCCCTCTCTCTGCCATTAATGTTTCATGGAAGAAAAACTGTACACTTTTTTAAAATCCCTTTTAAAATGCCAATAGCAGAGTGCTGAACAGATTTTCAGCATTATGCTCAGTTTAAGAAAGTTAGAGGCCCCCTGGTGGAGAACAATGCCAAATGTAAAAAAAAAAGCCTTTGGTTTCATAAAGTGCGAAGATTACTTTTCCCCACTCTCCTCCGAATCAAAAATTTTGGCTCAGTGGAAAGGGACGCCCAGAGACCTACCCATAATTAGCTCTCTCACGATCACAATCTTCTACTTCCAGGTGAAATGCTCCTCTCTTGAAATCAATATTGTAAGACCAACTGATGAGGCAAATGTAATCTTGCTGCTTCAGATTTTGCCCTCCTATAGTTACAGGGGTGGAGGCAGTGAGGGGTTATTAACCCACACGCAACCTAAGACTAGGCATTGGAGTTATCAGCTTTAGCCATCCCTGGAAAAAATACAGAATATTTATCCGTCAATGTTTTTATTTTGCCCTGCCCAAAAGAGAGCTCAAAGCTGTGCACTGGCCCCTTCTTCCTACATCTGTAGCCCCGGCCTATATGATCACTGCATGTGGGGTTTTTTTTTGTCTTGTGGCAAACTCAGCGGAGAGCTTCTTGAAACACGGATTCATCTCTTTTCTCATGCCTATTTTATTTGCATGTTTGTTCTTGGGTGTCCTTTTAGGTGCGTAAACTAGAGCAGCAGAACAAAGTGCTGGAGACACAGCTGAAGCTCTTGAAGGGCCGGGACCAGTACAGATCCAATGTGGGGCATATCATGGCAGCCCACGGTCAGCCCCTGAAGCAACAGATTGATGCACTGCATCAGGACAAGCAGAAGCTGCAGAGTGAGCTGGACCACACGCAGGCCATTCTGGAGGAACTGAAGAGCAGGTGGGCGTCTGAGGGTTCATGGGATGTGGGGAAAGGGAGTGGCAATCGCCTCCAGGTGGAACGAAGCTTTAAGTGTGTCTCCTAAGAAGATATCTCTTACCAAGGGGAGGGGGAGACTTTTGCAACTCCTGGTTCAGCCAGAAGGGACAGTGATCCTGCACTTGTTCAGTGGGGATCCACACAGACATTTTATTCCCATAGACTTTAGTTTAACATTTTGTTACCATTTTCTTCATTATAGCAGTGGCACCTGTTTGTATTTGTCTTGCCATGACTCTGAATAGGAAGCAAATTGTGACTTTTTTGTGTTCCACCCAGTTGTCTGGAGTGGAAATTGTCCAGGAGTGTATTACTGCCCCCCTCACCCATGAGATCCTGCCTTCAGGCAGACAGAACAAAAGGCCTCTGTGTTGAAAACAATTACATGTTTTGGTTGCAGAGCACACCTCCACAATTATGGGGGTAGGTGCACCATTAGGTAATAACTCATCACTCTGTGCTTAAAGCCTAAACTATGAAAACACCCTGCAGATTCAAAAAATACCTTCTTTTTACTCATGGGTATACAGTACAAAATATCCGGCATACCCAAATGCCTTCAAAATAATTAAATATATTCAAGAAAACTGTGTATTAGGCCAACTGCCCTTACAAGTATATTTTCCTCATAAAGGCAATTGGCCCGATATACAGTTTTCTTGTATATATTTAATTATTGTGAAGGCATTTGCGTATGCCGGATATTTTGTACTGTCTGTGTACCACCGGTTGCAGAGCAGGCATGGACAAGCATGACAACTCTGGAGTGAGCTCCTCCTGCTCTCCTAGTATCTTCTAACAGTGATCTAGGGAAGAACGTGTTTTCTAAAAGTAAAAAAGACTGTGCAAATAAGAGTTTAAACCCTGTCTCTCCCCAGTACCTTGTCTGGGCTCAGTTGATGTCAGCAATTTTCTTCCAGCCCCACTGACCTGTGATAAGAGTCTGACCATGACAATACATCAGATTAAGCTCCCTTTTCCTGTGTGCTCCATTCGCTTCTTTCTTTACCAGTGACTGGGAGATTGTCTGCCTTCCCCCCCCCCCCCCTTATGGCCAACTTACAGTATGTTTGTGCGTGGTTTATTTTGCAGGAAATGCATAACTGTTTTTACATGAAATTCAAGAGATGGCCACTTGATCCTTCATCTCATGTCTAGCCTGGCTTGGTGTACTTGTACTTACTGTGGGGAGAGGAAGCCTTAGCTTCTGCCTCAACCCCTCTCTGAGCTGTCTATTTAAGGAGTAGAGCCTGGACATGTGGCTCTAACCCCCGACCCCTTCACACAGCTTGGCTTTCCTGCCAGCAAGCACAAGTAAATATTTGTCTCTCTCACCCATCCTTGAAACAGCTGGCTGTGGGCACAAAACCCAGGACTCGGCCTCAATTCCCCACTTAGTCTACATAACTCTGCCTGCCTGCCTGCCTGCAGGTACTACCAAAGCTTTGCCCTCCCTAGCAGATGCAACCTTGGATAATGAAATAGCTCATACAAATGCAATTCATGCTTCTATAGAATCAAAAAGCCCCATCAATGATTGGAGGGATTTAATTGTTTGTTTAGTATATTTTCCTCCAATAGAAACACTGAGCTTAAAAATACATTGATTTGGGACAATCTGGTGGGAAAATCAGGAAACTGTTCTGTTTGGATAATATCCTTGTAAGACTGAGTTACTCTTTCCCCCTCATTGCTCCTTCTGCTGCCTAGGAATCTGGAAACAGGGGCTTAGATACCAGAATAGTGGTTTAACCCACATGTTTTATCATTACTGTATATTAGAAATGATTGCAGTCAGATTAGTCATGTTAACTAATTAGTCATGTTAATTAATAGTCAAGATTTTGAGTTAGTTTTTACTCAGTGGTTACCCAAGTGCCAATCTCTATTGCTGTATGAATAAAAGACCATTCTAGCAGTGAATTGGTTCACAAGACTCAAGCACAGTGTCATGGCTAGGGTATTGGATTAGGATCTGGGAAACCCAGGTTTGGATCCCTATTCTGCCATGGAAGCTCACTGAGTGACTTTAGGCCAATCACTGTCTCTCTGCTTTCGCTACTTCACAAGGTTTCTGTGAGGTTAAAATGAGAGAATGATGTAAGTGTTTTGGATCCCCATTAAGGAAAAAAAGCGGAATATACCTATGCAATAATTGTCACAATAATACATTCCCCAGGGAAATGTTTAGCCGTGATACAGCAGTTTTACCACATTCAAAGAGGTGAAAGTGTTCAATGGATTACACTAAAAACTGTGAGTGTGCTTGGATAACAAGTCTGGCTGCACAAAATACAGGTGATTTCTTAACCACCTCAAGCTATTCAACTGAGAGAGGAGGCTCTTAGTATCCCTTCCTCCTGTTTGTAGCTGGTTTCTGATATAGCCATATCCAAGATGAAATAGTTCCTAGGTCCATCCTAAGTAGAACCCTTCTAGAATTTAGTAGACAGGAGAGTAGCACTTACTTTTCTAAACAACTATGATCAGTATTACTTGGCTGCAAAGAGATCTTAAGAGGAAATATGTAAAAGGAAGTGACAGGCAGATGCTTAAAGAATAAGTTATGATGGTTGGAAGGGGAAATTGGAGAGGAAGGAGTAAAATATGACACTGACTTTGGACTTAATTACCCAGTTTGCTAACTAGGGTATTTGTGAGATTTTCTCTCCTGCCTGTCATAATCAGCTTCTCTGCTCTGAACTATAGGTATGAAGATGAGATCAACCGGCGGAACCAATTGGAAAATGAATTTGTGGTGACCAAGAAGGTGAGTTCCTAAGGCAAACAGAGCAGTAGCCAATGCCTCAAAGATCTGTAGGAAAGCATTCTCCAGTGATCAATCTAATGCAGGGGTAGGGAACCTGCGGCTCGAGAGCCGCATGCGGCTCTTCTGCCCTTGCACTGCGGCTCCACAAGCCGAGCTGCTGGCCCCATCCTTGCCCGCCTCCCTGCAAGTGCAGCAGGTGGGCGGCTATTCAGCACTGCAACTGCCTGCGTCGGCTGGGCAGCATGCCGCTGGGTTCCCCTCTCGCCTGCCCCCGTTGGAGCGGGGTGGGCTTTCCTGGCGGCTGGCGAGGCCGAGCCGCTGGCCCCATCCTTGCCCGCCCTGCAGGCAGCAGGGCGGACGCATCCATGCGCTTCTCAGAATGAGCGGAGTAAAAGGGAAACACCCCCCCCCCCCAATATATACAGTGTTATCTTTATTTTAAATGTCAAAAATTATTTGCGGCTCCAAGTGTTTTCTTTTCCCATGGAAAACGGGTCCAAATGGCTCTTTGAGTGTTAAAGGTTCCCTACCCCTGATCTAATGCTATTTACTTCTGTAATTTATTTTATTTTTATTTATTTTTGTTATTTATATTCTGCCTTTCTCATTGGGACTCATGGCAGACTACACAGAGTGAATCAATACAGTCAGCAGGCTGAGACATTCAGTGAACAATGAAATAGGATTTTCAACCGGAAATCTAAAATACAGAACTGAAGCAAAGCGTAAGGGGCTGTTTCCACACAACACATTTAAAATGTGAAAATGTTTTGAAAAGAACTGTTTTGGGGTTTTTTGTCTGTATAGCAGGAAAAAATAAAGCATTTCAGGTGAAAATGATTCTTTTCTTTCCTTTTTTTAAAAAAAGATGACATTGTATCTTCAAAGCTACGGAGACTTGAAATCTGTGCAGCCTTGTTGATTCTCATATTGTGTCTACATAGCTCCAAAGATATGTTGCAGAAATTTTTGAAAACCAGAAAAATGACACATTTGCATAACTGGCAGGCAATAATGACTTTGTTAGTGAACAGAAATGACAAAAATGGCAGGCAGTTGTGATGCTAGATGAGGAACCATCCATAGGAGACTTCAGCAAATAGCAGAACGCTCAGAGAAGCAGTAAAAAATAGTGGGTGACGAGCAGCAGAGAAACAAAAATGAGAGCTTCCAAAGATGTGGGAGAAGTAAAACGTTTCCTGAGCTCCTTAACCAGCAAGCAGGAAATGTTTTGAAAATGTTCAGGAAAAAAGGTAGCTAGTTTAGCATTTTCAAATAAAACTGTTTTGGGCTAAAATAGACTGTTTTGAAAATGTTTTTCGGGGAAAGCTGTGCAGAATTCATCAATGTTAACATAACACACTAAATGATGCAAAAGTAAATCTAGTATAGACCACAGATCCTAATAATTTGTCCAAGTAACTTTGTGAATCATTTTGTACAGGGCTATCCTATTGAATAAATCAATTTTGCATAGTTGGCAGAAAACCATATAGTGGGATCACTACAGAGACAGTTTGTGCACAGGCAGTTGTTGATGTTGCCCATTTGCAGGTTCGCCCCTACAAAAGGCCTTGTTCCAATCAGCAGAGCATAGGGAGAGAAGCAGTCTCACAGTTACGAGGGCCCAAGGCCATGAACAGCTTTTTGTGTAATAACCAATACCTTAAATTGAGCTCAGTAACTGATGGGCAGACAGTGAAGTGCCTGCAGGATGGGAGTAATATGTGCACTCCTTCTAGCTCCTGATAATAGCTGAGTTGGAGCATTCTACACCAGCTGGAGTGTCTGAACTGATTTTGAGGGGAGACCAATGTACAATGCAGTGCAGTGCAGTAGTCTGGTCTTGATATTATCATGATATGGATCCAGGTGGCCAAATCAGCCATAGCAAGGTAAGGGACCATTTTTCAAGCTAGGCTGAGTTGGAAGAAAGTCTTTTTTGCAACTGCATTAACTTATATCTCCAGCAATAATGTTGGGTCCAATATAACCCCAAGGCTTTTAACTGAGTTGACGAGGGTCAACTGAACCCCGTTGAAAGTGGGGAGCATCAGGGATGTAGGTATAGATCTTTTATGGGGGGGTTCAGGGGTGGGGCCACACCCCCAACCGCCCCTAGGGCATGGCCACGCTTCCCCAAGCCCCGCCCCTGGCCTAGCACTTATAAAAGCAGCTCTCCAAGGCCAGGGACGGCAGACTCCTCCGCCCTGCCCACCCCTGCCCCCCACCAGCTGGGCTCCCAGCCAGCAGCTGGGAGTTCCTTCTGCCCTCCTCTCTGGGCAGAGGCATAGAGGGAAAATGGAGCCCGGTGCAAACTCTGAGTTTTGCGCCCCCCCCCCCTCCATGCTGGAATCCACCCCCAAACAGCATCCCTTTCAATGGTGTTTAAACTAGAGAGCCCAAATTCTCCTTTTAAATCCACCTTAAAGGGAGAATCTGGGGTCCCTAGTTAAACAACATTGAAAGTGATGCTGTTTAGGGTGGATTATCCCCCACCGTGAAACAGCATCACTTTCAATGTGGTGTAGTGGTTAAGAGCAGGTGCATTCTAATCTGGAGGAACCGGGTTTGATTCCCTGCTCTGCCGCTGAGCTGTGGGAGGCTTATCTGGGAAATTCAGATTAGCCTGTGCACTCCTACACATGCCAGCTGGGTGAACTTGAGCTAGTCACAGCTTTTCAGAGCTCTCTCAGCCCCACCTACCTCACAGGGTGTTTGTTGTGAGGGGGGAAGGTCAAGGAGATTGTAAGCTCCTTTGAGTCTCCTCCAGGAGAGAAAGGGGGGATATCAATCCAAACTCTTCTTCTTCTTCTAAACTGAGGACCTCAGATTCTCCTTTTAAATCCATGCCTAAGCAAGTGGATTTAAAGGAGCAAATCTGGGGAAATTTGGGGGGTGCCTGCTGTCAGGGGTGCAATTGTTAATCTAGCAGTACCAAACTTTTAGGGTATCTTTAGGAGACTCTCCTAATGATACCACCCAGGTTTGGTGAAGTTTGGTTCAGGGGGTCCTAAGTTACCTCAAAGGTGTAGCCCCATCTCCTATTACCTCCCATTGGAAACAATGGGGGTGGGGGCACCCCCTTTGGGAGTCCATAGCTTTGGACCCCCTGGACCAAACTTCACAAAACCTGGGTTGTATCAATAATAGACTCTCCTGATGATACCTCCCAGGTTTGGTGAAATTTGGTTCAGGTTGTCCAAAGTTATGGACCCTCAAAGGTGTAGCCCCCATCTTCTATTAGCTCCCATTGGAAACAATGGAGGATGGGGTCACCCCCTTTGGGAGTCCATAACTTTGTACCCCCTGAACCAAACCTCACCAAACCTGGTTAGTATCATCATGAGAGTCCCCCCAACAACCCCTGGAAGTTTGGTGCTGCTAGCCCAAGGGTAGGGAACCTGCGGCTCTCCAGATGTTCAGGAACTACAATTCCCATCAGCCTCTGTCAGCATGGCCAATTGGCCATGCTGGTAGGGGCTGATGGGAATTGTAGTTCCTGAACATCTGGAGAGCCGCAGGTTCCCTACCCCTGCGCTTGCCTAAACAATGCGCCCCCTGCAGGCCAAAAACACTAAAATGGTTTTAAAACCCACAAACGGGTAGGCGGAGCTTCGGACATGAATGGGGGGGTTAAACCCGAGAACCCCCCTTACCTACATCCTTGGGGAGCATAATGTCCTTCAAGACTTCTGCCTTCCCATACAGCATTACTTCTGTCTTTCCATGGTTTAGTTTTATTTTCAATTTGTTCTTGGTCAGTTAACCCCAGTAGCCAGGCAGCAATTTAGGGCCTCTACTGCATCACCAGGAGATTTGGATATGGAGATATATATCTATATCTATAGATATAAATATGCGGTTTTATATATAGATTGAAGGGCATGGAGGATATGATTATGCCCTTTGAGATCCCACAGGACTTCCACCAGAGCCGCAGCGAGGGGAAACTGCGCCTGGGGCACTTGTGTGCTCTGCGCCCCTGTCACACCCTGGAACGCCACACCCCTGCACCAGCGCGTGCCCAGGGCAAGAGGCCCCCTTTCCCCTGGGTGCTACGCCACTGACTTCCACACAGGCCTTTGTTCAGTGATCACACTAGATCAGTGGTAGCAAACCTATGGCACTCCAGATGTTCATGGACTACAATTCCCATCAGCCATGCTGGCAGGGGCTGATGGGAATTGTAGTCCATGGACATCTAGAGTGCCATAGGTTCGCCACCATGGCATTAGATGTTGCCAAGGTTGAAATGGCTTCCCAGTCTTCCTTTGTCTCACTATCCTCAGCTACTTTTACTTACTTTCTCCCTCTCCCATGCTTACCCAATCTGATAGTCAGACAGGAGTCCTTGCATTATTTTCTGCTCCTCTTTAGAACAGGGGAGAGATCTGCTGTGGGCTGCTTAATATTCTTTTCCCAAGACTATGAACATTCCTTCTCTGAAAAGAAAAGATTCAAAGTCTAGGGCTGATTCCACATGGGCCAAAAACAGCAGTGTGAAAATGGTGTGAAAACAGTATAAACCCTTTTACACCATTTTCACACCATTTTCTCACCATTTTCACTGCTGTTTTTGGCTCATGCGGAATCAGCCTAGGTTAAGGTCAAGATTAGCTTAGTTAAGTGAGTGGTTTTTTACATCAGCTGTGCTTTCCCTTCTCACCTTCCCGTGCCTGAGGGAATATGGTGGACATGCTTATGCATAACTGAAGTTCATTATGCTTCTTGTTTGTGGCACAGAAAGGTGGTCTATGCACTCCAGATGAGCATTCTTATAGTGTAATCCTATGCAGACTTATTGCAGTCTAAACCCACTGTAACTGTGCATAGAATAACATTGTTAGGAAAGCATACAAACAAAACTGGATGAATCACACACACACACAAACAAAAATTGTGCTTACTACAGTGACCCCATGATCCCACCAGGGCTACAGCACAGATTACTGGAGAATCATTACAGACCATGTATGCCGGTCATTTAGGTTTTGGAAACTAGATGCATCAAATCAATAAAATGGAAGTCTCAACAATTCAGACGACATTTAAGATATTAAAGTCACTGACAGAAATCTGGTTCTGGTCTCAGAATGAGGTTTGTTGACTTGTTCTTTCTTGCACTGCCAGGACCTAGATGATATCTACTTGCAGAAAGTGGATGTTGAGTCCAAGCTTGAGAGCATCTCCAATGAAATCAAGTACCTGAAACAGCTGTTTGATGAGGTGAGTGCCCAATTGGGGAAGTATTCTGGATGGATTTGCTATTGATTGTGGAAGTCAGTGAGGAAGGAGAAATAGAGAGGAATTTTTGTCCCTCCTTTCCATCTCCGAATAGGTGTCCCAACTCAAGAAGAGCACTGAGGCAAGGGCAGGCTGAATAAGTGCCCTTTGGGGGTGAGGCGGCCTATAAATCTAATAAATTAACAACAACAACAACAACAACAACAACAACAACAACAACAACAACAACAACAACAATAATAATAATAATAATAATAATAATAATAATAATAATAATAATAATAATCGGAGTCCTGCTGTCTTCAAGTTTGCTGTTAAAGCTGGGCCTCAATCCCAGATTCAAATATAAAAGTTATTCCCTTCCTTCCAGGAAATCCGGGAATTACAGTCTCAGATTCAAAACACAATGGTAACTGTGGAGATGGACAACAACCGGGACTTGGAAATGAAGCATATCATTGATGAGGTGAAGGCACAATACCAGGTCATGGCTGCCAAAAGCCGGGATGAGGCTGAACAGTGGTACAAAAACAAGGTGAGTAGCACTTCTTTCTCACCTGCCTTTCAAACTGTGTTTGTCACATTGGATATGTGATCAAGGTCATCCCTATACAGAGGACATATAGGTTGTCAGACTCTGGAACTCCATTTTGCACATACTCTCTCTCTGATATAATACTGACCATTCTAAAAGTGTGTACGAAAAGGTGTGTATTGAATAATGCAGGTAGAGGATCCACTATCTGGTATTGCTCTACAGCTGAAGTTCAAAATAGATGTAAAAGATTTGTGGCAGTATTGTCTGGCTTTTTAAAAAAAATTAAGTTGCCATGGTAGACAAGGAAGGTATTTAATGCTCTCATACATTTACCTGAACCAAAAAGCTCTCTCACACACAGAGTTATTATTGTGCCACAGGAAAAAAATGTGTGTGTAAGTTAAGTGCCATCAAGTCACTTCCAGCTTATGGCGACCCTCCATATGGCTGCCTTTGTAGAGTCGAACTTTCTTATGTTGGGCCTTCCTCTTTTCCTGTTGCCTCCAGCTTTTACCACCATTATTGTATTTTGCCAGTGACTCTTGTCCTCTCATAATGTCACCAAAGTATGAGCCTCAGTCGGTTTAGTCATTATAACTTCTAGGGAGAGTTCAGGTTGGATTTGATCTAGAAGGGAAAAAATCAGGTATGTATTTTTCCACTGCCAGGTTAGTAGAAGCAAGGGGGGGGGGGAGTGCTTTAGATCAGAATAACCATATTAGAAAGAGTTCAACATTATCTTCTCCCCAGTACCGCTGCTCCAATCAAACCCATATCTTCACATAAACACAGCAAGTTGCTTTTATATTAAAGTGCAATTAGATCACTTCGGTTTTGGCCTTCAGTGGAATGTTTACTGGAATAGCAAGGTAACTTAGAGGGGTTTTTTTCTGGCAAAACTGCTTTAATTCCTCAGTGTGGGGGAGAGGCTATTAACGATTGTCCCCAGCAGCAGTGGCATAGTGATTAAGAGCAGGTGCACTCTAATCTGGAGGAACAGGGTTTGATTCCCCGCTCTGCTGCTTGAGCTGAGGAGGCTTATCTGGGGAATTCAGATTAGCCTGTGCACTCCAACACACGCCAGCTGGGTGACCTTGGGCTAGTCACAGTTCTTCAGAGCTCTCTCAGCCTCACCTACCTCACAGATGTTTGTTGTGTTGGGGGGGGGGGAGAGAAAGGAGATTGTCAGCCCATTTGAGTCTCCTATAAGAAAGAAAGGGGGATATAACTCCAATTCTTCTTCTTCTTCTTCTCCTCCTCCTCCTCCTCCTCCTTCTTCCTCTTCTTCTTCCTGTTACATTAGCCCAAGAGGCAGAGGGAAATCGGCATGCATGACAGAGGGCTTCTTCCTCCAGCCCTCCCTTCTCATTCTCCTTCCTCCAGTTGCCAAGACCACCTAAGCAGTACCCTTTCTCTTTCCATCTGTGCCTTGAGGGGCTACGTGCGTGCACATTTGTATAAAGTTTCAAACACCTCTTCCTTCTTTGCCAGCTAATTGTCTGTAGCTCAGTCAGGAGTTTCAGATCTTTTGCGTGGATGAACAGTCAGGTGCCCTGGGTAAGAAGATTTGACTAAATGTTTAAAATGCGATCTCCATTCATTAGGACAAAAGCTCATTGGAAAACAATATCCAGACACTACAGGGTATTACTGAACTAAGAAAAGAAATCCAACAAGAGACTAATTAAGCTGTACAGTCATCCACCCTCCCACCACTCATGTTACTGTCAAACATACAAGAAGACCACCAGATGGTTCCATGAAATAAAGCTTTATTATTATGCGGGCAGGAGAAATGGGCCTCGTGCCCACTAGATGTTTCTCCAATGAGTTGTTCTAAATGCAGAACATTTATACACTTGTGTAAGGGTATGAGTATGTGTAGGGTTTATAGCAGAGTAGAACAGAAGAGACACAATTCTCAACTGCTTTTTGTAAACGAGTTTACTAACTATAAGGGGAGGGTTACATGGAGATAGAATAAGAAATCCTTTCTTTCCTGTTACACATCTACATTACTGGACATTTGGTTACATCTTGGTTCCTATCTGCTGTCTCATGCGCATGGTCGTGGTGGTGGTGGTGTCGTGTCTGCTCAAACAAAGGAACAGAGTTAACTTTATAACTTCAGACGTACGTGTTCACTAACATGTAAGCAATTTTTCACTGACTAATAGCTAATCAATAGATCAGGTCATAAACAGTGACTTCAGCAACTTGTTTACATACAAACAGTTAACTCTTTTATAACTGAGTTGTGACAGACACTTACAAAATCCCAACAGTATGCTATTCCATGTAAGGTTATTCACAACCGTGTCACAAACTCATTGGTTTTTGTCTCTCATATGCTGTTAACATTACTACACATGTCAGAGACTTTCTTTACCATGTTGCAATTACCTGTTGCACATATCTGCATACATGATAGTCTTGCTTAACACTTATGGGTTCCTAGCAAGCAAAGGTTACAGAAGCCAATTGCTGATTATCCATTAGCCCTTAAATATGATCCACATTACCAAGTTTTGTTCTGGCATAGAAAGAAAGCACAGACTACACCTTTTTCTATAAAAAGATGATAGGAGATGTGCGAATTAATACGCCACATCTTCCTGGATATTTTTGTGTGTGTGGAAGAATGCTGACCCAGAGTCCTAGTGTTTGCCTTCCCCTCAACTTCCAATTCTCATTTAACATGAAAGACTCATGTTTAATCACCACCTTTGTCAAAAACCATTATCCTTTGCAATTTTAAACATAACATTTTGATAATAGAGCATTTATAGTGCTCCGAACGGCTATCAGCCACTCTTTCCCACAACAACACAGAACCTACAAAATGGTGGACTCCACGGTAGAAAAATGAAAGTGTTGCTGATGGCTGTCCAGAACACTATGAATGCTTTTAAAATCAAAGTGCTATGTTTAACATCGCAAAGGATAATGGTTTTGATGAAAGCGATGCTTAAATATGATTCTTTCATCTTGAAAGAGAACTGGAAACATGTGGAGGCACGCATATTCAGCTTCCACCAAAGAATGCACAACCACACTATCTTATTTTTGTGGGAAAAGGTATAGGAAGAGCACTAGAAATGAAGTTGTCAGCTAAGAAGCACAGAGAAAACCTCAATAAAATAAAAACAGCCCTGAACAGATCTTTAATAATCTTTTCCTGATTTTTTAAAAAGGGGATATATTAACTACTTTGCAGCAGCTGATGAGCTAACTCTAGGTCACAAGTTGGAGACCAGTTATATACATCTTCCAAAATACATGTAATACTAAAGTGTAGAACTTCTTTGGCTGCCAAAACTTACAAATGAAACAGTATGTACTATACTGTTTCCACATGTTAAAAACTGGTTTGCTGCTTAGGTATAGTCTATGAGGCTCCAATTAGTAATTCTTACCTGTAGTGTAACCATCAGTCTGACAGTGGAAAAGCTCTAGTATCCCTTAAGATGCCGTCCATGTCTTGCATCTTTAAATATGGTAACCTAATGACTCTTCTGACCAAATTGCCCTAAATCTTCTGCTCCCCTCCCAGTTTGATGACATGACTCGGCAGTCTCAGAAGCACTATGATGAGCTGAAAGGCATCAAGGGGGAGATTGCTGAACTGAATCGCTATGCTCAACGTGTTAATGGAGAAATTGAGGCCTTGAAAAACCAGGTGAGTTGCATCTGAATGCAAAATGATCCAAAATATTGAGGAGTATACAATTCATGAGAGAATACAACAAAGCCATATTGCTCCCTTCCAACCCATTCTGCATATTGGATTTATGCTTGCAGTCCATCCACAGTCATATTTCAAATAAGTTCTGTTCAGGCTTTGCCTTGCCTGGCTACAGACACCATCATTTTGAACAAGGAAGCATAGCCAGAGGAGTAGCTACAATGGGGACATCCAGGGACAAATGGCCTGAGCGCCCACCATTGGGGGCGCAGAAAATTTTGGGCTCATTTCTAATTTTTTGGAGTATTTTTAGAGTTTTTATTTTGTTGGCCAGCAGGGGGCACTGCTTTTAGGCTAGCAGCACCAAAATTACAGGCTATTGTCAGGTGACACTCCTGCTAATACCAGCCAAGTTTTGTGAAGTTTGGTTCAGGGGGTCCAAAGTTATGGACTCCCAAAAGGGGTGCCCCCATCCCCCATTGTTTCCAATGGGAGCTAATAGTAGATGGGCCTACCCTTTTGAGGGTCCATAACCTTGGACTCCCTGAACCAATCTTCACTAAATCTGGGTGGTTTCATCTGGAGAGTCTCCTGCTGATACCACCCAGGTTTGGTGAAGTTTGGTTTAGAGGGTCCAAAGTTATGGACCCCCAAAAGGGATGCCCCCATCCCCCACTGTTTCCAATGGGAGCTAATAGTAGATGTGGCTACCCTTTAAACCAAACTTCAGTAAACCTGGGGGGTTTCATCAACAGAGTCTCCTGAAGATAGCCTAAAATGTTGGTACTGCTAACTTAAACATTGATCCCCTGACATGCACCCTCAAATTTTTCCCAGGTTCTCTCTTTAAATCCACCCCCTTTGGAGTGGATGTAAAAGGAGAATCTGGGCTCGCTAGATTTAAAAAAAAGTTGAAAGTATTGTTGAAGGCTTTCACAACCAGATTCAACAGGTTGTTGTGGGTTTTACAGGCTGTGTTGCCGTGGTTTCGTAGATCTTGTCCCTAACGTTTCGCCTGAATCTGTGGCTGGCATCTTCAGATTGAGTTCTAGGGCACAGTCCGAGAATAGGGCTATGGATAGTTTCAGGTTTGGGGTTTTTTCCTTAACCTTTGCCCTTGCCTGAACCCCAAGCCTAACTTTTTATTTTTATTTAATTTATAAAGTCATAAATTGTTCCCAAAATTGTTATAAAAACCCGAAACCTGTATCAGACCCTAGCCCTATTCTCGGACTGCGCCCTAGAACTCAACGTAACACTAAGGCAAGTCCGAGCCCCTGCTCTAGCCTTAACCCTAATCCTAACCTATTATTTTTATTTAATTTATTCAGTCACAGATTGTTCCCAAAATTTTAACAAAACCCCGAAACCTGAAACTGACCATAGCCCTATTAATGGACTGCGCCCTAGAACTCCAGGTAACACTAAGGCAAGGCCGAGCTCCTGCCCTTGCCATAACCCATCCCTAACTTATTATTTTTATTTAATTTGTCCAGTCATAAATTGTTCCCAAAATTGTAAAAAAAAGAAAAAAGAATAGGTCTATGGTCAGTTTCATGTTTTTGGTTTTTGTTACAATTTGGGAACAATTTATGACTGAATAAATTAAATAAAAATAATAAGTTAGGGTTAGGGTTAAGGCAAGAGCAGGGGCTCGGGCTTGCCTTAGTCTTATGTTGAGTTCTAGGACACAGTCCAAGAATAGGGCTACGGTCAGTTTCAGGTTTGGAGGTTTTGCCTTAACCCTTGCCCTTGCCTGAACCCTAACCTATTATTTTTATTTAATTTATTTTTTGTTACAATTTTGGGAAGAATTCATGACTGAATAAATTAAATAAAAATACAAACAGAGGGTTAGGGTTAAGGCAAGAGCAGGGTCTCTGGCTTTCCTTAGTGTTACGATGAGTTCTAGGGCGCAGTCTGTGAATAAGGTTATGGTCAGTTTCATGTTTCGGGTTTTTATAACAATTTTGGGAACAATTTATGACTGAAGAAATTAAATAAAAATAATAAGTTAGGGTTAGGGTTCAGGCAAGAGCAGGAGCTCAAGCTTGTCTTAGTGTTACATTGAGTTCTAGGGCACAATCTGTGAACAGGGCAATGGTCAATGTCTGGTTTCGGTGTTTTGCCTTAACGCTTGCCCTTGCTTGAACTGCAACCCTAATTTTTAATTTTTATTTAATTTATTCAGTCATAAATTGTTCCCAAACTTATAACAAAAAACTGAAACCTAAAACTGACCATTGCCCTATTCTCGTACTGCGTCCTAGAACTCTATGTAACACTAAGGCAAGCCTGGGCCCCTGCCCTTTCTTTAACCCTAACCTATTATTTTTATTTAATTTATTTTTTGTTACAATTTTGGGAACAATTTATGACTTTAAAAAATTAAATAAAAATAAATTTATCCTCATTGAAAGTCCCCATGGGCCAGAAGAAGTCTTTCAGCTTTTATCATAGATCTTTTTGCGGAGCTCTGACTTCTCTGGAATGGTGGTTTGGGCAGTTTTCTGAATTGGAGGAGGTAAAAATATGTGTCCTAGCATTAGCAAGCAGAAGTTCTCTGTTGTGCTTCAGCAAAAATTTAACCCTATTATGATAATATTTTAGGCTCGCAGGTGAGCTCAGTTTCCTTCTATTTGCTACTGTGGGCTTTGCAAATGGCTTTCCACCAGCATGGTGGAAATGAAGATGCCAGCTTACAGCTACTTTCTCCTCTTGCCCAGCGAGCTAATCTGGAGAATGCTGTGACATCAGCTGAAGAGCAAGGGGAGCAGGCTCTGCAAAATGCGAAGGGCACCATTCAAGACCTTGAGGAGGCACTGAGGCGTGCCAAGCAAGACATGGCCTGCAAAGTGCGAGAATACCAAGAGCTGATGAATATCAAGCTGGCCCTTGATATTGAAATTGCCACCTACAGAAAATTGCTGGAAGGAGAAGAGAACCGGTGAGAAATCTAATCCTAACTTTGATTGAACTCAACATTGTTTATGGGTGTCAGGTGTTTAAAAATTGCTATTCTCTTAGGTAGTCTGGGAATTACTGAAAATGCTTACACAGTAACACACATAACATTTCACCCTGCCATGTCACCACCCCTGAACCTCCCACTAACAAACCTGGTAACCCTATGCCCTCAAAATCTTAGAAAAGGGGAGGAGTTTGAAGTGTGATCTATCTATACTACTGCAATTATATGCAGTGTGACACCAGTCCAAACCCATTTATTTCAGTAGGCCTGCATAGGATTACTAAGGTATCTGCTGTGACATCTTCCGCCCCCAGCTCCTGTTGCATGCCATGACATCATGCCTCCTTATGTATTGCTAGAAACTATACGGTAAAACTATACCACTAAAGAGTGGCATCACTTCAGGGTTTGCCTTGAAAGTCACATAATGTAATCACATCAACAGTTCCTTCCATGTCCCTGCACTCCAAGACTCTCACTAGTTGCTAGCTGCTGACTGGCAACTCTTGATTGCCTGGTATCACTCTTGAGGATCATTGCATAAGAATAGAACAGATAACTACAATACAGAAAAATGGACAAAAGGAGCTACATTGGTCTTGGTTCAGTGCTTAAGAATATGTTGTAGGCAATTAAAGTGGGAGAAGGTCACAAGGGCATTGGATCCTTAATGAGGAATTTAGCAAAACCAGTTCTCAGACTATAGTATGGTTGCTGCTGCAAAAAGTTCTAAGGGCTGCTTGCTAGCACTAGGAGAGTATGATGTTCCCCAAAAAAGCGTAGAGCTTTAAGAGTTTTGAAAATACACAGGTGTTACCAAGACAGTGCAAAAATATTGCCTTCTATCAAAAGACTTAAGGGAAAGTCTTTGGAACATGGCCATCATGCAGTGGTGAGGAATTACCAGAACATGATGGGGGCGGGGGGCGGGGGGTGGGGGAAGGAAGGGGCAGAACAGCAGGCCTTGGGGCAGTGCTGATGGGAATTGAGTAGGTACTCCCAATAACAAAAGAAAGGTCTACAATCTGTATTCCCCCTTCTCTTCCTGATATTTGTATCCTCTTCTCTTATTTCTTAGGATGGTCAGCCAGGCTCCAAGTCATCAGCTCAGTGCTATTGACAAGCTAGGTAAGTACATTACGTGCTCTGACTGGTAAGGCCTAAGCAACATGGTAGCATGGGCACTTCTATAAGTCTTATTAAACTGTTCTCTTCTGCTATCCTTCCTCCTCTGGAGATTATTGATACTGCTGCTGCGTCTCTCTTCCCTTACTACTTTCTTTTGAGTTCTTTCTTGGTTTTCTGGGTCTTCTCAATCTTGAGACTAAACCTTTTACCTAAGCTGCTATAAAAAACATTCAATTTTACAATAACATCAGCCTGCTTTATTGTCTATTAGTCTGTTGTTCAAATAATTAATACACTTTCCTTGATTAGCTCCTTCAGTTTATATCTGTTCCAATATTCTATAAATGGGAGCAATATTTCTACTAGCAACTCCTAGGCCTTAATTTTCCCTTCACAAATCTTCTTAAATGCTGTGATCTTATTCAATACCACATGCCATACTTTACTTTACACGCCCATTCACTCACGCCCGGCAGATATGGCTGTTTCCAGGCCTCTGCAAGCAGTTGCCTAGCAGCTACCACTAGATTTTAAGTGTGTACTTTTTTTTCTTCTTCTGGAAATCTCCTGACAGAATACTTAACAGTGTTATCTTGAGTTCACACACTGACTTGCAGTTTATGATATTGTTGATTCCTTGAATACATTGTTCCAAAATTCATGTACAATTGGGCAATGCCACCAGTCGCAGTATTTTTATTATAACACCAATAGAGTCCCTGCCCATTTTTTTGCAATTCTGTCAGGTGTGAGGTAGCATCTATACATAATTTTTATAATATTTTCCCTAATAGCTTTATTAGCTGATAAGTTTCTCAAAATCTGTAGGACTAAACTTTAAACATTTATCTCTAATCCTATCCCTGTGCATGTGTCCAGAAGGTAGGCACATACGTTGCATACTACTGAGATCTGTCTTTTGAGGGAAAAGATCTACAAGAGAGGGCCAGGTGCTCTTTGCAAGAAATTACCCAAAAGGGCTTATTTCCAGGATGGGCAGAAGTATATTAAATTCATTCATGTAGTGGGTTTGGCAGGTTTCCTGTGACTACAAAAAAATGAAAGAAAGAAAAGAAAAAGGAATCTCAGTCGTGAGTGGAGGAGGGGATGCTAGCACAGTGCATTAGACATGAAAGAAGAGAAATACAATTTGAGACAAATTGGGCACACAAAACTCTTCCCACTGGTATCTTTGTTTCTTTATTCACTCTATGTTTATTGGAATCATCTTCCTATCAATCAGAGAATGTTGACTTTGTGTATCTGGGCTGCATTTCCCGCTCTAAACAAATGTATGTAAATCACTCGCATAGTATAACTGCCATGCCTTGTATCTTCTAGCTTCAAATTCTGTGGTATTTCTCAAATCACTTGGGGTAATTAATCAAGAGTCTCTTGCTTAAGGCTACCTTTCTCTGATCTTTTGACCCAGATTTTTAAACCCATCCATTGCTTATGCAGCTGGGTTCCTGACACCAAGAATGGCACAGTCTTCCTCCGACAAGGTCTCTGGGAATACCAACAACAGTTCACTGAAGAGACCCTTGCTGATCAAAACCATTGAGACGAGGGATGGGAAGATCCTCTCAGAGGCCAGTCACTTGTCAGAGAAGTAGCAGCACAAGCCAAGGGGCAGTTGATTTGAGTCCTCAAAATAAACAATTATTTGAAAGCCTCTAATTCATGATCTTGTCTTCTTTACTGCCCAAGTAGTGGTCTCCCATCTCCAAGCCACCAGAGATGGCCTAGAAGCAGGTGTGGCATCTCTATAAAACTCATAGCAGAATGTCAGAAAATGTATTGCATAATCTGCCCCAGTTTCTTGCTTACAGTACTGCAAAAACTCCATGTTTTTCGTCCCTGTTCTTCCAGATGCTGTTTTCCTTTTAGGATTTGCATCATAGGATTATTCTTTTCTTGCAATTGCATGAAAGGTTCTGACCTCCTAGATATTGTATATAAACAGAACACATTCTTAGACTGTAGGGAGGGTGAAGAAGGTAGGAGGTAGAAATTGAAAATCTGCATTATATACTATTTTGCCCTTGGACATTTTACAGACAGGATGAAAATGTTCTTGGACACTGAACAAAGCTGAATTCCTGTCTTGTCCAGACCATGTCAGGACATCTGGCAACTGGCACTGTAAACTGCTCCCTCCCCTAGTCCAAGGTCATGCAAGGAGAGACATAGCCCAACTTTTAAATATTCTTTATGGCATCTAGCTCAGTGTTGATAATTGGGTGAGAAAAGCACAAGGAACTTAAGCAAGACTATACCCAAAGGTCTTGATTTCTAAACTTGTAAAACTCAACATTTTGGTTTTGCTTTGCTTTTAGGATTGAGGGTTGATTTTAGAATTGATGATGGGATTGTGGTATACTTTCTTCTACTTACCCTAATTCACTAGAGCCTTTTGAGAAAAAATAAAATTTAAAATCCCAGACTTACTACTGTCCAATTCTCTGGTAGAATAGACTTCGTTCTCAGCTGTGTCTCATATTCTTTTTCCAAAGCAGCAAGAAGTTATCTCAGGAATCCTGAGTTTCACTACTGTACTATGCACTTTCAGTTATTAGATCCCACATATATTTTTAAACTGCCTGGGGCAGAAATGTGGCAGCCACGCTGCAGCACCGGGGGCTGCGCAAAACTCCCGATTGCATTGGGACATTCCCCGTGTCAACAGTGGGACAATTTCGGCATGCAAAATCAGCCCCAGTGTCCTCAACTGTAGCAACTCTTTCATTTTAGATTGATTACTATGACAATAGCAAATATAAAGTTGAATTTGGTTGTGGTTATGCACATCTGTACCTTGAATTGTGAGTTGGGCTTCACATTTACTGTGTTTCTAACAACAAGCGTGGGATAAGAACCAGGCTGAATGTCATATCTTCTGATTTAGAAACCCTGCCACCTAATCATGACTCAGATTAAGGCCTTTATTTTCCCAGCTATTTCCCTACTGTAAAATATATGCTTTAGAAGAAACAACAGTCTTTTAGCATTGATTTTTCTACGGACAGGGCAACTAACTTATTAAAGTATAAGCCTGAGCAGACAAGAGCTTGCTTCATTACAAACTCACTGATCATTCCATTATGGTTATCTTAATCCATGATATCTTTCAACATTATCTGGTGCCACTAGGAGGCAGTTCAGCCCTTAAATCACACCCCAGCAAAGCTGGAACTGACAGCAGCTCTCCACCCGGGTGACTGTATAGAACAGAGCAGGGAGACAGTTTTACTGTGCTTTGCTAGCAGCCTCAAGAATCTTCTTGCTGATGCTGCTCCTCAGCAGGCACCACTTGTTGCTTTCCTTTTCACTTGGCAACTCAGCCCAGCTGACCGTTAGGGCTCATTTCCTCTGTGATAAGCAAAGTTACAGTGCTATGCCACTGTGAAGATGGGCCAGGCTTTGTCCAGGAGGACCAGGCAAGAAGTCACTGACAAGTATCCATGTTCATCAAGCTGTTGGATACAGTGAAACCGGTACCATCAAGATGGCTATCTGTGACTAGAAGAGCCTGATAAACCCACAAAAGGTTTGTTAATTTCTATTTGATTCCTAGATTTTCAGGAGGGAGGGAGGGAGGGAGAATGAACAGAGCAAAGGGGAAGGAAGCTGCTGCAGTTTGTCCTGAGTTTATCACTGAACTGATGCAATTCAGGCACCAGTCTGGTGTGGTGACCACAATAACGTCAATAAACTGGAGAAACTAGTTTGCCCTGGAGCATAAATGCAGCATACTTGAGCAAAAGCTTGCCTGTTTTTAATGAAGGATGCTAGGTATTATCAGGAATCTCAAGTGTTAAGTGGAACACAACATTAGGCATGGACCCCAGCTCTCAGAGTCCATCGTGCCCCACTGATCAAACACCCTACGCCTCACATAAACTGCCTCTACTTACATGCAACAGTTGCTATTTCTTGAAAACTGTTTCTAGCAAACAAGTTTACCTGTTTTGCTTTTAAGAAAGATGACGAGAATGCCTTTTTAAAAAACAGTTAGCATGTGTCCACACACACTGGAGTTTTCCAGATGTTTTACTCCCTCTAGATCTGTTGCAGCATAGTGGCACAGAGTGACAAGCTGCAGTACAGCAGTCCAAACTCTGCTCACGACCTGAGTTCGATCCCAACCAGTTTTAGGTAGCCAGTTCAAGGTTGACTCAGCCTTCCATCCTTCCGAGGTCGATAAAATGAGTAGCCAGCTTATTGGGGGTAAACTGTAAACAACTGTGGAAGGCAATGGCAAACCACCCTATAAACAAAGTCTCCCTAGTAAATGTCCTGATGTGACATCACCCCATGGGTCAGCAAGGACCCAGTGCTTCCACAAGGGGACTACTGTTATTATCGTTACTTAGATCTGCAGACATCAAATCTAAAGGTGAAGCACCTACTGTTGCTGCTCACTCACTTGCCCCCTGGTTGTCACTACTCTCCTTGCTGCTGATGGCAATGAAAGTGCAGGGTAGAGGATTTCCTCCATGAAAGTGGCTTGCCTCAGGCGACGGCCTGCAAGGCTCAAAGTTTCCTACCAAGAGGAGTGACAGTGAAGGGGCAGCCAGTCGTGGTTTTATCATAGGCCAGCACTGGCTTAGCTGATATGTTGCAGTTACACATATGGTGAAGAGAATGCTCAAAGCATGTGCCATGTGCCTCTTTTGAAAGCACCCCTAGTTTATTTGTATGAGGTGCTGTCAAGCTGCAACCAGTTCATGGCAACCCTAGCAAGGAGCTTTCAGGTCAAGTGATTAAGCAGAGGTGGTTTGCCATTGCTTCCCTCTGCAGAGTCTTCCTTTCCAAGTGGTTTCCTGTCCAAGTGTCGATCGTGCTTAGTTTCGAAGATCTGACGTGGTCAGGCTGTACCCTACTGTTCCACATCCCTTATAGCTGGTTTACTCCAATACAACTTCAGTCAACACAGGAAAACTATTTATAAAGTAATACAGATGAGGTGCTATACTAGCTATTTAGAAAGTTCCACACTTAAGAAACAGACATTTTTTATGATTGCAAGCCCAGGAACGCATAATTCTTTGCCAGTAGTTACCTCAGGTCTAAAGTATTGTGCTAAAAGGAGATGAAAATCTTGCCCCTCACCGAAGAACTGCTCCGCCTAACTTCATGTGAGTGGTGCGGGGAGGGTATGAGATAGCAATGGGCAAAACAGTGGTAGCCAACGAGAACGCCCCGATATAGATTTTTACTGAATGTCATGGATGTCCCATATGCAAACAACAGTATTGCTGTGTATTTTCCAAAATAATTTCCCCACGGGGGGAAATGTTTCCCTTTGAATCTCAGAATCTATTCAATTAAAAACAGAATTCTAAAATCTATCATTGGAAAGCATTTTCTACCATATTTTAGTATTTTGTAAGGAATTATTTTTCTCTCTCCCTCACTCCCCAGCCATAGTGTATCTCTTATAAGTAGGATTTTATAATTTCTGGTTTTAATTATTTGTAATCAATTATAATAATTACTTGGGATAATTGCTTAGCAGACTAGCATATTGATCTGCTCCTAAAACCGTATTCCATATGGTCCTCCATCTTGAGATAACGGCCTAAAAGCTGCTTGTGACAAGAAAATAATTATGTGGATTAGCTTTCTGTTCATCATATAATAAGTTACAAAGGGAGCAGGCAGTTATCAATTAGTCTGATGAATAACTGATTAAATAACAGGCAGAAAATCATTCATAGAGACAACTCCAAACTTTATGCTGGGGTCACAGAGAAATACTAACATATCTCAAAAAGTGCATTACATAACAAAGGTTCCTAGGAGGCCAGAATATCCATTTAAAAAGGAGGCTGACTATTGCAACCTTGTATGTCACTGCCTTCCATTTGTCTTTGTCTAATTAGATAAGTGGCTTACATAAATAGTGATGCTGTCATTTGGATAGCTTTTGGAGTAAATTAATTCAACTGGTTGTGGTGGGTTTTCCGGGCTGTGTGGCCGTGGTCTGGTGGATCTTGTTCCTAACGTTTCGCCTGCATCTGTGGCTGGCATCTTCAGAGGTGTATTACAGAGGGAAGTTGGTTACACACTGTGTCCACACAGTGTGTCACAGACTTCCCTCTGTGATACTGATACACCTCTGAAGATGCCAGCCACAGATGCAGGCGAGAACAAGATCCACCAGACCACGGCCACACAGCCCAGAAAACCCACCACAACCAGTTGAATCCGGCCATGAAAGCCTTCGACAATACATTAAATTAATTCAGTTCAGGAAAAGCAGCCCTTAATTGTTTTACATTTGGAAGCCCTTCTTAAAGAACACTGGGTTTGAATCATTTGAGAAAACATCCCTGGAGGTGTAGGATTTCCTGTCAACTCTCCATTTGATTAAAACCCCTGACCCACCCCCTCCACTAGTCTGGTTTTCCCCTCTTGTTCCATTTAGTTTTCAGCCTACACATTTCAAGACTACAGGGCTTCAACAAAGATGATTTCTGCTAGCAATCACCTCACCGTAATCACTTAATTGACTCCTGTTATACACAGCCAGATGGTGAGAGCCTCTCTCTAAGAGCCTGTTCCTCTTCTTTATGAGCTTGTTAAAATAACATTCCTGGTCATTTCAGGGGCTCTTGTCTACAGAGTAGCTGCAATCATGGATGATACCACATATATTGCTCCTGCCCTTCCCCAGGTTCATGATCTTCTCCCTCCCCATTTTTACCGCAGTTGCTGGCCAAAAAGATACAATCTTTAACTTTTGCAGTTTCCTGTCTTTAACTGAGTGGACTTTCTATGTTCCTTTTCAGCATGGGGTGTGTTCCAGATCAAATGTCACTAGGAAATAATTAATCTTTTGGCAAGATGGCTAAGGGTTGAACAGGCTGTGATGTTGAATAGTTGATAATAATTGGGGTTTTAAAAAAATTACAATAATTAGTTTTTGTCTTCTTTAGCTAAGGAGTTGCAGAGCAATCATTTCAATGACTTTATGATTATATTTTAAGGATCACACTGCGGAATTTATTTTAAGGCTCTCACTAACATTGTTAAGAGAAATTCTCTCTTTACCCAGTTTTTCCTTAAAATTGAATGATCTGTTTCATTCCCTCTTTTTGGGAAAATCAAGTCAATTCCTAATAAATTCTATTTTGATAAATAGACAGTTTTAAAGAGATGAGGGAAAGGAAGAGAGATCATGCACAGTATCAGAATTTCAATCAGTAGATGCTCAGAACACCTGACCTGGAATGGCTGTTAGCCTGTTCTTAGATCTCAGAAGCTAAGCAGGATTGGCCCTGGTTAGTACTTGGATGGAAACCACTGAGGAAGCCTAGGGTCATTATGCAGGGCAGGAATGGCAAACCACCTCTGAGTTACTCTCGCCTTGAAACCTCTAAGGGGCCACCAATCCATAAGTCAGTTGTGACTTGATGGCACTTTCTACCACCACAGATGCTCAGAGGCAGGCAATGTGTTTCCAGATCTTCCTGTTCTCCTCCTAGAATACCATCTGTGGTATTTATCATAAAACAACTGCAAGGGCTGAAATAACTAAAAGGTGCACTTATCTCCAAAGAGAAATCCTTTTTTAAAAAAAGTATAAACAAGAATATGAGGAATCAATTGCTATATCTAAAAAATGAATTTTGGAAAAAAGAAATTCCTCTCCCCAGAGCAATGCTAGATTTTCCTGTGAAGTTACCACGCATGTGGATGGCTTCAATATTGATTTTAAAGAATTGTATGTGATTCGGTATCATGAATTCTCATGATCAAAAACAAATGATTAGTCTGGTTATCTGCTCTTTCAGTTCACATATATATGATAAAATTATGGTAATTATGGTAATTATGGTAAAATGCATTGATTGGGGAATGTGTATATATATTTGGTTTGCTGAGGCGATTCTTCAGTTTAAAAAAAAAATTTCATGAACACAATGATGTTGAGTTAATTGTTTCAATTCCAAATTCAGCCTCAGTTGTTTGGGCAGGAAATGTAATTGCTTCACCAAACCTGAACTCTGCCCCATTTGTTGGGTAATAAACCAGGTTATTTTCTCATTCTCATTAGGAAGTCTTCACTTCTGAAAGCACAGAGAATGGATAATTCCTTGGATGGGAATGAGTTGCAGGAGCTGATATCCTGGCTCACACGGCCCTTATCTGCCTTCATCATTTTAGCCAATCTCTTTATCATCATTGGGATCATCTTCAACCACAAGCTCCATGGTGTCATCAACTGGTTCTTCCTAAGCCTACTTTTTGCTGATCTTCTGGCTGGGGCAGCCCTTCCAACTATCCCCCAACTGGTCTTTAAAAAAAAATGGGGCTATCACCTTTGCTTCTTCATTTATGTGACACCCAACTTCATCTTTCTCTCTTTCTTAGCCAACCTTCTGGTGGTACATTATGCTAAGTATGTGTGCATCATCCACCCATTACATTACCACAAGTCCTGGGTATATCGTTGGGCTGCTTTATACTTATTCTTGGCCTGGACTGCTCCTTTGATCTTTGCCTGCCTCCCATTCATTTGGAACCACTGGCAACCCCATGTCAACTGTTCCTCACGCCTTGTCTTCCCCATGCCTTACCTCTACTTAGAGACCTACGGGCTCCTCATTCCCACCATCCTTGCCATGGTCTTCATGTGCATCCAAGTGCTGTGTGTAGCCCGAAGGCAACTGAAGAATATCACAAAGCTCCTTCATTCAGTGAATCGAGGTCAGGCCCCTTCAGCCCTGGAGCAGCAGCTGGAACTGCGGAATGTTAAGGCCATTGCTGGAGTGTCCCTCATCTTCTTGGTCTGCTGGGTGCCATATATTGCTTGCTTGAATATTTCATTGCTATCCATACAGTACAATTCTGTAAGTTCCCTCACTCTCACTATTGTCACCTGCCTAGGTAATGGCAGTGCAGCTGCGGTGCCCATCTTCCTCAGTCTTAGCAACCGCCAATACATACAGTTTTGGAGGGATGTGGGAGTCTGTGGGAGCTGCTGCCAAGGACAGAGGTGCAGGCAAAAGCAAGCCAAGTCAAAATCCACAATGGCACCCAGTAAGCCTTGCACCCCAGAGACAGACCCAAATGGAGCACAGGGCCAACATCTTCCCGTTGAAGACCACAAACCCTCACCAGCAGCAGATGAAGCCAGGGATGTTTGGAATTAGCTATCAGGTTTAGCACAAGCTTCTGAAAAAGACTGTACTAAAGAATCCTGAATAAAGTATTTTTCTACCTATATTGGCCCAAAGAACATATGATTTTTAAAATCCTCCTTGGAGTATCTTTGATAGTGAATTTCTATGTTAATCACTAAAGAAATCTGCCATCCTAATATCAGATTGGTTTATCTGATGTGGTATGTTTCCAGTTTCTTTACTGCATCTGTACATGGTGTATGATGTGCCATAACTGCCATTAGGCTCTCTGTTTATCATTAACTTGATCCTGCTAACACCCATTCCCAAACCAGCCTTTTGTTTGATGACCTTAACCTTTGCTGTACACACGGAGCATATACTTAACTTTCATGCACTGAAATCAGTGGGATTTAAAACTGCTCATATTTGACAAGATTGAACCCCATAGGAAGCAACTGGTCTCCCATCAGTCTTGGAGAAAGAGAAGGTGGTTTTCCCTATGTTATTTCTGTTGCAGGATGATATATTAAAAAATTCTGTGCCACAGTGGCACATGACTGGAAAGGCAGCATTTCCAGCTGACTTCTAATGACTTTATCCATGAAGAACTATCTTGCTTCATATAAATGTCACAGAACATACTAAAGGATATTTGGACAATGCTTGGTAGTCTGCCTTAAAATACTATTTGAGGAGAAGGAAAAAGCCTTTTGGTTTTGCAACCTTGGGTTTCCCACCAAAGAGAGATGTCCTGTTTCCCCGATAAACAGAAACACTATTAATAGCAGTAAAACAGGAAGCTCAAGGTTCTGCATCTGGGTGAAATCACGAATTCAGCAAGCAGGAATACATAGAGAGAAACAAATTAAGGCACGCTGATAGCCCAAATGTCTCTTAGGTCAATGCTCACCAGAGCCCATAACCTGAATTTTGAATGTCAGGAACAGATTTTGGCACTGTGTGTACAGTTCTGACCATCTTGTTGCAGTTTACAGAACTGGTAATGGCTCAGAGAAGAGCAAAACAAAATAATGGACATATAGTTACTTCTGTATAAATCCAGGCTATGAAAACTGATGGTCCAGAAAAGAGATATGAGATCGTGAGAAGGGCTGGGATATCCCACTGAAGTCTACCAGATAATACACTGGGCAATGAAAGTGGGTAGAACCATGGTTATATGTAACAACTCCAAAAGGAGGGCTTGTGTAATAGGATGCCCTGACTTTGATAGCCCTGGATAGCCCAGGCTAGCCTGATTTTGTCAGAAGCTACTCAGAAGCTATTCAGGGTTGACCCTGGCTTGTATTTGGATGGGAGACTTCCAAGGAATATCAAGTCATGGTGCAGAGGCAGGCAATGGCAAACCACCTCTGAGCAACTCTTGCCTTGAAACCTCCACCAGTGGTCATCATAACTTAAACTGACTTGACGGCAAAAAAGTAGGATGCAGCAGAGTGAGTACAAACACACTCACCTTTCAAGACAACAGGCTGTGAACCTATAGACCTTGTTCCAGGATACTAGGAAGGCCCAGTCTATATCCTTAAACTATTGCACAAATTAGTGGAGGCCACTACTAAATGAGCTACTAAATGGCATGGGCATAAATTGCACAAAACCTCAAACACTGTATGTCCCTAAAGCAAACCTCTTGTTAGTAAAAATTTCAACCATTAAAACCTAAACCAGGGCAAACTCTTGGCTAGACTGTTGGTGCCAGGCTGGAGGAAAGAATATAGGGTCAAACTAGATGTTACAGTGGCATACATACTGGTATGTTTCAATGCAAACTGGGTCTATCAAGTGAAGAGAAAACATTCAAAATTTAGTAAGGGGTGAGATAGGGGTGCTGAGCCCTTCCCCCGGCCATACTTTCCTTCCACTACTGCTTCTCCTTGATTGTTTTAATCCAAATGAGGCCAGAAGCAACCACAGCTAGAAGAAAAACAGTTGAGGGAATTATTGTGGAAGGAAAGTGTGTGTTTCACCTACCTGTGTGGTACTTCTGAGTGCCTGCATTTTTTTGGAAAACTGCACAACCTACTTTGTTATGCATAGTCTATTCTACTGTAATAGTTGGCCTGCCAAAGGGAAGAGATTATTGCTTTGTCGCGAAAAAACATCTATGCTCTGTGGTTCAGTTTCTTCACAAAGATAATGTTCCCAAACTTTTCAGGGTCTCTTCAGAAATGCACACTACCAATGGATTTATTGCTCTACCATTTCCCTTCCTTGGAATTGAATAAAGACGGGAGGAAAACACAGAAAACATATTGATTTATAAACTGAACTGTGGGCTAAAATAAGGTCCACTCATTATAGAATTAGATCCTTGCTTCTATAGTTGCATCTTCGGAGCCTCTGCAACAGTTTTATAGAATGGCCATGAGGTCTTTCATCCACAGACAAACCACCCATCCAATTACTGCTTCCCCTCCATTGCTTCCCTCTGCCTTTTGTTGCTAAATCAGCATAACACTTCTATTTAACTAAGCTGGAGGAAGGCAGAAAGGAACCAGGCACTCAAGCATTCCCTTTCCCAGTGGTACCAGAAATGATGAAACAAAGAGGGACAGAATACTAACAACCTTGGCATCAATCAACATACCTTAAGATGGGGCATCTGCAGGGTCCCAGGGTTTCTGGCATGGCACAATACCACCCAAAAACCAAATCCCACCCACTCTTCTGCCTTTGCTTGCAAGCACTCTGCCTCCTGTGCTCCTGGCTATTTGGGTCCCACAGAATATGTGT
This sequence comes from Sphaerodactylus townsendi, assembly GCF_021028975.2. Classification (NCBI taxonomy): domain Eukaryota; kingdom Metazoa; phylum Chordata; class Lepidosauria; order Squamata; family Sphaerodactylidae; genus Sphaerodactylus; species Sphaerodactylus townsendi. The sequence continues at coordinate 65,682,388 of NC_059426.1, forward strand.
GTGGAGGGGGTGGGGAGGGTGTTGCAAGTGGTGCTCTGGATGGTCACAGCAGCAGTACTCCCAGCCATACACACTACCCAGTTCTGTTCAGGAAAGGACAGGGCCATAAGTATGGGTGATGGGAAGCATGGAGAGTGGTCAGGGGAAGGATGCACAAGAGAATGTGGGTTACATCAGTGGGAGCAGCAAGAGAGGTGAGGTAGTCAGTAGAGGAAGGGTGGGGCCCATGAATACTGTGCTCAGGGCCACCCAAAACCTGGAACCGTCTTAGATCCACATAATGCGGCTGTATGTTTTTTGTTATTTATTATAGTGTTAGTACATTGAAAAGATAAGGCCTGAGCTGTGCTGACCTTTCTCTGAATAGAGCAGTCACTATCGTTCCATTGCGCTGTGTCTTCTTCCCAATATGGGCCCCAAAAAGCTCTGTTCCCCAGGCCTGCACAGATTCCACTCAACACTACTACTGCTACCCTGTGAAAGGGGTAGGTTGGAAGAAATATTACAGCCATTTCCTTTACAGGTCCACTGACGTCCCACTTGCTCTAAATCCTTGCCTCCAAGGCAATTTTTCCTCTGCAAGGGAAGATAAACTGCAATTTATGTGTTAGGGTGGTCTAAAAACATTGCATGATCTTGGCCTAGGTCCCTTTTTACATTTAAAAATAGGAACACTTCTGTAAACAAGTTGAGGATATGACCCACACTATTCAGAATATAAGCACGCTGCAAGCAAAATAACCGTATTATCAATATATCTAATTCTCAGCATGGTCACATCTGCGGATATTTAATTCCAGAGATCAGAGCCATGAACAGACAAGACAGATGTTTCTACAAACCTGGTAAAAACCCCTGGTTGGCAGAAAAATCTTAAGTCTTAAGAAAAAAAACCCAGTCTGAAATGGGTACCTACTTATGTTGCTTTTTTGGTAGCTAGGATAAATAAGAGCTGAATACATCCACTGAAGAACTTAGGTGGTTAGAAAACATGACCCATATGAGTTCATAGGTTTCAATTTAAGAGTTAGAAAAATGCATTTTTAAAGGTGAAAAGAGAAAATTGGATTCTCTCAGTCCAGTCAGAAAGACTAGTGGAAAATATTAAGTATCATTTGTAATAACCCACTTTAACGTTGTTTAATTGCCCTCAGACAAGTCAGGAGGATCAGAATCCTATTCCTCTTTAAAGTTTGGCCTGTACATCTGCAACAGTGGAGCAAAAATGCTCCATCCACAGAACTCCCAGCATCTTCATTTTGGCCATTTTGGTGCAGGCAGTTCACTAAAATACCAAAAAAATTAAAACATGCAGTGATAAAAGAATTTATTTATTTATTTCATTTCTAGCCCACTCTCCCCTGTTGCAACAGGGTCGCAGTAGCCTACAACAACATTTCTAATAAACCCAGTACAGCCAACAAAATCAATACAAGGCTAAACTATGCCACCCTTAGATGGTATTCAGCAAAGGGAAGAACTACCTAAGTACATTTTCCACGTATCTATAATGAAACAGGGAAACCAAAGAAAGGGGACAATGGAAAAGGGAGGAGAGAGGAAAAGGAGGTCAGCTAAAATTGATAAAGAACCGTTGCTGCCCTCAGACATATCCCTCATGGAACTGCTCCATCTTACAGGTCTGGTGGAACTGAGATAAACCCCTACGTTTCATGGTAAGGATACTGTCTCTTCCATTAATATATTCATGTACCCATTAACTTCTCCTTCAAGGAATATTTCTGTTAAAAGGCAGCACTGCCTAATGTGCGGGCAAATAACAAAAACATACCAGTACTATCTCATAACAAAAAACATATGCACTAACTCATTTCTTTCCTGTTTGTGTAACAAACTGATAGAATTTTAAAGGGTAGAACATTTTTTGCTCTTTCAGTTGGATAAAGATGGTGCTTATTGCCTCTGAACATTTAAATGCTAATTTGAACAACCACAGGAAAGCCAACGATTTTTAGCATCCCTCTGGTAATCTCCTAAACAATTACTCATTAAACTAAGAGCCTGTCTGAGAGAAGATATAACAAAGTTCTCGGCGTCCAGCTCTGTTCTGTTCTTTTTAGAAGCTCTCAGGAAATGGCAGTTGCCTTGCCAAAAGCATTCAGATACCTGATGTGGATCTTTTATTGCTTAAAATAAAGGAAGACAACCAGTCCTGTCAGCTGGGAGGCAAAAACCAAAGCCTGGATTCTCCTGGGATGGTGACATTTCTGCGATCTGAAAAACAAATGTAGGGAACGCCCTCATGGTCCTTTGCACCTTCTCTCAACTCCATCCAGCTTTAAACTGGATAGCAAGCGTACAATTGTCCTGTGTAAAAACTCTAAAATAAGTATTTTTTGGACAGTTAGACTCGAAATATGTGTGTGTGTGGCCTTGTACCAGTCCAGTAACTCAGATTAATTCACATGATTGTTGTAAGGAAAATATAAGAGGAGGGCTGTCAGCTTCAGCTTGGGGGATCCTTGGAGATTTGGGGCAGTGCCTGAGGAAGGGAGAGTTGGTCCTTCAAATCTGCCATTTTCTCCAAGGGCTTGTCTGTTTACAGGTACAATCGACTCTCCAAACCACTTAGACCAACTTCCTCAGAAGAAAAAGGCAATTTCAGAGGGTGGATAACTCTATGGCATCGCATTCCTACTGACCTCCCTCTCATCTATAAACTTCATTCTCCTCAGACTCCAGGGTTTCCCTACTCAGAGGTTACAACCCAAAGATGAACTGATCTCTATAGTTTGGAAATCATTGTAATTCTTGGATAACTCCAGGCCCCACCTGGCTGTAATCCTAGGGAAAGTGGGGTCCAAAAAGAGACGTTCCTAATGCTGGCCTGACCCAGTGGGGAGAGGTATCAACAGAGATGACCCAGATGGTCATGATGCACAATGTATTCCATTCTTTTCATTAAGTTCCTCAGTGCACCAGTCTGCCTCCCCATTGTGACAGTCGGGGCTGGACCCTATGCTCTTGCCAGCCCCTTAGTTCTCAAAAGCAGTTCTTAAGCATTGGTTTGATGCTTTCATTATGAATCTTCACAAATAAGGTCAGCCACAGCATTGCTGCTGTGACAGAAGTCCAATACCTCCCTCCTCCAGCAGATATTTCTGTCTACTGTGTCTACTGTTGGATTCCTCTCAGACATTTCCTGGAGATGTATGTGTGTGTGGTTCATATTGTGGCCAGGATTCTTTTGGATCCTAACATTTCCTCAGATGGAAGAGATGTTTTAAAGCACTCGTGAGATGTTTTCCACTCTGCTGGAAAGTTCCCTCAACTGGTAGACTCTGAGGCATCTGGGATGCTTGAGGTGAAGTAAGAGATACACTTTTACACTATCTTAGATGCTTCACATCAGCAAAGGTATGGAAAAGCACCAACTGTGCAACTGCAAGTTTGTAAAGAAGTATAAAAAGTCCATAAGATATTTGTGATCCAAAATAATGTATCATCATCCATGATCTACCAATGAGAGTAGTCTTATTACTGTGTGTGTGCAATAGGATTACTAGTAATCTTACTGACTCTGCAAGAAGTATCCTTTAAGGCTCATGAAGCAAAACCCCACCAATGTCATTTCTTTTAAATGATGGTTTGATTGTATATGATCCCAGGGACTTTTAGAATTGGCTCCAATATTAAATTTTTGTTTCACAATGCATGTTATAATTGGATACCATCAAAGTCAAAATTTATTTTCTCCCTGGAATGCAAACGACAGATTTGTAAACAATGATAAAACATGCTGGGAAAGGGTTGGCCTTTAACTGGAAATCCAAAACTGGAACTGAAACAGTTGCAAAATGTAACTGGAGAGGTTCAGTGTGGTCTCTGATCCAGGCACAAATCCATCAAGAGTTAAGCCAGCCATGAAAGCCATATCTTAGAGAATCGGGAATATAAATCAAGAGAGTATGCAGTAATGGCTACAATCGTGAGTTACGTGAATAAGAGGCCTTATTCGATAATCAAGAATTCCAAGACAAATGGAAAACGTATTTCTCATATTATTCATGAATGAAAAAGTAATAACTGATGCAGCATATTGTTAATGTATTATGTCTAAACAATAAACTGTTTGCATAGGCTCAGTAATGAAATAATTGTGTTAGGAAAGATTCTAAAATTGAGTGGAACATTATATCAAATAAGAAAATATTTATAATAGTAATAATAGTAATTAATTACAAACGTTTTAAAATTATTATCTTCCCATTGGTTATCTTGTTTTTACAGAACATTATTTGTATAATTATGCTGTTTAAGTTTCCAGAATTGTAATCAAGTTTAGATCTGTTATTATTATTTCATGTGATCTTATATAGATGTTTCTATTAGTTATTAATGGAAAAATTAAATAATAATAGTCAGTGCAGCCATGAAGGAGAGAGGATTGACTTAATTACAGTGCAGAAGTTTTCAAGTCTAAGGTTTCAGGCATTCGCTCGTGAAACTTTCCATGGACACAAATACTTTCATGAAAAGATGATGTTGCTTCACTCTGAGTTATCAGATAAAGGAAGCAGAAGCATATCTTCCGGTAAATACCGGTAGGGTTCCCAACCGCTAGGTTGCTGCTGGAAATCTCCTGCTATTACATCTCCAGGCAACAGAGATCAGCTCACTTACAGAAAATGGCTAGTTTTGAAAATAGATTCTATGACGTTATACTTCATTTAAGTCACTCACCCTGCTCTCCCCTCCTTGAGCTCCACATCAAAATCTTCAGAGATGGCAACCCTAAGTGTAGGGCTGCTGTCAGATCTTCATACTGTTTTTACAATGCTGCAATCAAATCAATGCTGCTTGGTGCCTTTGGAGAGTTCTTGGCACTGGGTTGGATCTAACTACATTTCTCACTGGTGAAAATGGGAGGAGAGAACCCCCATTAACTACTAAAAAGACTATGTTGCTGATGTTGAAACCTACATGAACAAATGCTATATGGGCTGGGAGGGGGGAATGGACTGTAATAAAGAGAACTGAGAAAAACCGAGTGGAAAGCAGGCCAAATCCAACCCAAAATTCCATAAACTTTTAGCATTTAGATTTTCAGGATGCAAGTTTTGAGAGATCAGAAACAGGGGGATTGAACAGTTAAATGATCAATGTTGTTCTTGTGGGTATGATCATTTTATCAGACAACAGAAATGAATTTGAATTTTGAAGTGGCACTCACAAAACACAGTTTCTGGTGCATAAGCCATGTTGGTCTGCAGTAGGAGAGTGAGATTTGGATTCCATAGCCCCTTAATGATTGACAAGATCTCCAGGGTATAAGTTTTCACAAGTCAAAGCTTTGCTTGTTAGACGCCAGTCACTGAAGTCACGGCCACATAACGTTTCTGATCACTAAGGTCTCTTAGAGTGGTATTACACTGCCTGAACACCTGAGCTACTTCAGAGGTTAAGAAAGCATCCCTATATGATCGGGCCAGTATCTCAAGAGATGCTGCAACAACACAATCACTAAACCAAAAGTAAGAAAATGCTCAAGAAGTGTCTGGAAATCTTTTGACTAGGTAGCTGAGGCAGAAGTATATTTCATATTGGAGTAGGGTTTTTATTTTTTTAAAGACTCTGATCCAAGGGACTGTTTAGTACCGAAAACCACTGGAAGCTAATTCTACCCCACCTTCCCAGTTTCACACAGATTTTAACATGTAGATATCTTCACTATTTTCTGTATTTTAAGTTGTCGGCTGGCTGCCTTGTTTATGTTGTTGAAAAAAGGCATATAAATGCACTTAGTCACAGCATTCCATTCTACAGGTTTTATGAAAGTTCAGTGTGCTTCAGTAGGTAGATTTGTCATCCGGTGACACACAGCCAGGAAGTGACTCTTGCTTTGCCCTCAGCATGAACTGTGCTGGGAAAGCAAAGCTGGCGCAACACCCACCTAACCTTCTGTCCAATGACTGCAGAACTCCCAGTCTCCAAGTAGCTTCTTGTAACTACCCAGTCCCATCACAGTGTCAAATGCCACGCAGAACAGACCATATAGAACAGCTGCCCCTATATTCATGTTTTTGGCTGCTCATATGATAAGATTTCCTACACAGTAAAACCACCACCATTAAGTACTGCATACTGAAACTTTTAGGAAGACAGAGAAACCAGCTGAAAGAGGGTGAAGGGCTACTTCCGCTGTGCTCTGCCTGCCTTCCCCACCCCCACCCCCTTATCAGCAAGCTTCCCAAGCAGAGGCAAGCCATCAGTAAAGTCAAACAGCTCCAAAACACCCAAGTGAAGTTGGTAGCTTTTTATTGCATTACGGTGTATTAGGGGGAGGGGTTAATCTAACACCCAGCCCTGGCTGATATATTCAACCACTCATAACCAATTTTCCTAGGATGATGCACCAGAACTTGGGCACAAAACAGAACTTTTACTCCCCAATCCAATAATTTTCTTGAACCAATTCTTAGGACAAAGGTTTTCAAGAAGGGGAGGGCATTTATGTCATTTCAATGGCTGCAAAGCAATCCACCAGACACAGTCTATGGGCTGAAGAATCCAGGGCAATTCCTCCAATTAAAAGGACTGCAAAATCCTAGTATACACATAGAGACCCCTGACTGAACCTGAAAAAGATTTGTATGCGTCTACCTGCTATTTAGCACAGGCACAACTTCCCTGCAACTGTCACATTGAATGGAGTTAGTGATCCAGCCCTGTATCAGACAACATTTGCCCAGGGCGTTTTATGGCTGCACAAAGCTTCAGGCCTGCAGAATAACTTATACATTTTAAAAGTACAAAACTCCAGAAAGCAGGCCTGGAACCATCAGGGAATAGGGTGGCAAAGATTTATCCTCAAAAGGTTAAATGCCCCCTTAGATGTGATTACACAAACCCCGCCCACCCTAGTGCAGCCCCAGGAGTGCAGCCGCCAGCATCCACATGGGTGTGTCTATTTCTTCACAGTCCAACCACAGCCCGACCGAAGCACTGTTAGCGGTCAGGGCGCTGCACACAGAACACCTTGGCCTGGTGATCCCCAGAAGTGGTGACCACAATGGAAGCATCTCTGCAAAGGTAAAAAAAAAGGGGGGGTGGAGGTTAAGTGCTCAGTGTGGTCATTAATCATGGCCAATGCTCTTCTACAGTTCAATTCTAAATATGTCTATTTAGAAGCAAGTCCTGAACAGATTTCAAGGAGTCTCCTGCTAAGACAGAGTGTCTTTCCCAGCTTCTCAGGGGAGTGTGTGTGTGAGCGCGAATATGCAGGACAGACAGTGACAATGAAATCCTGTATAGAGTTAAACTAGTCTAAATGCACTGATTTCTGGACTTACATAGAATTCATGCCCAGGATGGCCCCATTCCATAGGTCAGATCCCACAATCTGTCAGTAGGAAATGGCAAGAGATTAAGAGCCTTCTCAAGGTTCCTTCCTCCCAGCATTCCCTGTGGGAACTACATGGACTGTTAGCTACAGGGTTCTGACAGCATGGAGGAAAGGAAAGGGGGCAAGACTGTCATCTCAGCATCAGTTCTTTATACCTCACTTATCCTGCCTACTTATCCCAGAACTTTCTTTCCTGGCAGCAGCCCTTGCAACCTGACTCACTTCTTGCTCCAGGCACTCACTTGTTCAAAGCAAAGTCCAGGATTTCAGCTGAGTGGCCTCGATACTCGCTGATCAGCTTGCCTGAACGCGCATCCCAGAGGTACACAGCACCGTCCAGGCTGCAGGTGTAGACTACAGGCGAGTTCTCTTCCCACAGGAGTTGCACAATCCCTGACTGCAGATGAAGAAGAAAAGGGTAGCATTGGGGGCATTTCCATCGACTCAGGGTGGAGCTGAATGCTTTCATTATAGTCCCTCAGATCTGAGGTTTATTAGATAGCTCCTGTCAGCCATGTGTCAGTGATCCCCACAACAGGAAAAAGGACATGGTTCTATAAAAACTGCCCCAGACCCGCAGGGTCTGCATATAGGTCAGGGGAGTTGCTATAGCCAAACTCCTTGATCTTCCCACCCCAAACTCTAGTGCTGCAGAAATCAGAATAGAGACATGTAACAACAAAAGAACGTGGTACACTGAGTCCCAAGTAGATAAACATTTCAATGTATCCTTCCCAGTGAGACTCGTGCCCGTTAGAAGTGACTGAAGATAGAACGAGATCACCGATCGCTTTTTCAAAAATCCTCATTTCATGGGATCTGTGCTCCTTCATCAGCTTTCTTTTCAAGTTTCAGCGCTGTCATAATCATTTATTACCATACATTCATCTGTACACCTTTATCAAAAATTGTTCACTCACTTTATAAAGTGAGTGTCTTCTTATGAATAAAATTAATTTAAATATAATGTTTTAATAAATATTGTTTAATATAAATGTTAAGAAATATTTTGGTTTTTTAAAAAAAATCAAATATATACTATTAAGAAGACTGATATTAATGTTATACAAAGCATATAAATGCATCTTAAAGTTTAAATCCAAACTAATTTACAAATTTGTTTAGCTGTTTAATTCATGCAAAAACTTCATTGGGCTAAGCTGCACATGGAAGATTCCCCAGCACTGTCTGAGCTATTACAATTACTGTCTGTATAAAACATAAATTAGTTACAACTGTGTGTCTAAGCCTCGCTTTTTCTTTTTGTTTTACAGATCCTGGCCAAACTTCTCAAAAGGAGCCACGTGCAAAAAAATACATTTTTTTCCCAAGCGGATGAACATAATATTTATGTATATTTAAATGAATTATATTTATAAAAATGCATTGCACTTTACAAAGTGAGTAAACCAATTCTGATGATGCTGTACAGATGAATGCATGGTAATAAATGGTTATTTTGCATGATTGTAGCTCCAGAGGTAACATGGGCAGCATTGAAGCTTGAAATGAAAGCTGGCAAAGAGCTGCAGACCCTACGAAAATAAGATTTTTGAAAGAGTGACTGCCAATCTCATTCTGTCTTCAGTCACTTCTAATGGGCACGAGTCTCTGATATGTTGATGTACTTGGTGCTCAATACCACGTTCTTTCGTTGTTACATGTTTCTAGCTGTTAGAGCAGTGCAAATCTTAATTGGTTGCAGGCTGCTCAAAAGCAGATGGCTTTGTTACACCCAACTTCATAGAAGATTATTTTGATGTTATACATTAAATTTTGCATGTCTGTATTTCCTACTGGGTTCAGCTTTGTCACTGCCTATGGTGCAATTTCCCCCTGAACCTGAGGTTTGTATATTAGTTTGAAATCAGAATAGAGCCACAGTTTCTACCAAGCAATCAACAAGAATCAGAGATATACCAGCAGGTTTCTATGAGCTGTTTTCTTGACATCACTGCTCTGGAATAGGCTTCTGATGTGCCTGTCTAGCAGCCTTTACAGCCCCAACTAGGCACCCATATGGGGCTCACTGTAAGTAACGCATCGCCAAGGCAGTGGTGTGGAATGCCAGCTACTGAGAACAGTTCCACTCTCAAACTTTCAGACAGAAATCAGATAACATCAGTACATCCATTCCTGTTTATTGCAGAAGGCCAATGTTTCTTTTCAGTCCCATCACCCCTGCCCTCCAGTAGTTGCACTGAGGATCCTCTCCATTACCTCATGTTGACACTTGTGTCTCAGGGTCTGAGTGGCGAGGTCATAAATATCCAAGGTTCCATCCAAGTAGCCAACAGCTGCTAATGGCATTCTACAACAGCAAGGGTGGGGAAGTTATTTTATTACATACTATTGACATGTGCCTTCTACCTACCCCGTTTTTATCCTGCTCTTCTGCCAAGGAGGTCAAAGCAGCATTCACAAATATCCTCTCCTCCATTTTACCTTCAAACCCTGTGAGTTAGGCTAGGCTGAGAGAGAGTGGATGGCTCAAGGTTGTGCAGGAACCCTGCATGGTTCTGGGGAAATCTGGACCTTGGTCTTCTTGGTCCTAATCTGATACCCTAAGTCACTATACAACAGTGGCTGCCTTAAGGAGAAGCAGTTGAGATGGGCTGAAGCAGTTAGTTTTCATTCTTAACTAGTGGGGCCCAGCCACGCGTTGCTGTGGCTTATTGTGGTGAAATGGAAAAGGAACAGTAGCAGCAAATCAATTGCAGAGTACGTGCTCATGCAAACACACAGCCTGATACTGTGCTATGTCATTGATGTGTGTGCCCGCATTCCTTGGGGGGGAGGAATGGAAAGGCACCCCTCCCACACATCTAGGCTGGCTGGTCATGATCCTTTACCTGGGAGTAAGTTTGGTTGATGGCAATGGGTGTCGCTTCTGAGGAAACCCTCTGAGGGGCGCGATGCAGCCATTCAAAGTATGTCACGGTTGCTGTACACAGCTTACTCCTGAGTAATGCATGCCTGGTTTTCTTAACTGTAACTGCAGTATTCAGGGAATCTAGGGTGCCTGGCCCCTCCCTCCTGTCCCTTGCATGCCACCCCTCACTGTCTCCCCTCTCTCACTTCTCTTCCCTTGCATACCACCCCTCCCTCTCCCTCGTGTGTGTGTGTGTGTGTGTGTGTATGTGTTTCACTTCCACTCGAGTTACTCCCTATGTACTGTTTCCACTGCTCCTATCTGGCCGTCTGAGTGAACATTCTAAGCTGCACAAACATTCTAAGGGTGACAGTTACACACAGGCAGCTGCATGTCCTTCTCCAGGGAGCGCCAGGAAAAAGGCGTTTTACCTGGGCCAGGTGTGAAATTTCAGGTATGTGAACATCTAAAAACACTCTCGCCTGGCTGACTATAGTGGCTGGGAATTTTCAGAGGAATTGGCCCAGCAGTTACTGAGGTATACTGTCATCAACAAAAACATGGTTAGCTTTTTATATAAATAGATGACAGCTTTACTTGCAACACATTTCTCTTGTTCACTCAATGTCTTTACCATGTTTCAAGTTCTGTTTCCCCTGGTTTCCCCTCAGTTAGATATTAGGGCTACATGGTGTACTGGTTGAGTGCAATGGACTCTAATCTGGGTTTATTTCCCCACTCCTCCACATGAAGCCTGCTGGGTGACCTTGGGCCAGTCACAGTTCTCTCAGTACTCTATCAGCCCACGAAGAAGCAGGCAATGGCAAACAACCTCTGAATGTCTCTTGCCTTGAAAATCCTACAGGTTCACCCTAAGTCAGCTGTGACTTGAAGACACTTTCCACCACAGCCTATTTGATCTGATGCATAAGATATAGGATTATAAAAAGAACAGAACTCATGCATTTACTCTACAAAAGGATTAACATGCTTATTTGTCAAAAAGCAGAGCCTAAGTGGTAACAAAACAACATAAGCGAATAATTCTTACCAAAGCGGCTACTAATTCTGTGTCACCTATATACAAGCCAACCTAAAACACTTCTGAAGAATGTATTAACAAAAGCTGTTACAAATGGAATAAACTGTCTGTTGTGGGTTTGCCAGGCTGTGTGGCTGCGGCCTGGCAGTTTTTGCTCCCAACGTTTCACCTGCATCTATGAGTAGCCTCTGTTATATCCCTGTGCTTTATCAAATTTAAATCAATCAATAACTCTGGAGATTTTAAAATATAAATATTTACGTGAGTCACATTAGAAAATAGACAAATAATTTCAATATAAGAAATTTATAAAAGCAGACAAATAAAACACAGTCAAACAAATTGAAGTTTCCTTACGAAGCTATACATATACAAAACATAAGCGACTTAATATATTTTCTCAGAATGCTATTTCTGCTGCTATATCATGTCCACAGAAAGATGCGTTTATCTCTGTGGTAAAGTGAAACAAATCTTACCATGGTATGCCTTTGAAAATGCCAGCCATAGATGCTGGCAAAACATCAGGAGCAAAAGCTACCAGTCCATGGCCATACAGCCCGTCCAATCCACAACTGCCACTCCTCCCCAAAAATTAAACACTCTCTCTTTAATCTTAACTTCTCTGTGAACAGCTGTTTTCCTAGCTTCACTTTTAAGTGGAGTTTATTTTTAACTCTACTAGACCCAGTTTCTCAGCAGTCTAGCTATACCAAGTGTGTTCCTCTTATACAGGGGTCTGCAACCTGCGGCTCTCCAGATGTTCATGGACTACAATTCCCATCAGCCCCTGCCAGCATGGCCAAATGCTCTTATATAACAACTTTTTATTGATTACAGTCCCTTATTTTCAGTATTCCTAATCAAATATACCATACCCCATATATAACGAATCTCAGTGGCCAGACTATATCTGAAGAACAGCAACGCTTGGAATGAGCTGTTGACTTGGACCATTTTTTACCTCAACATCCTACCCCTTGGAGCCAAAATACATGTTACATGTAACATTGATCATGTCAGAGGTGCCTGAACTGACTCTCAGTCAGATGTCTGTGTAGGAAATAACCTTTAAAAACCTCTCAGTTGCTTTTTGTGGCACTAAACATTACAAGGGAGAAGTAGGAAATCCATTACAAGGGATCCATGAGAAATGTGCAAGAGCAAAGCACAAAGCCCCTCCTTCCCTCTCTCACCAGATGGAGCTGTGTAGAGCAGCCAAGAGTGAATGTGCAACTGACAGTTGGTATGGCACCCGTGAACTAACCTGAACAACATGTAAGATTTAGTTATTATATTTCTTATCCTGCCTTTTCCAACTAAAGCTGGGCTCAGGGCGGCTAATGGCATAACACTGCAATCAAAATCATAAATACCATAAGGAATAACTAAAACCTTAAATAGTAACAAGCAATACTGGCACCCTGATCATGGCTCTCAGATGGTGTTATCGTTTTCACGATCAGAGACACTACAAATGCCAAGTGTGGGAAGACACAAGATGTTGACTGATACGCACAGGATAGGATTAGGGAAAAAATAAGTAGGAAAAGGGGGGAAGGGGAGGCCAGCTAAGAGAACCATTGCTGTCACTGACCATAAGACTGGCAGAAGATCTCTGCCTTGCAGGTCCCACAGAACTATGCAAGCTCCTGCAGGACCCTGGTCTCATTTGACAGCAAAGTTCCACCAGGCTGGGACCTAAGCCCTGCTTGGAGACATGCATTTTGACCTCAACTGCCTGTGGACTGGATGATACTATTACTCTGATCACTATAATATCTCTGCAAGGGGTTGGTTAGTTCTCAAAGAAGCGCATGACAGCCTACTGTCTGCCATGCCACATGCTCCCCAACACACATAAGGATAGGTGTTGAGAGCTCACCAGGCTCCCTCCAGTCAGAAAAGAGGCAAGGCAGCAGTTGCCACAAGAAAAGGCTCTCTTCACACCAGAATAGATACAACCTAGATAGCACATGCAAAAAGGGGAAAGTAGGAACTCCAAGTGCATTGAGCTGTCTAGTCAAAGCAAAAGTGTGGCCTCCTTGTCAAAGGGGTTCTCTAATACTGCACTAAGCTGGTCTTCACCAGGTCCACAAGTTGTAAGGTCCACAAGCTGGCCATCTTTATGAAGCCCACAAAGGCATCTCTCCTCCACCCCAATACTCACATGTTGCAGAAGCCCAGAGACTCAACCGAGTTGATTTCAACTTCTTCAGTTTCACCCGCCGAAGGCTTTGGGACAATGCTCTCTCCTTTGAACACAAAGACAACCTGAAGGAGAGAAAAAAACATTCCTCTGAGAGGTACTATGGAGGGAATACTGGCCAAGTAAAAAGAACAAACTGATATCTCTTCTTATGAGGGTGTTCTTATGCCCAAGTGTACTGGTTCGCTGTAGCTGATGTAACTTTTCAAATAATAGGGATCCAGCTTATATTTATGCTAATTTACTGTATTACTGTACATAACAGAATTAATGAAGAGTCAGTGGGGTAGACTAGAACTTGGAAGATGTAGGTTCAGAGCCCCATTCTACCATTCTGGGCAACTTTGAACCAGCCACCTACTCTCAGCCTAAGCTACTGCACAGATTTACCTGGAGGATAAAATGGGCAAGGGAGAACCATGTATGCTGCCATGAGCTCCTTGTAGGAAGGGGGTGGGATAAAAATATACCAGACAGATAAATGACCAAAATGACTGCTCAATGTTCTTATTTTGCAGAGATGAATGTTTTAGACAGATTAAGTATAGGAACTTGGTTGTTTCAACTGTGTAATCTTGGTAGGAAAATGGGATCCATTTATTGGGCTGGATCCTGAGAACTTGGAGCAGAGTTCTTTCTGCCAGAACCCCATATCCCTTCCACTCCCTGAAAAGTCATGAAAAGTTAGGGGAAATAATGCAAGATGAGGTACTGAGCAGGGGGAGGTACTACAGATGGAAGGGAAAACCCACAGACATTACATGGATTCCTTATGAGAGGGGAAGCACTGCATACAATAAGTGGGGAGCTTGGACCCAACCCTTTCTCTCTCTGGAAATCTGTTCTCTCAAGAGGTTTTTTTGTTTAAGGGTTTCCAGATGAAAATATCCCCTGGTTTGTTCACCCCAGCAAGGAGTAAAAGAAGGTACTTACCTTGCCAGTTGCAGAGTTCACTAACTTGGTGTGGCAGTCAACAGAGCCAGTCAGGACTAGGCTGCCATCCTTATTGCTGGCCACACAAGTCAAAGGGCCCTGGTGCCCATCCTGACCTGGCAAAATTTGGTGTAAAGCAGATGTCACACAACTACTGAGTGTACCTAAGCAAGTGCAGAACTCAGCCCAGAACTATGACCCACCTCCTCCTTCACACTCTAGTTTGACCAGTGCTTTCACTCACAATACCCTGTTATCCTTAGGTAAGAGTACCGTAAAGCCCATAAAGGCTCTCCTGTACCTTCCTGCCTACCCAGATGAAGGTCAAACCAATCCACTTTCCCACAATTTGTTGCAGTCCAGCTGAAGCTCCTGGGCCATAAGGCGAGGATGCCAACACACCATGTAATACAGAGAAGAAGTCTTGGATAAGTTAGCAAGCGACACATGTATTTTTTAGTTGGGCTGGCTTGATAAGTGTCTTGGGATTCGCTACAACCCTTAGAACCCATCCATACTCCCAGAAAGAGGCTGCTTCCTCCCTTTGAATTTCTTCTGATGCACAAGCTGTGACAGTTGGATGAAAGCCCCCACCCCACTTGGCAATGAGGTATCACTTCTGATTTTGGGCAGTAAATGGAAATAGGCAAGGATGGGGAATTAAACCTTTGGTACCTTTTAAGACATGCAGTGAGCTCCCTTGCTTCAGATCCCAGAAGCGCACAGTCCCATCTTCGTAACCAACCACAGCTCTCTTCCCTGCATTGAATATCTTTGTATTAATTACTCCAAGAAAACTTCTTGCCTTTTTCCCTAAAAATCTTCTCAACTCTTAAAGAATCTCAGGAAAACCAACAGTATACTTAGAACAGTGGTTCTCAACCTTCCTAATGCCACAACCCTTTAATACAGTTCCTCATGTTGTGGTGACCCCCAACCCTAACATTTATCCATTTTACAGATGGAGAACACTGATGCAGAGAGTTTTAGGCAACCCCTGTGAAAGGGTCATTCGACCCCCAAAGGGGTTACGACCCACAGGTTGAGAATCGCTGACTTAGAAGAACAAAGTTTCACAGCATCTCCTCCCACTAAACATTTATTTACATTATTTATAGTCTGCCTTTCTCACTGGGACACAAGGCGGATTACACAGAGTAGGTCAATACGACCATCAGGATTGGACATCCAATAAAAACAGTGTGCTACGATTGGTACTGTAAAAACCTGAAAAAAGAACTGAAACAATTCCCAGGTGTTGTTAACATGTCACATTAAAGAATGCAAAAATTACATAGCAGCATCCTATTTATAGCAACAAGTTGCTACACACCACAGTACAGACCACAGGTTCTAAACCTTCACCCAAGTACTTTTCTAAATTGTTATGTAAAGTGCAACCTGGGTTGAAAATCCTCTAGAGCACAATTGTGCATAGTTTTTGGGAAGCTAGGAGGTGGGAGCTTTCCTAACCTCATCAGGCACTTCTACCCTTGCACCAGTTCTGCAAACCAATCTCCATATCTGCAGCCCCGCTCCTCACCGTCAGGGAGGACGTGTCCACAAGTGGCTGGACAGTTTGGCCCTTGAAATGTCTTGCACTCTCCGCTAGGGATCTTCCACATCCAAGAGTTGCCATCAGCTGTGCCAGCTAGGAGGACGTGGGCCTGAGGGTGCCATTCCATCCACTGGGGTTGAGCAGCAAGAAGAGACAGAAGTCAGACAGGGAGATAAACAAAATGCTATGGATCTAAATCCTTTGGTATGGAATAAATTCCTGCTCAAACAATATAAGCTACTCAAAACCACTCTAATAGCTTATTCCTCAACACTTTTGCTAAGAATAAATAGTACTTTAAGAAGGTTTAACATACAGTTTCTCAATAATCCTTACAGCAACTCTAGCAGGAAGGTAACTATCTCTCTCACATGACATATAAGCAAAAGACGGGCTGAGAAATGGTGACTTGCTTAAAATTATTGGCCAAGGCAAGATTTCACCTGGGGCCTTATAGATCCCTCTTCCTGCCAGCATTCTGCTTTGAACTGCAGTGCGTAACATGAGTTTGGATAGCATGTCAATTCCATGTGATTTTATGAGTAACTGAATGACTGTGACAAAGCTGAAGCCATTTTACAAGAACTACTAAGCAAGCAGCGTTTGCCCCAGCAATGAACCCTCACCAAGAAGCTGCACTTCAGGCTGTGCCAAATAGTCTACCAGTGTACTTCCCAATGCCTAATCTTGTTACTGTTGCTCATGAAATGGTTCCAACTGGAAGCTCACAGACAATCTCAGGCCCACCATGCAGGGCACTTATTTCAAAGTAAATTGTTTCTCCAGGATTACTACAGATAACCATTAATCAGGGGCACGGTGAGGGGGAACGGCGCCCGGGGCACACGTTCGCCCCAGTCACGCCCCGGGAACCTCCCCCCCACGCCCATGCACCGTTGCGCACCCGGGGCATCCCACCCCCCTCTGCCATTACACCACTGCCATTACACTCACTACACCATTGCCATTAACGCTATTAATCCAAAAGGTACAAAATAAAACAGGACAAACTAAACTTGCATCACAAAATACAGCAGTATCAGCTGCAGCACCTCAAAACCAGCTGGAGGAAGATCTACCAGAGATGGCTCAGGCGGGGAATCTATTTTCAAGGACCTGCTTTGGAGTTTGAACTTTTTCAAATAATTATGTTTCCAGCAATGTTCCCTGTAACCAGTGTGCGTGGCAAGTGTGCAACCACCATATTGGTGCCACACAGATAAGGGGCCAATCAGCAGGGGCAGCTCTCCCGGGCAGCTCAGTTCTGCGTAGTGTTTTCAGACTGCTGCGCAGTTCAGGGTAACATTTAGAGGGAGTGTTGATTTCTAGAATACAAGGCCTGCCTCACTAAGGTTAGACTAAGAGGTCCATTCAGACCAGCACTTCATTGAACAGTGGCTGGCTGATAGGACAACCCTCAGATGTTTACTAATAAGTTATGCTACAGGCAGCCACCTCAGAATCTGGAAAGCAGAGGTATACTGATCCTGGAATAAAAGGTTTCCATAGATCTGTCTAACTCTAAGGAAGACCACCATCACCTCACCTCCTTGTGAGTGAACAGGAAGTCTTTGGAATGCCCTGTCAGTACATAATACAATCAACAAGATGAACAAAATCTCACTGAAGCATATATTTATGACTTCAATCCACCTCCAAATTTGAAACACCCACACACAGTAATGGTGAGACATCATGGCCGAATTGACAGTATGAAATGACAGTACTGAATTGTGATAAGTCCTGATTAAGCTCCATCTACGACAAATTTAAGAAATTAGCAAGCTTTCACTTGCAAAAGGAGAGCTGTCTCTTCCAGCAGTAGATGACTAACCAGCCAAATTAAGTCTGCATTATTAATTTTAGTTCTCTTTTAAGTTTCTTTCCAGATCCAGTTACTAAGTCGGTTCTATTAATGGATCTTTTGCCATGATTCAAGGGAATCCAGAAGATGTTTCGTCAGTTTTCAGACAGTTTTGGTCTTCTGGCCTGTTGTCAGTGAAGCGGATCAGGGGTGCTATGGTTTCTCACTGGGCCACCAGCAGTATTTTCTCATGCTGAAGCTTTCACCCTGAATTTGCATACCCCATTTCTCACCTCTAAGTCACCCACTTCAAAAGACCAGATCTCCTCTTTGGTGTCCACCCGCCATACTTTGATCAGTCCACTCATATCACCTGTGGCCACGAATGTGGAGTCATGGCTGAAACCAGCACAAGTGACAGAGTCTTTGTGACCTAGGAATAATGAAGAAAAAAATATCAAGCTTTGTGTGCTTGGGCTATTTTACACAATTATGCACAGCCAAGATGCATCAGAGATTTACAAGATTCGGCGGGTCAGGGCAATAACTCAAGACTTTTGTACTGTCTCATTGTCCTGATATTTCTGGCTAATCTCTTCTCACCGCAGCCATTACATGTCAACAGCCCTTCATAACATTTTTCCTACAGTGTCGAACAGTGGCGAGACTCGAGAGCTCTGTGGTGCACCAGGAAATGCTGGTTCCAACCTGCCCTCTGGCATGAATTTAAGAGGCAGCCTTAGGCCATGCCTTTACAGTCTCAGCCTCCTTTCCCACCTCTTCCCCACCCAAATCCACCAGGATTTCTACCTTATAGGACAGCCATAAGGATTATTGAGAATGTATGTAAAACACTTGGAACCCTCCAAAGCCACATAAACACAAACAGAATTATCATCATAAGCCTCCTGCCTCAACACTACCAGCCAGGACCACCATTTTCCTGCTACAAAGGAACAATTGGCCATGCTGGCAGAAGCTGATGGGAATTGTACTCCATAACATCTGGAGTGCCAAAGGTTCGCCACCACGGGACTAGGATCTGGGAGACCCAGCTTCTGCCATGGAAGCTTGCTGGGTGGCTTAGGGTTGTTGTGAGGATAAAGTAGAGGAGAGGGGAATGGCACAAATTGCTTTGGGTCTCCATTGTGGAGACAGATGGAGTACAAATGAAGTAAAAAAAAGAGAGAGAAATCAGTTCATTCCTGAGGTAGAGAGGAGTATCTGGATAAAACTGCTTTCTGCTACAAGCCAAATATGGCAATGAGTGTTGTAAGCCCCCACCCAGTAGTAAGAGGGAGACAAAGGATGGCTCACCTGAGCATTCAAAGAGGAGCTCACCATCACTGAGGCACCATACATAGGCCTTGTCATCTTCTCCACCTGTCACTGCCAATGTGTTGGTCTTGGGATCAATTCTGACACAAAAAACAGAAGCTGTGGAGGACAAACAGAATGGTAACAATGAACATAGACATCTTGTTCAGAGAGCCATCACTCACCTCATATGGGAACACGCTTTACCTTCTGCGCAGCCTCCCGCCCCCACCCCCCAGCCCTTGAAAAGCCAGTATGTCCTCAAGGAAAAAAAGGAGAGCTACAATGATGTCACACTTCAGCAGCTCACCCTCTTTTCATTTCACAAGGCAACTGGCCCTAGAAAGGCAAAAGGAAGCAACTGCAAAGGGCAGCAGCCCCAACTTGAATGATTCAGCAATAGAAAGTCAAGTTGGCAATCCTGGTTTAAAATTGCCAACGGTAGATGCCAGAATAAGGAATGAGAGTACCAGCCAGAATTTGTATTTATTTTATTAGACTTTTATACCGCCCCATCCCCGAAGGGCTCTGAATTTGTGATTTGCCTCCCACCTGCACACTAAGGAATGTAAGTGGCAAATTCCATTGCTAGACTGACACTCTGCCAACTGAATCTATCTTGCAACTCAACGCTAGTTTCAGGCACCAGTAAGCATTAAGCAACATAAGAACCATTCCAAGGATGAGGGTTAGGGTTAGAAACACACAGCACTGCCTCAAAGTCCAAGCCCAAGTTTCACTTTGACACAGTCCCCATAAAAAGGACAGAATCCTTCACCAGTGACCAGGCAAGAAAAGAAGATATGAACAGCTTCCAGAGAAACCACACAATGTTAGGAGAGGACAACTCTCATACCTGTGCTAGCTCACCTGTGTGCTTTGAAAATGTGACCTCACTATCATCCTGAGCCTCCATGCCTTCCTCCACCCCCTCATCTTCCTCCTCAGTCTCCCAAGAAGCAACCTCTTCTTCTTCCAAATCCACATCTTCTATCTCATTGGCCAGATCATCTGTGGCAAGAAAACGAACATAATTTGAAACCATTCAAGAACATTTATTTGTTATTTATTTACACTCTTTATAGTCCATCTTTCTCACTGGGACTCAAGGCAGATTACACAGAAGAAGTCTATATAATCAACATAAGACATCCAATAAAATAATGCAACAGGACTTGTCTAGTAAAAATTTGACACTAGACAGACATCTGAAGATAGAACTAAAGTGAAGTTTGTGTATTAACATGTGTTATACAACGCAAAATTACATAGTAAGGTGCTATTTACATAAACAGGAAGCACGAGCTATACATAGTAATATACACCACAGTCCCTAACCCATTACCCATGGGTTTTTTAAAAAAACCATTTTGTTACAATATCGCCCTGTTATCTTTGTAGGGAAGTCCTCTTGAATCATTGAGTTTTGCATAGTTTTGTATGAAAGTCCTCCTGTTCAGTTTTACATAATTCCTGCAAAAATCCAAAAGCGAGGGAGCCCTCCTAAACTCATTAAGCAGGGCATTTCAGAAAGTGGGAAATACAACAGAAAATGCATGTGTACAGGCATTTGTTGATTTTACTCATTTGTAGGACGCCGCTTGCAAAAGATTCTGCTCAGATGAGCAAAACTGTTGTGGCAGAACATAGGAAAAGATATGGGTGGCCGGGGCCAGTAAAGTCATGTGATAGCTAACACGTTAAATTCAGTCCAGTAACTGATGGGTACCATGTACACACTTTTGTCTAGCTCCCAGTTAATAGCTGGTCTATGGCATTCTGTGCCAATGCAGTCTCCTTACTGATTCTGAAGTGAGACCAGTGTAAAATGCATTACAGTAGTCTGGTATTGGTGTTATTGTGGCCTGGGTATAAATGGCCAGATTAGCCACATCAAAGTTGGCAGGTCATCTTCCAGGCTAGACTGAATTGGAAGAAAGCATTTGTTTACACCTGTGTTAACAAACTTCTCCAGCAGTAATGCTGGATCCAGCATAACCCCAAGGCTCTTAACTGAGTCAGCAAGGGTCTGCTAAACTCTATCTTCTTGTTTTCAGCACAGTTAATGTCAAAAAAAATACACACAGCCACTATTAGGAGATTGCCAAGGCAGACTGCCACTGCACCCAAACCAACAGGTCAAGAAATCACGCTTACAATCTATTCAGATAACACTCCTATTTTCCTCTGAGTCCATCATGAGATTTCCAACATTGCCTCTGCTAAAACGTGTCGGCTCTTCCCTTACAAAACAACCTACCCGTTAAATCCCCTCCCCAAACGCCCTAATTCCCCTGTTTCTTCTTCTCCTCCCCATCTCCAGCACCCCCTATAAAAGGCAATCTGAGAGCCTGGATCTCGGTTGCCAAATCTGCAGGGTGTTGTCCATCCTCACCAGGTCCTGACTCCAGGTCCACCACCTCCACGAGCTCTTCGGCATCTCCGTCTCCGCCTGCCAGGAGCAACAGAGCAGCCGAACCCTCCGGGACAGTCTCCGAATCCGTCCCATCTCCAGACTCCGCCATGGCAGTTCCCACTCACCAGCGCCACACGCGCTTACAGCGATCTTGCCAATCACTCGCTCCTCTGATAAAGGAAGTCAGAGGCGCTACCGCCAATCATCGAAGGGGTTTTAATAAGACTGTCCTATAGGAGCCGTCAAAACAGCCTTCCTCATTCTGTCGTTTCAGCATTCTAAGCGCTGGGCAAACAGGGAGTCGTAGTCACCGCTTCCCGAGACACCGTGACCCGGCAGTTCAAAGGAGGCTCATGGGAGATGTAGTCCAGCTGGCCCGTCGCTTGGTTCTGGCGTTGCAGGTGGAGCGAATAGTTTTGCCCGAGATGGCGGCCGCGTGTCTTCGAGTTACGGGTAGGCGGGGCGGGATTAGGAGATGAGTTTTCTTGGCGGCGATGCTTTCGCTTGAAAAGAAGGCGGCTAGTGACCTGGAGGAGTAATCCTTTGCACAGTTACTCAGTGCAGTCACTCTACACAGTTATTCAGGAGCGAGCCCTGTTGAACTCAGAGGGAGGTTTACTCGCGAGTAAATGCATTCAGAAAGGAGTGCGGAAAGTGGTTGCCCCTAGGGAATCAGCAGTTTACCCAGGGCAGGAGGCGACGGTGGGGTGTGGATGGGAGTTTATTAGTTCTGGAGGCCCTGGCGAGAGGTGACGCACCTGCCTATCCCATTTTTTATCCCTCTCTTGAAGGGTTGCATGTGCGGGTTCACCACAACCATGTGAGATAGGTTAGACTGAGAGTGAACGACGCTGTGAGGTTTTTTTGGCAAAACGGGAATTTGAACCCAGATCATCACCTTACGTTCTGACTACTGTGTCACATTGTTGCTATAATACCTAAAAGCAGAATATATGTTAATCTGTTCATTGCATCCCCTCCCCGCAATGGTCAAGGTGACCTAGACAGCCTAGGACTCCTGAGCTCCCTGTGCCTTTAATATTTGTACAGAATAGGAAGGAAGGCAGCTTGGAGTGTCGGTGGTAGGGTGGGGAAAAGTTGCATCTACAGAAATTGTTTCATAGGTACTGTTTTTATTTGTATCTGATCACTCTACTCACTTTTCTGTCAGGATTGTTCATAACATAGGCATTTGCAGTTTCCAAGCATGTCAGAAGACTTAGTTACTTTGGAATATAATAACAATCACAATGTAAATTAGTTCTTGTTAACACAGTGCAATCCTAGACATGCTTACCTGAGAGTAAATACTTGAGAGTAAATTCCATTGAACTCATTAAGATCTAATTCAGAGCAACTACACCTTGGCAGGATTATTAAATACCTTTTTAGTATATGTGACCTAACAAAAGTGAAGATTCCTTTCCCCCATTGGTGTACGCATTTTGATTCACATTAGCAGCTTAGATTTGGGACTGAGAATTAGTATATCACAAGCAGGCAATCTGCAAATACTTGTGGGGCATTGAATTTTTCCCTCTATTATTTTTTTCTTTCCCTTTTCTTGAAAGCCCCATGGCCTCTCCTTTTTTTCCTGCTTCTTTTTGTATTTTCAAACAGTCAGACATCATACCTTTATTTGCCCCCCTTTCCCTCCCCTGGTATCTTCTTCCCAGGAAAACTGGCCAAGTTGATGGATGGGAAACCTGCAAGGACTTGAAGGAGTCCCTCAGTTTCTGATATATTCCCTCCCTACACTATTTCCCTTTTCCTTCCTCTTGGCCACTCACTATGCTGACCTTTCCCTAATTCCTCCTTTTGCAACTAACAACCAGCCTATAGTTTATCTGCCCCACACCTTCAGTTACATTTAATATTTCATTTACACCCTGTCTTTCTTCACTGTGGGGGCTCAGCACAGCTACGTCATTCTCCCCTCCTTATTTTATCCTTGCAACAACCTCTGAGGTAAATTATGGTGTGTGTGACTAGCCAGTGAGGTTGCCCAGTGAGTTTCCATGACAGAATGGGGGTTTGAACCTTAGTCTTCCAGATCCTAGTCTGAAACTCTAACCACATCCTCAAACTGCCTTTTGTAATGTGGCTGCAGTTGAACAGGAGCAAGCAGCCAGTCTTGGGTGGGTCATGTCAGTTAAGAGGTATCAAGTTGTTTTGTGGCTGCTGCCAAGGCTGGCCCCAATGAGTCCTCCTTCAAAGGCTAAATCAGCTCAGGAAAGCATCCCCCCCTTTTTTTCCTTACGGAGAGAAATCAAGGCTTGAATACTAGCAATACTGTTTGGTTGTCTAGCAATAACCACTGAGGGCATCCATTTTTTAAAGCTATAGGCATTTATTTTATTGTTTTGGAGAATTCCTGCCCCATTTTTTAAAATTTCATATTTTTCTGCACACCTGAGGCTTTCTCCAAGTTTATAGAAAGATCTGTCTTGTCTATTAATTGCCTCAGTCTTCACATATTGATTTCAATTGTTATAAAAAAGCAATGTCATGTATGCAGTGTGACCCCTTTTGCAGGGTTCCTTTCAGCTGTTGGGAGCCAAACTGTAGGCTTAATTGTACCCTACAAGACTCCCACCAGATTATTCCATCACAGCCGCTGGGCACTGAGAGAATTACAGGCAAAGCCACAGCCTGGTGAGCAAGTCTATGAAGGAGTGGCGTATATCCCCCAGAAGAAAGCCAAGAACCCAATGAAGGCAGTTGGCATTGCCTGGTAAGTACTGTTAGTTTGTTTTGCGAGTTCCTACTCTGTCAGCTTTGTGTCACTTTTGCAGTTTGCAGTATTGGGTGAACATTGACAGAAGGCTGTTTGAATCTTTGGGTATGTATGTGATGCTGGACATCAGCAGAAAGATAGGATTGCTAGGTACATATGCTGATAGGAGGCTATAGTTTGAATTCCGGGGTCCTTGCATAAAGTGTCCTGAACAAAAGCTGGGTATGGTGCTGTGAGCTTTTTGTACCTTTTAGTTATTCAGGAGGGCTTTTCTATGCAGGCAGTAGGGTATCACTGTACAAAAGGCTTCATAAAGTTAATTGGCTAAATTATTAGGGGTTATGGTCTGTACTATAGCTTGCTGTGGGTTGGAGCTTATTGTGTAATTTTGCATCATTCAATGTTAACACTTATACTTCGTTTCAGTTCTGTTTGTAGACTTGTGTTTGGTTTTAAAACACCAATCCTGTTTCATGTTTTATTGAATGTCCCGTCTTGTTGATCGTACTGACTCAATCTGTGTAATCTGCTTCAAGTCCCAGTGAGAAAAGTGGACTATAAATAACATAAATAAAAATGGTACGGATTCCATGCAGCTTTTTGCTCAAATGTAAATTTTGTCTTCCGTAGGGCCATCGGCTTTCCTTGTGGCATCATCCTTTTCCTCCTCACTAAGAGAGAAGTGGACAAGAACCGGTTGAAACAGTTGAAAATCCGCCAGAAAATTAAGGCATCTAATGAGGGAGACTATATGAGAGAACGGTACAAATTGGCCGCAGTGAGAACAGAGGAAATGACGGAAACAAAAACTTAATCTTTGGCTATAGTAACATAACTAGAACCTCTACTTCTTATGCTTAAGGAACTGATGGATCTCTGAGCATTTGGCTGTGCAGTTATTGGAATTAGAAGATGCTCTGATGAATCCTCTATGCCTGTGAGGGACACAACACAGTACTGCACCAGATGTATACAGCAGGTTTCTCATGTGAGCTTTTGTATGGCACTGTGCAGCTGACATCAATAAATTCCTCTCAATCTGAAATCCTCAGTTTCAGATGGGTCCTAGAAAAGAAATACAGCAATCTGACTGGCAACAAAAAGTAGTCTTATGCTAGGTAGTAAGCAGCCAGTACTTTTTGTGGGATTTAAAAAAACAACGCCAATACTCATGAGGTTGCATCAGTTTCCACCTGTAGAAATTATGCAATTTCCACCCACAGGAACATTTTGGAGAGTTCAGTAGGCTGCAGCAGAAAAGGGAGATAATTGCTGCCCCCACTTAAGAAAAGGGCATTTATTTTTTCTTAATGGTGTGGCTGGATATTGGCATTATCTGGCAATCCTTACAACAACCCTGCACAGTAGACAGTATTATTATCTTCAAGGTGTGAACAGTAACCTGAGGCTGAGAAGCTGTGGCTTGCCTAACCTAAGCCTGACATTGAGTTCAAAGCACTAGTGAGTGCTTTGGGGACAGAGTGCATAGGGCTATTGTGCGCAGAAAGCTCCATCTAAACTCTGTGTGTGCCAGGAACAAAAATAACTCCAAGCCTTTTGTCTGTTCAAATGAAAATACTACATTGATTGTAAGAACTCCATTTCTGGATAGGATAGAATAAATATTTCCTAATGTAGTGAATGAAAATGGAGGGAGACACAGGACCTGAACCCTGCCCTCATAATTGCAAGCTAGAGAAGTGTGTGCAACCAAAGGTATGAGAAGCAGGAAGGAAGTTTCCCTGAGAGTGGCAATCTGTACATCAAAGAGTTAGTGTGAAAGAAGTAGAAAAAGAATGCCCAGTGCCTTGACCTTGCGATGTCTCTGACTCTAGTCATGACCCCCTCTGAAGTCTGAGGTTAAGAGACAGTGTCTTCATTTCCAACAGTTGTGGAGCATCCTTAACTTGTAACATGACTACCTGAGAGGGTTTTGAGGGATAAGTACTTATCCTTCGTTTATGTGACCAATGCTGGTTTGGGGCAGGCATATTTTGCCAAGTAGCATCATAAAACAGAGTCAAGTATATGAGCCAGTCAATAATACCTGCTCTAGAAACAATGAACACACATACCCTGTAGCTTTCTTATACCAAGTCAGACCATTCAGCATTCTAACCTGGTCTTGTCTGGTTGCAAACCTTTCACAACATGGCTACTTTAAATCTTTTAGCTGGGGATGCTGATGATTGAATTTAGGCTCTTCTGTCTACAAAGCATGTGCTCTACCACTCAGCTAAAACTCACTGCAAAATTCAGTGTCTACATATCCATTATGATCTTTCTGTACAGCTAAACAAGCAATGTTACGCAGAAGTTAACAGTGATTTCAGTGTGATTTACTCCAAAGTCAGTGTTCACAGGATAATGCAATCCCTGGTCACTCAGACACACAAAGCTGAAAGCTTAATTTGTTCAAAAATATAAATTTTATGTGCACATATGAATGAAGCAGAGCCCTGTGGTTTGGAAGGTTCTATTTTGGGGAAAAAAACACCTGTCTATATATTGGTTATGTATGCCACTGAACACAGAGGATAAATTGAAATAATGATACATACCAAACCAAGGTGTTAATGAATACACACTGTATTAATGCATACAGAGCACCTGATAAGCATAGGTCTGACATAAAAAAAACCCCAGAGGAATACAGGCATTTGATGGATTATGGTCAATGCCTACACTGTACAGAATCTGTAGCCTCTCACATATAGCCGTATCTCTGTCCACTATATGAATCCCCTGGTAACTTCTATAAGAGGAAAGCAAAAGAATAGGAAATTCAGTGTTTTTTTGAACTTCTGGAGAAAGTTGCCAAATGTTCCCCCCAAAAGCAAGGTTTCATCCTCCTAACTTCTGCGACCTGTAAGCTGCAAGAAGAAAGTGAAAATGTAGACTACATCTAGGTATATCTCGAGGGCTCCAACGATGTAGTCCTCAGGGCTGATTGTATATTTCTTGTTGCCCAACAACAACTGGGTATCGTATGCAAGAAACTGTTAAAAAGAAAAAAAGTGTAAGTCTGCAGCTAGTCATGTGTTTTAAGAGATTGTCCAGTAATAAAGCATTCTGCCTGCTCTTTTAAGTATAGAAGAAGAAGAAGAGTTGGATTTATACCGCCCCCCCTTTCTCTCCTATAGGAGACTCAAAGGGCTTGCAAACTCCTTACCCTGCCCCCCTCACAACAAACACCCCGTGAGTTAGGTGGGGCTGAGAGAGCTCAGAAGAACTGTGACTAGCCCAAAGTCACCAAGATGGCATGTACTGGTGAGTACAGGCTAATCTGAATTCCCCATATAAGCCTCCACAGCTCAGGCGGCAGAGCGGGGAATCAAACCTGGTTCCTCCAAATTAGAGTACACCTGCTCTTAACCACTATGCCACTGCTGTTCTGAGGCCTGCTTCATGCCTTGTTTAAATGTATACCCATATATATGGGGCAAGATTCCAAGGCCAATCTCTGCTATCTGCAGCATGTACAATGGCATTCATGGGTATATCTGCTAACTTTGCAATACATAAAGTGAATACCAGTCCAACCAAGATTTTCTTCCCATGGCTTCAAATGTTCCACTGCATCCCCTGCCACACTTACTTACTTCAGACAACAATTTCCCCAGTCATAGTCTCCACTAATTACTAGATGTTTCAAATGACAGGTTCCTGTTTTAACAAATAATGATACTAAATGAACTAGGGAAAACATGATTTTCACTAGGTATCAACCCTGAAAATTATAAACTCAGAATAATTCCAGACATTGCACACTGTATAGTAACATGTTGACAAATGTTAATTAAATGAGGCCAGGAATGGCATTAAACTGAAAAAGCTCATGGACATTTGGAAAACAAGACTAAGATGACATAATCTACGTTACAATACTTAAATCAAAATATTACAATGTAAGAAATGTCACAAACAATAAAAGACTTAAAGAAAGACAAAGTGCCAGGTCCAGATGGATTTCGAGTGATATATTACAAATGTTTGGACAGGCTATAAGATTAATAGAAAGAAGATAAAAATAGTATTGAAGTTTGTGTCAAAAGAAGAAGAGAAAGAAATTAGTAAAATAACCGATTGCAATGTGACTTCAAATAAAGTCAAATATTTAGGAATAAACCAAACAGGTCAGAACAATACAGTGACCCATTACGCATAGAATGCTTGCCTCGAGGCTCTTCAGTGTGCAGTGGGCTTGCAGAGGGATCTCATCACATTTTTTTGTTTACATGTGAGGAGGCACTCCCTCTTAGATGTACAGTTTTTCTGTAGAGGACAGGCCTTGTTCTCTTAACTTTGCCCATCAAGTGAGTATTAAAAGCACAGATCTTAAAGGCACTTATTCTTAAAGACCCAGATTTCACTACATCTAGTAGTCAAAATTGCTGGCTTAGCCTTTAAAGTGCCCTTTTTTCCATATTACTGTTCCAAAAATAATCCCCAATTCTGCAAATGAAAGAGCAAAGCAATTCCCTGGACCACACACTACCAAAGAAGGGAACATTGAGCTATAGCCAATATTCTCCCCACTTCCCTCCCCTCCAACTTTCTGCTGCTGTTGCTGGAGGACAAAGAAGCTTGTTATTTCCAAGCACTCTCTATTCTTATTATGCTGAGATATCAATATATCAAATGTAGAGGTAAATGTGTTTTGGCTAAGCCAGAGTGTGTGAGCTTCTTTTCTTTCACTTGAAGGAGCCAGCAACATGGAGGGGGGCGAGGGGGAAGGTGTGAATGGCAGTGGGAGGGTGTGGGAAGGCTGTCAGTGGGCAGAGGGAAGATGTCCAATGCAAAGCTGTGCTCACTAACAAATCTGCCTGCTCTTGCAGCAAAGCAAAATTAAAATCATGTTAGAAGTGGTCTTGTTTGCTGTGGAGAGAATGAAAAGTGAAAGCAGGGCCTGAAGAAATACATCTGTACAAGAAATCTTGCTGCAAAGGTCATTTGCCCCCACCACGCAGCAAATACATTGTACATAACTGGCCATTACCTCACAACCCTAAATTCAGTAACATCAATTAATTCTTGGTTTTCACCATGTAACCATAATCTTGGGCACATACAACTACCCTTACTGAATTAACAAACTTCCATTTGCATCTGTTTGCATTATATTTTGCTACTTGCCTGAGAACCTGGGGTCATGTGAGCCAGTTAGAATGCCTGTAGCATGTTTCCTTAAAGAAAGTCTGCTGTGTCATCCAAGATCCTTTTACTCTTCCTGGAGGTACCTCTGCTACTTGCTATTTCAATCTCATCCCATGCAGAGTGACAGCACTTTGGGTCTTAGCCTGTGCAGTCCTGCAGAATGTGGCCTGCAGTAACATTTGGTGTATGCAAGGTAGGGAGAGCCAGCTCTGGCAGAAGATAAGTGTGACTGGGGTATTTTTATGGCGGAAGGAAAATGAAGGTGTTCTGCCTGTCATATACCAGGGAGAGCTGGTTATTTAGCCCCAGATAAGTGCTGATATCTGAATTGATATTTATTATATATGCATGTTTTCTTCTGGTTGGGGTGACGTTCAAAGAAACAGCATGGGGTTAGGGATGTTCCAATGATCAACAGGGTATGGACTAGGAAGAGATATGGTGGTAGAAGAACATGCCAGGTGAGGGGAAGATTTATTATGCTTTTGTGGGCTATTGATGAACACTGTTGTACTTGCCTACGAACAGTGATTAATCAAGTGGACATCTGTGCAGGCACACATTGGTGCAGGAAGACTGCTGCTTGGTCCCTTGGCCTCTAGGATCCTACAAGACTCCATCTTGCTCCTATTCTTTTTAACATATACTTGAAACTGCTGGGTGAGGTTATTCAGAGACCTGGGCAGATATGTCACCATGAACTGATGCCTGGAAGCAGTTTGGGGACAGATAAGGACCAAAAGTGAACTGTAGACCTGTCAAAATGGAGTTGCTGCTGGTAACTGGAAGAACTGACCCAGGAACTAAGGTGTTTTCTGTTCTGGATGAGGTTGTACATTCCTTAAAGGAACAGATTCATATCTGAGGAAAACTGCTGGACCCAGATCTCCAACTGGATAAACAGGGGATACTGACTGCCAGGAGCGCCTTTCACCAGCTTTTGGTAGGTGAGTCAATTGCTGCGTTTCCTGAGTAGAACAGTCTTATACACCATAGGAACATCCAGATTAGATTGTTGCAATATGCTCTTGAAGAGGGCGTGGTCTTGAAGAGTTTCTGGAACCTACACTGAATTAAACGCTTCAAGGAGAATGCTAGCTGGGGTGGATCACATGGATCATACTATACCAGTCTTGTTCCATCTTCACTGGCTTCCAGTTTGCGTCTGGAATCAATTGAGGGTGCTGTTATTGATCTTCAAAGCCCTATGTGGCTTGGTACATGCATGCCTTAAAGACTGCCTACTCCCATTCAATCTACCCAACCATTACAACCATCTTCAGGGACCATGTCTTGGATTGCCCTCACCATCTTAGGCTAGGTGAATGGTAACCCAAAAGAGCTTTCTCAAACTGGAATTCCCACCCAAGGGACAGTAATTTGTGCCCCTCTATCAGAGTCTTCTACCAGCAGGTAAAGACTTTTTTGCTTCATTTGGTGTTTCCTTGTGCATCTTCCTTTGTGTTTGGGTTTAACTGCTAGTTTTGACTCATCTGTATTGTCTTTTCAACTGTTCACCACCTTGATGGCCCTAATTGGGCAGAAAGGCCAGATACAAATGTGATACTATGATGCATATAATTGCCTGTAGGTAACCAGGAGATTTCTGGCATTGCAGGGGCAGAGCTACATGGTCAGTTGTCATAGCTCTGCTATGTGCTTATGTGCTAAATAGTTCTGTGCCATGTGCTTATTGGCTCATTGTGGTGTGCACTATGACAGCATACCACAATAAGCCAATGACTCTTGCTGGATGAGAGAAGAAGAATACCCTATTCACAACTTATACCTGGGATATACAAGAGGCATTTACTTGCCCTTCTAATCTATGTGGAGTCCACATAGAACTTTAAGGAAGACCTACAGCTGCCTGTCTGCAGTGGGGTCACACGTCCCCAGGCAGAGACCATTTAGTCACATGGGGGGTGGAAAATCGTCCCCCACACCCAGCCGGCGCCTGGAAGCCAGTGGTGGTGCTTTGGCCCCTTGTGCCGGGAGTGCGGTGGCCCCAGGTAGGAGGGAAGAGGCTGCCAGGGGAGGGAGCCGTTGGGGGAGGAAGGCTACAGCAGGCTGGACAGCCAGCATGCAGCCGAGAGTCCGCCAGGCTTGGGGAAGGGTGTGGGCTCCTCACAGGGCCCCCAGCCTAACAGAAAGAGTTAGGGCCCAGGGGAGCCTGGTTGGCGTGGTAACGCACCAGGAAAAAGGGCCCTCCTGGCCCTTGCCAAGCTAGATCTGGCAGCTTGAGCAGCACTCTGACAGCAGGCGACCACACACCTTGCCATGGGCCCGCAACACCTGCCCAGGGCCTCCACTGCCAGCGCCGCTAACCCAAGCCAAGGGCAGCTTGCCTGGGAGGGTGGCCCACACCAACCCCTGAGGCTACACAGGGGAGGAAGAGGAAGTCTTTGCAGGCCGGCCAGTGCCCCCCCCCCGCCCCCTGGGCTGTCCTTGGGCATGGCCCTGTTCAACACTGTTCCCTGCCCCGACTTCCAATGGGCAGCAGCAGCAGCTCTGTCTGGGTCCCTGAGACCTCCTGGCAGGGCCCCCCTCCCCAGTCGCAGTACGGCTCCCCATCTCCTGGCCTTTAAGCTTTCCTCCTCTGCCGCCCCCTCCGTGCCCTGCCACACTTGCCAAGCAGGGGGTGGGGGAGGCAGAAAATGGAGCCAGGGGGACAGAAAATGTAGATTTTGCCCAGGGCTCCATTTCCCCTAGATACACCTCTGGCTGCCTGTTCTGAAAGACAGGGAGGAATGCAAAAGAAGATTCAGAGCAGGAGAAAGAGGTCAAAAAAGGGGAGCACAGAGCAAGGATAACAAGATATTGACAAACCCTTCCACCCATTCTACAGCCCTCTGGCCTGCCTTGAGTTTTTGTGATAGGGCAGGCAACAGCTCTAAATGAGCAGTCCTTCCACACCATAGTTCAGTAAGTAATTAACTTTTTACTAACCAGGGTGAAAACAATTGCACCGATAGCTGCATACAGCATGTGGAGCCAGTAAACCTGCAAAACAGAAGAGAATTTGTGAGTTTTGTCTTGATTTAGCAGGTTTTCTAGACCTCTTATCCTGACGTAGAGAGTAGTAATTCCAGAAATTAAATGTTCAGGTTACTGGCCACTCAAAACCTCTCAAGCATAAGGGAACTTCCACTGGGGAACACAACAACTGGTTAAACTGACTGTTCTGTTAAGCAATGCTAGGGAAGAATCCACATTCTGCTGTCAGACTCAGTGGCATACAGAATTCTATATGAGCACATGCACATGGTCCACTGGTTATAACCATAAGGAAAGACTGAAGTGTCACTTCCAGAACAGCCACTGAGGAATGGAATGGATCCCAGGCCTTTCAGTTAGCAACTTACATATTTGAAGGACAGGACAATCGCTGTGATAATCCCAGTCACCATGACAACAATGGCCAACACACAGAACAAGCCAGTACAGGATGTGAAATCCACCTGCCAATAAGAGAAACACATTAAGGTTGCGGAAGGGGGGGGGGGGTTCGATGTAGACAGCACATTACTTGGGCTGGTTCCACATAGAATAATTTGCTCATTTCAGCCACTTGACTCCCCCACTTCCCCAAGATGCCATTATTCTATTCAAATAATGAATAGACCAAATGATGAATGGAGAAACTATGACAGAGGACAGAGAGAAAGCAGAAAGGCTCAATGCCTATTTTGCCTCAGGCTCATTTAAAAATGGTAGTAGGCAAGGCACAGCAGCATGGTTAATATGGACAGAGAAGTTGTTTACAGGCCCCTGGTTGCACTAGATGTGTACAAATCCCCCAGATCAGATGGAATGCACCTGAGAGTGCTCAAAGAACTTTCTACAGAGCTTGCAGAACCCTTGTCCATCATCTTCAAGACCGCTTGGAGGACGAGAGATGTGCAACTAGACTGAAGTAGGGCACATTTTATCCCAGTCTTCAAAAAAGAGAGTGGGGTTGTTTTTGTTTCATACTACAATGTTACACTAGAGACTATATAAGGCTACTTTACAATAGGGTCAGATTGTTTACATACGTATTGATAATGTTATTTTAATTTTAAAGGAATAATTTAATTTAAATGTAATAATTTAAATATCAATCCATTAATCCATTTTAATTGAAATTATTTTTGTATTTTATGTTAGATTCCCCTGACAAACCAAAACGAGAAAGGCACAGAGCTCTAGAAAAGCTAAGTAAACTCTCAATCTTGTGGTGGAATTGGCTGCCTAGAGCAGTGTTGAGATCCCCCTCAGTGACAGTCTTCAAGCAGCTGTTGAATGAAGACTTGTCAGGGATGCTTTAGGCTGATCCTGCACAGAGCAGGGGGTTGGACTAGATGGCCTGTATGGCCCCTTCCAATCTGATGGTTCTATAATAACCTCAGCAAAAACTCCACTTTATTTTCAACCAGAAAGAAGGTGTTTCCTAGCATGACACTTTCAGGACAATCTTTTTTCTTGTGTTTGTTCCCTTAGTCAGCATTTTCTCAATGAAGTGATAAAGGTGATTTTTTTAAAAAGTTGAGTGGGCCAGGGCAATGTCACAGCACTATTCTAACAATATGACAGTATAAAGCCATTGCTATAATCTCTACAGAGCTCTATGAGTGACTGTAAAATCTGAAGATATATCTTCCCCCAGTCCTTCATGACTTTACTTTTTCAAAGGGGGGGGCTACAGAACAGTGCAGTCACACAATACAATGACATATCATGGATGTATTCCTTCACAGACCAAGATTACTCCATTTGGAAATGCTGGTGAAGGGGACAGTTCTCTTTGGTAATTGTCAAGAACTTACATTGAAAGACGAAAAGAAAGTATTACTTCTGTCACATTGACAATGTGTATCTCTATCTGATGGGGAAATTTTAGCTGCCAGAAAAGCAATAGTTGGGAATGTACATTTTAGTTAGTTGGGTATATACACTTCAAATATGAGAATCTTCCCCTCTTCCAAGAAACACTACATGGAAGGGATGGCAAGGGGCAGAAATCCAAGCATGGACATTCCGGTGGGCAGAAGATTAAGAGTGATTCTTGTAGGGGTGCTGCTTCTCTGGGTTGGAAGGGATCTTATACAGCCCAGAAATGTAGCCCAAGTAGTAGTAGTAGTAGTAGTAGTAGTAGTAGTAGTAGTAGTAGTAGAAGAAGAAGAAGAAGAAGAAGAGGAGGAGGAGGAGGAGGAGGAGGAGGAGGAGGAGGAGGAGGAGGAGGAGGCGGAAGAGGAGGAGGAGGAGTTTGGATTTATATCCCCCCTTTCTCTCCTGTAGGAGACTCAAAGGGGCTTACAAACTACTCATCTACTCATGTAGATGCAGCCCTGTCTGTCCCACACCTCAGTCTGTCCTGCATAAGATTTCATAGCCATGCCCATTCCACAATATTAAGAGCAAACACCAAGTTACATGTGCCAATACACTTTCAGGCTTATCTTCATAGTAGCAAGGGCTACGGAACTGTAAAGGTTTTTTTAAAAAAAGTTTTTCTGAATAGCAAATTGCAAACTCAATACAAATTGCTAAAGTTATGTGACGAAAGTACAAACAGTACTGAATATACAGAAAGCCCAATTTTTTCTAATCTATCTCAAGAAAACACGTGGGAAATATTATTATACACAAATCATGCTTTTAAGGACAAGTACCTCACCTTTGTCTGGAAAGAGAAGACGGTGACTGTTATGGCCACTATGGCTGTGATTATCATGGCAAGGAGAACAGCTTTTGTACTGTACATACTACGAACAAAGAGTTAAAATATTTATTTCATTGGTCATCTGTAACATTACTGCAGCATCAATGGCAAAATACACTATGAAGTGTATCCTTAAGAAATAGTTAAGGAAGGAAGGATAAAATTAATCTTGCTTGGGCAGCTATAATGAACAGTTTAACTTAATACCCAATCCTAAATGCATTTATCTGGAAGAAAGTTTATACTAATTTTGTAAAACCTCAGCAATAGTTTGAGTAATCGAAACTATAATATTACTTAAATGGAGTCATTCTGAATATTGTCTTGGTACTTGTTATGACAAACATCACAAGGATTACCCTCTTTTCAATGCATCCTTTAATCTGTGAGATAGCACCCTTTCCATAAAGAGTTAAGTTTGACTGAGACAACTTACAGTGATTTCAACTGATCTTTTTTTTTTTGGCAAATAATTTTATTTATGATCCTAGCCTATGTCATCTTGGCTTCATGCCTTAAGGCTGCACTTATCAGAATCACTTGTCATTGCGCACTTGTCATATACGCATCACAGTTAAGTACTTTCCCGATGATTTAATATCAGTAAAAGCAAAGTGGCACAAAACAATTAAAGGTGTTATTTGTAAATCCCTCTGATTTCAATCACAATTTCTTTCAAGCAAAGATGGTAATGACTGCAACTAGAGAAACTCTCCCTCTAGCCCTCCCCTACAAGGCGAGGAATGGAGAGGGCTTCCTTTTGGGATGAGTCACACATTTCCCAGGGATGATTTACATATTTCCCAGTGTAAACTGGAATGGGGCTGAAACAGGAATAATTGCTGCAAATTGCCATAATCTAATAATCTCTCAAATGGAACAGAGCAATACACGATGCAATGGTGAAAGTGAGATTAGGCCAGAATGGTTTTGATCAACAGGTACTATGGCAAGGTGGCTTTATCCACTATGTTCCCTTTTTCTACCAAACTTGTCACTCTATCTTTAAAGAGAGATAAGATTAGTCTGGGATGACTTGGTTGAGAAACCCATGTTGACTTTTAGTGATCATGGCATTCCCTTCTAAGTGCTTAATTATCTGCTCTAGAATTTTTCCAGGTATTGATATCAGGCTGACTGGGCAGTAATTGTTTGGGTCCTTCCCCCACCCCTTTTTTTGAAGATGGTAACAACATTAGCCCTCCTCTAGTTTGCTGAGACTTCTCCTGTTCTTCAGGAATTCTCAGAGATTATTGCAAGTGGTTCTGAGATTATTTCTGCCAGTTCTTTAAATACCCTGAGATATAGTTCATCAGGCCCTGTAGATTTGAATTTATTTAAAGTAGCTAGGTATTCCTGTACTACCTCTTTATTTATTTTGTGCTGAATTTCCCCTACTGCATCTTCTGTTCCATTTCCCCCTGGTTGAGCACTGTTTTTTTGGGGGGGGAGAAGACCAAGGCAAAGACAGTACTGAGTAGTTCTGCCTTTTCTCCGTCCCATTAGCATTTTGTCATCTTTTCCACACAGTGACCCTACCATATTTTTTTCTTCCTCTTGCTACTGACATAACAAAAAAAAGCCTTTAGAAAGTATTAAGGGAGGGAACTTTTGTACATTACCTAGAAATGGTGCCTGTCATGAAAGCCATGGCTAATGTCTAGAATGAAAAGGTAAATTTATTATTTATTTATTTATTTATTAGGTTTATAGACCGCCCTCCCCCGGTCTATAAGCTCACAATAGCTTACTTTTGTGACCACATCACGATCATCACCACAATCTTCAATATCGCTTAGTAAGACAAAGAGCTGAAGAGCCCTATCCGAAATGGGGAGGGGACAAAAGGACCAGTGGGAGGGGTGCAGCCTCATGATGGTGTACTTGCCCAACCTGGGCACTTATTCTGGGGCAGGGCCAATGTGCTGGTGGCTGGCGGCTATGCAACTCTACTGCTGCAGAACCCAGAAGTTCAGGTTGCAGCAGCGATGCACTGGTGCCCTACTTAGACACCGGTGTGGGAGGGGGTGGAGCATTCCCAAGGCATACCCCAACTTTAGTTGGCTTATTACTGGTATTGACAGCCGGTAGTGCAGTGCTTTTTGGTGGTGGGGAGGTGCAGGGCTTTTTCCTGCTCCTTTTGGAGGCAATGGAAAAGTGCTGCATTAGCACTGCGGCCTGCTGCCTTTGGGTTTGGATGGAGCTGCTTGTTCTACAACATCGTAGGGAACAGATTCATTCAGCCTCCAAATCTGGGAGAACTTTCACTATTTCTCCTTGACCTTATAAAATAAGTTCATTCATGTCAAATAATATAACTAATAAGACAATGACGAGAGTCCCATATACCATATTGATATCAACTTCTTATAGAACAGGGGTAGGGAACCTGCGGCTCTCCAGATGTTCAGGAACTACAATTCCCATCAGCCGCTACCAGCATGGCCAATTGGCCATGCTGACAGAAAACTGATAGAATTATGGTTCCTAGGCTATCTAGGCACCCTCTAGCGCGAAAGCCAATTGGCCATGCCCGTGAAGACTGATGGGGTCATGGGACTGTTTATCTGGAAAACCCTGGAATCTGTTATAGAATGAACCGCATAGAAAGTGATGACTGCTTGACTCTCAGCCCAAGTCTCACAGCAAAATGTTTACTTACAAAGACACACAGAAAGATGATGTTCCATGGAAAGCGTCTCCTAAAGTGCAAATGGGAACATTTCAATTAGGGGTGCCATTTTAGAACAAGTGTAACAGGCAAATCCTGCCAGCGCTAGACAACCATTTGCCACCACAAGCACCAATGCAAAATGACATCTCCCCTCCCCACTATAGACTGATGCACCTTCTCTTTTAAAAATGATAGCGATAAGAAGCAGAAAAATAGCACACTGCCTGTTGTTTCATGGCTAGTCTAGCCCTCACCCCATTAGCACTTTCCCATTATCCAAAAAGGAACACTTTATATCTCTCACTTCCATCAGTCCTCCCCACGTGCTCCTCACATTTCCAAAACCATGCTATGGCCTTATGCCCCTGACACCAAGCCACCTGCAGGAGATCTAGGAAAGGGGTATTCTGGGAACGGTTGCGCTCAGAAGTCTTTCCAGACTGCCTGATTGCCACACGGAGCCATCCCCTTAACCTCCCTTGGACCCTGGCATGGCAAGTTAGAGAACATACCGTAGACCTTCACAGCACACCAACACCAGATACGTGACCAGGAATACAGCACTGAGGGAAGGAAGCAAGATCATCTTTTAAACTGTAGTGAGATCTCATATCAGGCTGCTCCCAGACATACAACGAGTCCAGATGCACAGAATTAGCCTATGAAAACTTATGGGTCATCTAGTAGCTAACTGTGTGTTTATGATCAGCATACAGAGGCCTTTAGGGTGCAGTGGCACACCAGTCCCTACTACTGTCACGCATGCCTCAAGGAGAATATTTGTCTCTGTTGCTGTTTCTCTGCACATCCCATCTTTGCAGAGCTGAGCTTGCCCACTCTCACTGCTTCTCCTGCCATCTTTGTTCCACCACACCTGTACGCATGAGAGGACTAGAGTGGACCTCTTTAAGCTTTTTTCTCCTTTTGCCTAACAGAGGTGATTTGCAGCCCCATCCTATGAAAAAAGTAAGGCCCAGTGGGTCCTGTAGTACTTTCTCCCAGGTAATCATGCCCAGGATTGTTCTTGTGCTCTCTATTGTCCAAGACAGTGGTCAAGAGAAGAGGAGACTCTGCAGTGTGGTTAATATGTGGTTGATACTAAGGCAATACACTGCTTCTGACTTTAGGGAGAGAATCCTATATGGTTTTTCCTTCTCGCCTCCAGTCATGTCAGAAGGCAGCTAACAATGCCCATCCACAGCTCAGCCATCACTGGCAGGCACAGTATAGTGCGCACGCAGCAGTATGGGAAGGTGGTCCCGTGCAATGCATGGCCATGCAATGAGGTGATTTTTATCAATCACCTGATACCTCTGACAGCAGAGGCATTGTAAAACGTTATTGCCAACAGAAAGTCACAGGTGTGTATGGTTCTTAGGCAGGAGATAGACCTTCCCCAAGAAATCCTGAGATCATCTGCATCCCTCCCAGCAGCCTCTATCCACCCTCCCTGCTGGACTTCCAACTGCTGGTAGAGCAGTGAGGAGGACAGTTTGGGGATAGGCATAAGGCTCAGGGTCACCTCAGTGGGCCTTCAGACACCTGGCAGCTGCACTGAAAGAAGGAAAAGGAAATACTCACTAAGACCCGTAGTACACAGCGATATTATTTTGCACAAAACTGGTTACAGGGGTGCTGTGGAGAGAGAAGTTGATACAAAATGAGAATCATTACTATTGTGCATCCTCAATTGTGGGGAAAAACATTTTTTTCACATTTCAGTCTAAAGAC
Organism: Sphaerodactylus townsendi; assembly: GCF_021028975.2. Taxonomy (NCBI): domain Eukaryota; kingdom Metazoa; phylum Chordata; class Lepidosauria; order Squamata; family Sphaerodactylidae; genus Sphaerodactylus; species Sphaerodactylus townsendi. The sequence continues at coordinate 65,721,908 of NC_059426.1, forward strand.
AACAAACAGAAACTGTCATTTCCTTATTAACTCCCAGTCTTGGTTCTGTGGAATTAGTCCAAACCCAGAAAAGATATACTAAATAATGTAAACAGCTACCCTTCAGAAGAGAAATTCCAGAGGACCTTCATTGACATTTCCCCCCCCCTACCCCTACCTCCACCCCGCCTCAAAGCACTCATTTTCAGTGCGCCACGCACTACTCCCTGCTCCTTCAAAGTAACTCACTGATATGAGGGGATGCCTTCAAAACAGGGTTGGATCTATGATGGGTGAGGGGGAGTGGCTGTCTGGGAGGCAGGGAAAGAGGGAGCATTAGTAGCCAGATAAGAGGCTATGGTTGCCTGCCTGGCTTCTACTGCTGGCAACTCAATGGCAGGGCTGTCGGGCTGTCTTGTCAGCTACATCCCTAATAGTCCAGCATAGGCAGGGACTCCTGGGGCTCCAGCCCTTCTCCAGATTGGCTGCCCCCTCCACCCGCTGCTAGGGAGGGGGAAATGCCAGCCAGCTCTTCCCCAATGAGTTCGAACAAGCAACCTTCCTGCCAGCAAGGCTGAGATAGGCTGGCCCACCAGGCTCTAGAGAGCATGGTGGAGCACAGTGCTGATTGGCTTTTTATCACTACTGGGAAACAAGAGACAAACTTACACAAAGATGAAAATTGCAACGATGCCCACAGTCACAAGCAGCTGCACTGAGATGATGCTGTACACCTGGATAGGAAGACAGGGTGTTAGCACAAGAGTGCATAAATGCACAAGGGAAACTGTAACAGCTATTAGGGCTGGATAAAAGTGCCTAGTAGTTATCTCCAAAGTCATAAAACAGAGCCCTGTTCCACCAACGATTACATAGAGATGTTGCCTCTCACACACATGGAATTTTAGCAACTAGAGAACAGTATGAGAATTCTTCTTCCATCCTGCTTTGAGACAGCAGCCACTATGCTCTGAACTGCAGCAAACTATCAAGGTATCCCAGTGTCACAGAACCAACTGCACAGATGCTTCAAACTCTTATAGACGTATAATTACAACACAGCAGGATCCTTATTTAGCTGGGGTCTGCATTTTATTTAGCATTTTGGACCTCAGGGCTTGGACTGTTGCTTTTAATCTGAGTTTGAAGGTTCTGTTTTCAGTGCCTGGTGCTCAAGTGGGGCTTTTGTCACTTGAGAAGAAAACAACTTTAGAAGTTCTTGGAAGAGATGTGTAATTAATAGAGTTGAGTATCTTCTTTTTCTTGCTATGCTTAGGTATATGGATTATCAGGAAGCATCAAGGATGATCAGGACGAGCATGACAAATCTTGATTGTGCCAATACGCTAACTCAGACAAGGCATGTATGCTCCATTTTGCATTATAGATTCCTCCCACTTCGGCCCTTCTCTCATATTTGAAATTCCCTACAACACCTAGCCATAAATGAGCTTTTATGCTCGCCAGATTGAATGACCTGCCTACTGCAGGATGATTTGCTAAAATACCATTTTCAGAATGCTTTCGTGGATGTGTATCTAGTGTATTAGAGACTGTAGACCATATTTTTCTTTTTTGTGATCAATGGTCTGCCTAAAACACTGTTAAAATGAATACTGTTTTGTTGATTTTATGAGAACTGTTTAGGCCCATTGTTATATCTTATTTTGTCAGGTGTAGACTTTATGAGGTACATGCATTTTATTGATTTGGAATCTTGTTTTCTTTTTGTCCTGTCCTGTTATATTGGTTTTTCTGTTCAGTCTGTTGTAATGTATTGGTTTTCTGCTCAAGACCTTTGGTCACCGGGCTTACTAATAAAGGAAAAGGAAAGGACTCTACAGGTCTCATTTTCCTCATAGGAAGCCACTAAAGAAGCAGAAGTCACCATGGAGACCACACAGCATTTATGTTTCAAAGTTACCTTGCGGATGAAAGCATGTTGAACTTTCTTGCTGTCCCAGTCCACTGCCATGCCACTGCTGTTAGGCCTGTCACCTGACAAAACAAAGGCAGAATATTGCTATTGACATTTAAAACACTAAACAGTTTGGAACGAAGGTACTTTAAGGTTACCTTCTCCAATAGAACCCTGAGCACAGCTAGAGAAGTTCCATTTCCTATTCCACCACCATCAGAAGCATGTCGATAGCCAATAGGTCACAAAGGGGCTCAGTGCCATTAGAAATACGCTCTCCAAATTCCAGCTTTCTCTTTTTTAAAAAGCAAATTGTAGCTCCATTCCTCACAGAGATGTCAGGGTAAGCCTTAAGTAATTTCTTATCCAATTGCCTTGCAAAAGATACAGAAGGAGAAACTCTACAATGCTTCTGAAGCTGTCTCTCATCTAGTGCCATGGTCAAACCATTATGCCCTAAAGACCCACCTGAATATTTCGATCCTTGCCCGAACACTAATGGATTTTATTGGTTTCCAGAACACTCTGCAGGATCCAATGCCTCTAGTGACTTGTTGTATGAGTTGGCAGAAGACTAGCAATGCCAGCTCTTCAAAGTTATCAACAAGATCACATCCTGACACCCTCTCCCCACACTCTGTTTCAAACTAGCTCTTATAAGAGGTACTTCGGGATTAAAATGGATTAGACCATATAAAACAGGTTTCATACTGCACCAAGAGCTACTGGGACAGAAAACCTGGTAATGGCTGTTCTTTCAGATAGCACGGGTGTAACTATAGTGTTGAACCTAAGAGCCTCAGGTTCAAGTCCCTGCTCTGGCTTTCTCAGCCTCATCTATTTCCCAGGATGTTTCATAACCTAGTTTGCATCATATGGGTTAATAATTTTGCATCACACCTTCTCAACTCCATCTTTTTGATTTTACAAACTGTTTTAGCCATGAGAGAGAAACTGAACCTCCATATTCAGATATGGCGTACCTCTGAGTACTAAATGACAGCATGAAATAACTGGCCAGAGTTACTCATCTGAATTTGACTAGGAAACTGATCTGTTCCTGCCTGTCACACAATGATCATCTGAGGGGGAGTTACTAGAATTTGAGTTGCAGTGTAAACACTTTGACGCTGTGATACAGAATAATTCCCAGCTAATATATTGGATCTGAACACAGAAATTTCAGCTTAAAATGAAAACAGTACAATAGCCTCTAATGGGCAGCAGAGTGGGGTAAAATAAAAAAAAAAGTGTAAGTGCTAAATCTTAACAGTTTCCCTCCCCCAGTCTCCTAGTAGCAGCCATTCTCCCCACCATACCACCAGGACTTCTTTAGTTCATTTATCAGCAACATAATATTGTTATAAAGATCTAACATTCTTTCCATATGTATAACAGGTTCTTGGAATTCCCAGCTTTCATCCCCCTGCCTCCCGCCCACAAAAAAAGTTTCCAGTCTGTTTCTCAAAAACATTGAACCTAGAACAAATAACCTATGTGGAAATGACCGTAATCCACATTAGGGCTTGGATCCACCACAGTGTTTCCATGCAGGAGGGATTTCTGCTGGTGAAGAGCCACTTTTTCACCTTTCCCAGCCATTCCAGAACACCTCACACATCCAACAGGAGGTTCCTGGAGGTTCCTGTTGCCCAGTAGCAGCAATTGGGGTTGTAGCAGAAAGGAGGACATGGGAGTCACACTCTGTGGGCAGAAAACCTCCCATCCATGCAACGTTCCACTGGATCCACCCCTGAGAGATCTTGAAGACAGCAATTCTGACCCCAATCAAACAAGTTGTTTAACCTGCCACTGAAACTATTCCCCACCCCCCATGCAACTAAATTTTCACTGAACCACCATCAAGTACAGTCATGCTTTTGGGGGAGGGGGCACTTCCAGCAAACTAAGACTACAATAAAACTTTTCAGTTCAGCATCCAGTGTTTTTCACTTAAAACATCCATCCCACAACATATCACACTAAGAAGAAAATAAGCTTACTGAAGTTTGCTGAAAGTGTTTCCACAGGAGGAACTGACTGTGGATAGCCTCCAGGCTGTGGATAGACAACACTGTATGGTGGAGGCTGTGAGTCAGCCCGGGAGCATCCGGCAGGATATCCCCCAGAATATTCATCATATGGAGCCAGAAGGAGGGGGTCCTTGGCTTCATAACTTGTGGGACAACTGGGATTCGACATGATGTCTCAAGCAAGACTCGCAGCACCTAGAAAAAACAGAGGGCCCAGTTATGACCTAACAATAATCCTTATACAATAATATCTAGCATGTAGAACATACACTCACACACACATACACACTATAATCCTGTGTGCATCAAACTCAATACAACTTTTCCAAAAATGGTTAGCAGGATGAGCTAGAAGGAAATAATAAAATACAAGGGAGAGATTTTAATTGTGTGATATTGCTCCCCTCAAACACAACTGGCCTCAGAGAGAAGTCTGTGAAGGAATGAACCATGTTTGAAAACCCCCAAGGTCTCCACCTTCTGACACTACCCCTTTCTCTTGTGCAAGGGCTACCAAACTTCTCACTGGTAGTAACCACTGCTCCCAGCAAATCTGAGAGTATCTCCTGCTAGACAGATTTGCACATCTGTTGTTTAGATTCTCTGCCTAGCTGTTGTATCTTTCCCTTTGCTCATACTAGCACAGGGACAATCTACCCCACTTAATGCAATTTTGAGCTATCACACTAAAAGGACAGTGAGCTCATTCACTGTTCCTCCCCTTTACCACTCTTTGGATAGCAAAACAAAGTATGTCTGGTGTGTTTACAGAGATCAAGCTTACAGCATTCAAAATATAAGAACATGTAATCAACAAAAACGAATAGTACACAGTTTGTTCAAGCATCAGGATGAGCAAAAACAGAAAGAAAACTATATAATCCTATTGCAATAAACTAATTTGTTTCTCCAGCAGTAATGTTGGAGCAAACAATCAATATAACTCCAATGCTCTTAATCAGCAAGAGTCAGTTGAACCTCACTGAAAATATGGAGTATAGTATATAAAAGATCCATTTCGGAGGATAAAGAATATGGCTGATACTCCTTGCGTTAAAAAATAAGCCTCCTTAACAAAGTTTCACTCTGGAAATAGCACGCAGGATGATATCTTTCCTCCTCCCTCCCTCTTTCCCTCCCTCCCTAGAAGTTAGAGATCAAGAGGAAGGAATGCCCCATTGCGTGCAGGGTTGATTATTCTGATGGCAGCAGGGAGAATGTTTTCTGGGAGATAAGAACATAAGAACAAGCCAGCTGGATCAGACCAGAGTCCATCTAGTCCAGCTCTCTGCTACTCGCAGTGGCCCACCAGGTGCCTTCGGGAGCTCACATGCAGGATGTGAAAGCAATGGCCTTCTGCGGCTGTTGCTCCCGAGCACCTGGTCTGTTAAGGCATTTGCAATCTCAGATCAAAGAGGATCAAGATTGGTAGCCATAAATCGACTTCTCCTCCATAAATCTGTCCAAGCCCCTTTTAAAGCTATCCAGGTTAGTGGCCATCACCACCTCCTGTGGCAGCATATTCCAAACACCAATCACACGTTGCGTGAAGAAGTGTTTTCTTTTATTAGTCCTAATTCTTCCCCCCAGCATTTTCAATGAATGAGAGAATCCTACATGCTATCTCCACAACTTTGTCTTGAACAGGCTTCTGTTCAAAGCATACTGTACTGCTTACCTTGGTTTGCCTTCTCCTTCTATTCCTTCCCCACCAGAGAAAAGGGAACAAAACCAGAAATCAAATCTTGCTAACCCATTACAAATCTCATATAGTCAGCTGATAGATTTTGCATTTGGCTCATCAGTTTTGCTGTTGGTCACTGTCTAAGAGGCTACAAAATCCTTCAGGCTTCAAAGTTCTAGACTGGGGCAAAGGGATATTTCATTGTTACAAATGTAACCTAAAATTTCTTACTTGGTGATCTGGGAATAAAACCAAACCTTAAATACCATTAGTCTAACATGACTTATTGTATTCATTAAAGTTACTTTGACAAATGCAAAATGTTAGGCAACCAAATGCATTGCATTTGGGATTTTTAATACAAGATCACTTAAAGTGTGATGCCAATGTTAAAATTACCACCCCCACCCCCCAGTGCCAGAAATTTGCAACCACTGGCCAAAAGACTGGAAAGGGTCTAGAAGAAGGAAGCCAGTGTGGTATAGTGGTTGACTATAGTGGTTGACTTAGTGTCAGACTATGTTCTGGGAACACAAGGTTCAAAACCACACTCTGCCACTGAAGCCTGTTGGGTGACCTTCTCCCCTCACATACTCAGCCTAACATACTTGACAGGAAGGCTGTAAGGATAAAACAGATGAGAAGAGTCTCATGGAAAGAGCATGGGGTTCCCAATTGGGGGGGTGGGAGGGAGAGACAAGGCACAAATCAGTAAGTATGGTAAGTAAGTAAGTATTGTTACGAAGTTTTGTCTCCCTACAACATGTTTTTTCCACTTTTTTCTTCATGAAGTAGACAACTTGAGCCCCTTTCGAGCAAAAGCTAAACATTCAGGGGAAAAGGCTGAAATGCCCGTGAGTATTGATATTCCAAACTAAAAATAAAACATCACATAGTTGGATATGTTTTTGAAGTTGCTAGTTGAAAAGGAGGATATTCACTTGCTGGCAGGCAGCAAGCCAGAGTAGCACAGCAGCCCCAAGTCAAACTGGGTTGGTGGGCACTTAATGGAGTTTTTAAAAGGACAATGGGAGGCGGGGGAAGAATGGGAGATGGAAAGAATCTGATATTAACAGGAAATGAGCTAGCCAGTCACATTATTGCCAACTTAGGTTTGAGGACAAAAAGAAGGAGTCTCTAATTAGAAGTTACTTGTTAATATGTGACTGTAGGGGGTTCGTTCCTTGTTTGCAGAGGCCATGTGGGGAAAAGTGAGAGACTCCAGAAAGCTATTTTCCCTCTGGAAAGGCACTGGAAGCTTCCTACAAGTCAGTGTAGCTCTGAAGAGAGGAAGCTGAACTCACAGACTCAACATCTCTCAAGGCATATTTTATTCTCCATTAGCTACACTCTCTGCACAGACAGTTCCAAGAAGGACTGAAAGAAAGAAGGGCTGTGAGGGCTCATAGAGTTAAAGGAAACAGGAAATTAAAAGGTAAAAGGAGGTTAGAACAGAAACTCTCAGAAACTTGTTAGTTTTCTCCCTTTTCCCCCTTTAAGACTTATACAAGTAATTTCTTTCAGTATACCTTGGTAAATAAATTGAAAGTATACAAAACTAGCAGGTATAATGAAACAATAGGTGGGGCCCACCTCTATCCCACCACTCCACTGAGCAAAGGTTAAGTTTTACAGGTACCATGGACCCTCAAAAGGACAAATCAGTGGGTTCTAGATCAAATCAAGCATGAACTCTCCTTTGAAGCTAAAATGACTAAACTTAGGCTGTCATATTTTTGGTCATATTATGGGAAAATATATAATTCTGAAAAAAGTGGAAGGCAGAAAAAGAGGAAGACCCAGCATGAAATGGATTGATTCAATAAAGGAAGCCAAAGCCAAGGGGTGGAATGAGGGGGAACTGTGCCCAGGAATGAGGGGGAACTATGCCCTGCACCCCTGCCACAGCACCACCTGCCCTGGAACACTCCCAGAATGCCATGCCACGCCCCTACACTGGGGCGCACCCGGGGTGGGTGCTACGCCACTGCCACAGCCCTCTGTTTGCAAGACCTGAGCAAGACTGTTAATGATAGGATGTTTTGGAGGTTCTTAATTCATAGGGTCACCATCTGTTGAAAGCAACTTAGTGGCACAAGGAGCCTTCCTCTTATTTAAGTGGCTTTTCCTGCAATGGGGATGGGATGGCTGGATCCTCCCTAAGGATACAAAGAAGGTACATAACCAATAGGTAATTTCAATGTAAACCCAGACTTGTTAATATGGCAACCATCAAGGTGCCAAAAAATTACTTCACAAACAATCTCTTGTTCATTTGCTGGCTATCTAGATTATTTAATGACCCAGAGAGATCTCCTATGTTAGACTCTTATGACTATAAGAAGTAAAAATAGTGTTGCACTTACCTGTAACTGTTGTTTGTCAAGTGATCTTCTGTGCAGGCACATATAGGACTGCACACACGCAGGCCTTCTGCAGAGAGCTCTGACAAGATTCTATGAAGCTCTGCAGCTATGAAGGTCTGCAACTCCCCTCCCCCACCAGTGACGCTGAGGGAGCTTTTCCTGCCCAAGTAATCACATGACAAAGGGGAGGAGGAGAACTCTTTCCTCAGTTCTCCTTCCACTGCCACAAAGATTCTGTGCCATTCAAAAGTAGGCAGGCACAATGGAGAAGGAGGGCGGGATGCAGGGGTGTAACGAGGCAGCCCTGGGCAAACTGTAGCCCTGGGCAAAACCTGAGTTGGATGCCCCCCCCCCCCCATGAGCGGCCACTCTACCACGACCAATTTTTTTTTGCACCAGAACATTGGTGCCTACAGGGGGTGAAGTTTTTAGACATATCAGCACCAAAATTTCAGCATATCATCAGGAGACTGTCCTTATGCTACTCCCCAAGTTTGGTGAGGTTTGGTTCAAGGAGTCCAAAGTTATGGACTTCCAAAGGGGGTGCCCCATCCCCCAGTGTTTCCCATGGGAGCTAATAGGAGATGGGGGCTACAGTTTTGAGAATCCATAACTTTGGCCCCCCTGAACCAAACTGCACCAAACCTGGGGGGTATCATCAGGGCAGTTTCCTGATGAGACCCTGAAATTTTGGTGCTGATACGTCCAAGAATGCCCTCCCTGCAAGAACATCCCGAAATTTGCCGAAGAATCTTTGTTCTGCATTGAGTTTTCTGCATTGCTGTCAATGGAGGTTTCAGGCTGGGGGGGCACATTTTTGAAGGCACAGTCTCACAACTTTCATGGACTCATCAGGAGACTGCCCTAATGATCCCCCCCAAGTTTGGTGCAGTTTGGGTCAGGGGGGCCAAAGTTATGGACCCTCAAAACTGTAGCCCCCATCTCCTATTAGCTCCCATTGGAAACAATGGGGGATAGGGGCACCCCTTTTGGGAGTCCATAACTTTGGACTCCCTGAATCAAACCTCACCAAACTTGGGGGGTAGCATAAGAACAGTCTCCTGATGATAAGCTGAATTTTTTAGTGTCGCTAGCCTAAAAACTGCACCTCCTGCAGGCCACAAATGGAAAACCACTAAAATACCCAAAAACGAACCCAGCATTTTGATGCCCCCCACAAGGTGATGCCCTGGGCAGCTGCTCACCTTGCCCAATGGGCATTACGCCAGTGGCGGGATGTGTGCCTGCACAGAAGACCACTTGACAAACAACAGTTACAGTTAAGGGCAATGCTGTTTTTCATCTTCTGGTCTTGCTGTGCAGTCCCACATGAGAGAGTAGCAAGCCTTAGACACTGAGGAGGTGGGTGTGCCTCACCTTACTTGAATAATGCTTGCAGAGCTGCTCTCCCAACAGCTGAATCCCTTTTAATCCATACCCATCACATAACATTGGATAAAAGTAGATGTTGTGAACCGCGTGGCAACCCTGCAGATGTCTAACAGATCAACCTTGGCAGAGAATGCAGATTATGCCTGCAACCTAGTGAAGTGCACCCTGTTAAAGGACACTGGACCTTTGGAGACTCATAAGCTAATTGAATAGCTTTCAGAACTCATCTAGACAGGCAATGTGGGGAAAGAGCCTTTCTCTTGTTATGCCCTCCAAAACAGACAGATTGTTGTCAATCCTAAAAGGAGTTGGTTGCTTAATGTAAAATAATAAAGCTCTTTTAACATCCAATACATGGAGTGCCCTTCCTGCCTCCCAGGATGGTGTGTGTGTGTGTGTGGGGGGGGATAACACCAACAGGGGGTCCTGGGATATGTGGAATTGAGACATAATCTTGGTCAAATATTCTAAACTGATGTGTAAGATTACCTAATATTTGCAGAACATAGTGAAGGGGGGGATCAACCCTTAATGCCCCCAGGTTCCCAACTCACCTGAAAGGTGTTATCGCTACTAGAAAGGCAGTTTTGTAAGAGCTGCCTCTGGTCCGTCGCCTCTACTGACCTGCCTGTCCAGCGTCGCTCTGAAGGGCTGCAGGAACCCGCCCACGCTGCCCTCTGACCTCCAGGGGTTGGAGGGCAGCGTGGGCGGGTCTCTGCAGCCCTCCAGAGCGGTGCTGGACAGCCAGGTCAGTGGAGGCGATGGAGAAAGCGGCAGCGTCCCACCGGTGAGGTTCGCACTGTGCCGGCAGGAAGACGCTGCTTATCAAAAACCTCGCTCGATAAGCGAGGTTTAAAGCGGCAGCTTCATGTCACTCTGGGCCAGTCAGGTCGGTGCTGCTGCAAAGCAGCAGCACCTCCTGTGCGAATGCTTCCCCAGGGACGGCGTTTTTGCCATCCCTGGGGCGCTGTATTCTGCCTGTGCAGAAACGGCCTCAGCTAAACAGAGTAGGTTCGTGGACTGTACAAAGGAGAGAGGTCTAGACCCCTTTAATGTTTGGAGGACTGTTTTTACTTACCTACTCTCCTTGAAGGAGTCTGGCTTAGCCAATTCATCTTTGAAGGTCCACTTGGCAGCCATCTCTGCATTCCATGATGGTGTGGGCTTCAGATCACTATTTTCTGTTCTTTTATAGAAGAGGTTTTTGAAAGTGCTCAATATGTGCCAGCCCGTGAAAGCCCCTGTTCCTCATGGGACCTAACACTGGTTATAAATCAACTTAAGAGCCCTCCATTTGAGCCTATGGCTTCATGCCCTTTACGGTTCCTGTCTTACAAGACAGTGTTCCTCTCAAATCAACACAGACTGTTTTTTCATGTATCTGTCTACTGCTGCAAGGGTACTGTATGCACAGAAATGGAGAGATGAACACATTTCAACACTGGAAGACTGGATACAAAAAGTGACAGAATACTCAGAAATAGCAAAAATTAACAGCTTAAATAAGGAACAGTAATATGGAAGAGTTTGCAGAAAACTGGAAATGTTTTACAAACTATCTATTGAAAAAATATGATAGAAGAGAAATAATTGCAGGATTTGAAATTTAAAAGAAAAGAGCAGATAGAATGAGAATATTAGTAATGATCCAATATGTAATTGATAAACTGTTTCATCTTAAATAGATTCATGAACTTAGAATGGATTAGAATTCAACGAGACAGCGGGAAGTCATTATATGGGGTTTTGCTATGTAGTTTAGTTGCTTATAATAGGTTGAGTCTAGTTAGTGTAAGAGCTATGTTTTAAATTTGTGTGTGTTTTCTTTTGTATTTCATATTTTTCTTTTGTATTAATGTAATAGTAGCGTAAAAGTATATATCGGGGATTGTATATTGAGAAAAATTTTAAATCTATTTTAAAAAAGACAACATTCCTGGTCACCATCAATTTAGTGTGCAGGGCTAGTGATCTGAGACCACTATGTTGCGGTCCTCCATCTGTTAGCACTGGCTGGTGCCATCTGTAAGCTAAACAAGAGCCACGATATAAAATTTATAAAGCGAAATTTTATTTCAAACTGACAGAGGTCTGTTCAGCATTAGGGAAAGGCACACTAAAACAAAGAAACTCAGTCCTTCTTATAGATCCCAAAGTATTACATCAAAGGCCAAAGATTATACATAACAAAAATTAATGTTCATCAGGGTCCTTCAAATTGAGCCTTTCTGGCTCTTAGTTGTTGTTTTTTTCAAACTTCTCCATCCCAAAGCCATTTCCTTATCTCCTGTCCAGAATGTAGCTATATGGCAGTTTCCCGCCCCCCCTCAAATATCAATAGATACTTGTTTTGCAGACTATACAACAGATCAATCTGCCCTATATCAGAATATCAAAAGGGAACTTGAAATTGCTGGTGGAAGCATTATTGGGTTACTTGAAACTATTCTCTCTTTATTCCTCCAAACGTAACAGATCAGACCTTTTAACATGTTTTTCACTCTTAAGTCATTTGGCCTTCCTTAGTATTTGAGAAGCATTGTTTATGTTGGGGAACAAAGAAACCAGCTTGTGAAATACCTTCATCCTGTTGTTTTCCACCCCCCTTTCACACACAAGCTGGTTTGCTAATTTATCCAAAGGCCTTAGACTGGGACAGAAAAACTTCTCTTCAAGCTCCATTTTCTATATTCAATGTACTCCTCACTTATTACTTAATAAAATAAACTTTTCTCATGCCCTGGCTACACAGCAACAGATTTTTTTCCTGAATAAAGCAGTGTTGAGATCTAGCCTACAACACTTACCCTAGGTAGTATCTAGATTCCACCTCTCTCAAGATGTGGTCCTGCCATTGTTTTTTCAGGACCCTCAATCAGAGGAACAGTTTGTTAGCGGCCTTTATAAATGGGCTTCCTTTGGAACTGCAAGCGTCTGCTAACCAAGAGCTGCCTCTGTGTAGAAGTCTCTGAGAGAAAGAAGGGGGAAGTGGGTGCCATTAGCCTTCTTGTGCTGAGGCACACTGCTCTGCCTCTGAACTTCAACTGCTAGTTTGTGGCTGACCTTTGAGAGACTCACTGGCCACAAGCTGGTATGCAGAGCTCAGCAGTCTTCTCCAGTCTTAAACGGTACGTTTCTGAGAGGGTTGTCCCCCCTGTTACCCAGGGAGTGAGTGCTCTAAAGTTAACACCCACTGGGAGGGGGGAAGAAACAGAACAGCTTGAAGACCACTATTAAAGAGGTTTCTCCTGATGCTTCAGTTCTGCATGGTTCACTAACAGTCAGCATAACAATTGAGAGGTAAAGGTAGACAAGGATATGGCATTATTGGAGCAATTAACCCTAAGAAACAGATCACACTAACACAAGCTGGGAAAGGGAAATCAGCCAGTTTGGGGAACAGGAATTATGGTCATGCATGCCATGCATATTAGTGTATGTACCCTGACCCAGGCCCCAGGCTAACCTGATCTCACTAGATCCCAGAAGCTAAGCAGGGTCAACCCTGGCAAGTATTTGGATGGGAGACCTCCAAGGAATACCAGGTTTGTGATGACAATGGCCTTGCAAACCTCATCAGGGGTCATCATAAGTCAGATGTGACTTGACAGCATGCATACATCTATATCTATATCAGTGTATATGAGGAGCATTTTTTCCAACATGGTTTGTTACATGCTGTCCTGGTGTGTGCGCATGTCCTTGTTCTGTGTGTTCTTTGTTCTGTGCATTGACGTAGAACACCAATGGATTATAAACCAAGACATTCTGAATTGGAGGGGTGTGCTGGAATGCTTACTGGCTACGATCGTGTTCTTGGCATCATATAACTAAGACATTCTGGGGACCTTCAGACAAACTCTTCACAGGTAACACTGGAAATTTATTGCTTAGCAAGTATGATGAGATAATCCATGAGCATTTGTGGCACATATTTTCGAATGAGTGTAATTATCACTATTGCGGAAAAACCATTCAAAGTGAACTGACCACCCTTCCAGCCAACAATGTGTTGAAACTTGCTGGACACAACTAAATATTATTCTGTCATATTAGATAGCATGCCGGATGCAGGTCACTCTGAAAAAGTGTCATTTACAGTGAGATTTGTGGATGAATATGGAGGCAAAATGTGAGTAAAAACATTCTCTAGGATTCAAGACAGTACATGAATCAACTGAACAAGAACACACGGAACTCTTATTGAGAATGATGAAGGAAAACAACACGGATATTAATGATTGCAGTGAAGAAAGCTATGATAATGACCCAAACGTGAAGTGACAACAGTAAAGTGTTCAGACTATTTACACTAAACCCAAGAGCTTAATTTGAACTTTGCAGCTGTCACTTCCTCAGCCTGGCATTCAAATGCAGCATCATAATCAAAGGAATCTATTTCTATTTCCATTTACGGCATGCTACAAAGTTTCTTTGTGGTATTTTCTTCCTCTGTTCAACAGTGGCAGAAACTGAAAGAAAATGTGCCACTACCTTACTTTGAAACCACTGAATGGAACACATTGGGAAAGTCAGAACAGACAGTGTAAAGCCTGTTGGATATCGAACAAGTAGTTGGGTTGCCTCAAGAAATGGTTTTTAAGAGTTTGGCAAATTATGAAATTGGCTAAAACAACAGAATGTGCTCATTAACAGAGAGATTTGGTAACAAGTCAAAATTTTAATAATAATCATTTTTGTGGCTAACACAGCAGCACTCAAGGAGCTGCAAGTCTTCACCATGCAGCATGATGTTGATAGCTATGCCTTCTTTCAGATTTATGTTTTGCTTCAAATTTCCACAATCCTAATCTTATTACATTGTTTATTAGAGGTCCCATCCTGTTGACTGCATTTTCTTGCACAGTGTAATTATCCTGAGTTCCAGTGAGAAATGTGGACTATAAATAATGTAAATAAATACATAAACATTTTATATTGAAGTGTGAAGGCCAGTATTTTCTACTCAGATCAGCAGCAGCTCTCCAAAGACCCAGGTAAAGGTCTTTCATATCACTTATTACCTCATCATTTTAACTGGAAATACCAAAAATTGAAACTGGAACCCTCTGTTCTCTTTTGCTTTTAATTGTTTTTATATATTTATATGGGTTTTTAACTTTGTTTAATGTTTTTATTGTTTGCTGCCTCAGGGTCCCTAAGTTGGGTGGAATGACGGCTTAAAATGTTTTAAATAAATATTTAAATAAACTTTTTTTAAAAAAAATTGTTGTCAAGTCACAATTGACTCATGGCAACCCCATGGGGTTTTCAAGGTAAGAGAGGTGCAGAGATGGTTTGCCACTGCCCATTTCCACATCATGCCCCTGGTAGTCCTTGGAGGTTTCCATCCAAATACCAGCCAGGTCAAGGCTGAGAGAGTGTGATAGGTCCAAGGTCATCCCCCAACTTTCCATGGCAGAGTGAGGATTTGAACCTGGGGTTCCCAGATCCTACTTTGACACCTTAACCACTACACCATGCTGGCTCAAAATAAACTGCTTATACCGAAAGCCAGCCAAAAGCAGGGACAGAATCTACCTGCACAAATGCAGCAACAGTATGGAAGAGCAGAAGGGGCTTTTGCCAAGGCCTGGCAGAGGATGATTGGGGGAATCAACAGACAGGAATAGCAGGAGGAGGTTAGGATGGACAGGAATCAGCAAGTTTGGATGGGTAGTTCAGCAGATGTGAAGAAAAGTGATAGATGGCTGTGCATCAACAGAGCTATGTAGGAAACTTCTCCCAGTTCTATCTTTTACCAGCATAACTCACAAAACTACTTGTCACCATAAGTTTCCTTTCTGCCAGCCTCTCATTTCTCTTCTTCTAAGAAACAATTCACAAGTTCTAGAAAACTTTAGCCTCATACTGATGAAGCAGATTGCCCGCTCCTCTCGCTGCTATACATTTACTCAAGTAATCCCCTCTTCATTTAAAAGACAACTCTCAGCCATACCCATCTGAAACACAACAGATAATGAAACTATTATTATTATTATTATTATTATTATTATTATTATTATTATTATTAATTGGGTTTATAGACCGCCCTCCCCCGGAGGGCTCAGGGCGGTGAACAGCATATAACAGAGCACAATAATAGATTAAAATCCAATAAATATGAGTTAATATGGCTCTAATAAATAAACCCTATCTTATTAAAATACAACATTATTAAAATTAACATTAAACTAACATTAAAACAAGATGGCACCAGCTTCAGTTCACCCAGAGCCCCAGAGGGGGGATGAGGCGGTGGATCCACTTGATGTTATAAATAAAGGAGAGGGAGGACAGGGAGGGGGCCCCTATCAACGGCTAGGCTCCCCAAAGGCCCGGTGGAACAGCTCTGTCTTACAGGCCCTGCGGAACTCAACAAGATCCCGCAGGGCCCGAACAGCTGGTGGGAGAGCGTTCCACCAGGCAGGGGCCAGAGCTGTAAAGGCTCTGGCCCGAGTGGAAGCCAGCCGTATCATTGAGGGGCCAGGAAT
The DNA here is from genome assembly GCF_021028975.2 of Sphaerodactylus townsendi. Taxonomy (NCBI): domain Eukaryota; kingdom Metazoa; phylum Chordata; class Lepidosauria; order Squamata; family Sphaerodactylidae; genus Sphaerodactylus; species Sphaerodactylus townsendi. The sequence continues at coordinate 65,737,774 of NC_059426.1, forward strand.
CACCAGTAGGTTGGCCTCTGCCGAATGCAGAGACCGATTCAGGACATATGGGGTAAGACGGTCCCGCAGGTACGTAGGACCCAAGCCGCGTAAGGCCTTAAAGGTTAACACCAACACCTTGAAAATGATTCGGTATTCTATTGGCAACCAGTGCAGGCGGCAGAGCACGGCGGACCAACAAATTACCTGTTGGTATATATTTCCCTGTGCCTAAGATAAGGGGCAGGGTGTCTAAGCTACACAGACAACCACATAGTATCTTAACCTGTAACATCACTCATAGGCCTTTTACCCTGAATTAATGTTTCCTACAAAAAGACAGAGGATCCAGATGGAACTCACAAGAAATACACCAGGGAGGCAGGGCTCAGTCCTGGAGCTTGTATTTAAGACCTAGCCTAGATGAAATGATAAAGAGTGCCTTTGAACATAAACAAAGTGCTCACTTCAGAGTATATCAATGCTCCAGGGTAGAACCTGATGTTCAGATCTGTAGGAAGGCCCAAGCTCCAACATCTCTGTAGTGCGTATTGGGGTTTACTGTCACCGCAACAAAAACCAAGACAAAAATTTCCCCAACAGGCACAGAACACCAGATTAGAAACCCAGAGAATGGATTATTTCTATCCCTGCTTGGCAAAATCAACCAGGCAGCACTCAGAACTTTCACCAGACTGTATCTCAGCCTCAGGGGTTCCCAGTGTCCCCCTAACCCACCTCCTTTCTGCTGGCTGCAACAATAACACCCTTTTCCATACTTTGGTGGTGGCTCTGCTTTTCTCTTTGCAAGCTCCCCAACAGATGTTTTCTTAGCTGGTGCATGTCATGACTCCACCTGAGAAGTTAACAGCCCTTCAACTCAAAGGGGGAAGGCAATGCAAGGAAGGAGGCCAGACTCCATGCAACATGCACCTATGTTTGTTGTGCAGAAGCTGCCCCCAAGAAGCAGGATCTGATATTTCTGGCAGAATTGTGTTAGCCCTAGTCTGATGCTGGGGTGGGAAGAGTAGACTCAACCCCCCCCCCCCCCCCCAACACTTCAGTTGCATCCCAGAGAATATGGAAATATGTAGCATTTCATAGACGTCACTTCTAATATGTGGCTAGAAGTGGAGGTATTAAAACACTCAAAGTGCACTTCTTCACTTCAAAAATGTCATAAAACATACAGCTGAGAAAATACCATCATACCATTGTTCCTTTGCAAATCTATGTACACTGAATTAACCCCTTACCTTTTAGGTTTCAAATAACTCAATGATTAGAAGATTGTCTGGCCTGGAATAGATCTGCACAAAGAGCTAAGCGAAAGGAGAGAAGGGCAAACAGTAAAAATGTGCAGAATACTTCAAAACTCTTGATCTTTATGTGTACAGCTTGAGGTTTATCAAAGTCTTCTCTCCCAGAAGCAGAAAATCTATAGGTAAGGCAAGCAGGCATGCAAATGCAACCACTGCAACAAGAAAGGAAAGGCTTGGTAGCATCAGTGGAATTGGATAGTTCACTTCCCAATAATTCCATAATTATATATGTATTTCCAATAGTATAACCAAATCAAAGGAGGTCATAGACAAACAGTATGTAGAAAGGAGATTCCTGCATAAGTGCATGTCTCAGAACAGCGCAAGGAGGGGTGGGAGGGGTGCATCAGGTCACCAGGCTTCCAAAAACCTCTCCCCCTGTGAGTATTCAGAACATGCCCACAGACCTCTCCAGCAGTCTTGCATGCCCAAAGCTTGCCTCAGCCCCTGTCAACACATGGTCCTTGAAGGGGGGAGGGCAAAAAGACAAAGAATCAGAAGGTCTTGGAGATGAAACAGCAGAGAGTTCCTTGGCCAGCTGGAAAAGGGAGATTAGTGAGTCCAAGGAAGGTTTCTTGGGGGTTTATCTCCCTCTACATAAAACCTGACATCTTTGAACATCTCCTCAAGAATCTTTAGCGCCCCCTGCTCCTTGCTTGCCATAGTCTCACCCAACTAACAGTCAGTTTCGGCCTTACAGGGACGTACCGCCCACGGGGACATATGGGGTCATATGTTCCTGGGCGGCCACCACTTGGTCACATGGGGGTGGAAAATCATCCCCCCCCCACTAGCCTGAGTTGCGCCTGCCTGCCTGCCGGCTGGCTTGGCTTTCCTTGCACAGCGATGGGCTTGCTGCGGGAAGCCGGGCACAGCCCGCCCTGCTGGCCTTCTTTGTGCTTTGCCAGGTCCAGTGCCAGCGGCCGAGCTCGATGGTGCCGCAGCAGGCACTGGCTGGATGAGCCAGTGCGCCATACACAACCCTGAGCCATAGCTGTGATGCACGTGGGAGCTGCGCCCCATTGGCCACGGAGGACGAATCCAGCGCTGACGGGGAGCGCGAAGGGACAAACGGCCGGCCATTCAGCCTCCACACAGGCGCACTCTGCCCGCCAGCAGAGAGAGGGGACCAGAGCTGGTGCAGGCCCTCCAGAAGCACTGTCAGTCCAGACCATGGGTCCCTCCTTGCCTCCATGAATGAGCCAGGAAGTGGCTGCCTGTGGGCGCCCTTCTGATTGCCATGGCCCGCTCAAGACCCAGGTGCTCCAAGAGGCTGTGGAATGACAGGATGCACCAACCCTTCCACGGCATGTCTGTCAGTGAATGGGACAGGTTCAAGTGGGCTGCAAGGTCTGGAGGGCTGGAGACCCCAGAAGCAAACAGCAGAATCCACCCTGGTGACTGCAGCCAGCCCACAAGTGAGCCACTTGGAGGGTAGAAAACTCAGTTCTTGTCCTGGGCTCCATTTTCTGTTCAAGGGCTGTGACTCCCCTCGGAGACTTGGAGTCTCCCTCTCCCTCCCCCCACCTCCTAACAGCAGCCTAATCAGAGTGACCCGCTGCGCACCCTGCAGAATGAGGCAAGCCAACCTTCTCCCTGGAGTGACACCTCCCTGCTCCGCCAGTTGTCCCTGTGGCTATTTTGCCTCCCTCCTCGGAGCCCTTACCTTCCTGTCCGACTCTGGGTGCGACCCTCTTCAAACTCTGAGGAATTTCCCTGCGTGAGAAACCAACATGTCCGGAAAGCAGAAGGAGCATTCTCAGAAACTACGGCGGAGGAGGAGGGAGGGGAGGGAGGGACGGAGCAGGAATAAACGCTTTCAGTTTCTGCCCACTGACAAAGTGGAGCCAGCAATGAAGCGGGAGGGCTTCCCCACGAAGCGAGAAGCTGAAAGGAAAATGCTCAAATTAAACTTCGGTGACGGAGATCCAGTGCTCTTTAAAGCCATCGAAACCACTGACGGAAAGCTCATGATCCCCAAAAGTTGGGACTGTAGGCAACAAGTGATTGCGAGACGGTGTAATTGCTGGAATGGGCAGAACGGCTATTCTATAATCATTGCCAAATTAGGCGGGGGTGGATGGCAGGCAGCCGAGAATGGAAATGGTTTGTCATGCAACTTTTTAGTATCCCCGTTCCCGCCACCATATGGAACAGGAAGAAAGTGAGGTGATGCTTGCCCCGGCCTCCCTTCTCCTTGCCACGTACTTTTGCAGGTAGCCCAGAACAATATTTGAAAGAGACCACTTTTAAAGGGAGATGTGGGAGGGAGGTTTATGGAAACAAAGTGAAGATGGTGTAGAGCTGACTTTTATGTTGGGGAAGGGGGCCGGTCATCTGGTTGTGACCCGCCCCCCTGGGGGGGAAGAGGGAGGGGAAAAAGCCGGAAGGGGTGAGGAGAGGATGGGGCCTGCCATCTGGTGGAGGTCCCCCCACCCTGGGGAGGGCGGAGTAATCAGGTCCAGGTCCGCCCACCCACCCTTGGGGGAAGGGGGATGGTCGTCATCTAGTCATGGCCCACCCATGCGGGGGAGGGATCACAGCATCTAGTCATGCCCCCCCTGGGGGAGGGCCCCATGGCGCACCCATTTTGAGGGGAGGGGGAAAGGGGAATAAATGTTTCTTATTAATATGGGGGGGGGGGGAATAAATGTTTCTTAAATTGTTTACATTATATTAGCCAACCTCCTCCAGTTAAAATATATTTACAAAAATAGATTGGAACATGGTCAGTCAATTTGGTCTGCAGACCAGTTACCTGGGATTCATTCAAAGAACCACAAAACGTCCCCAGCACTCCAAAAGATGGTGCTAAATGTCTTGGGGAGAAAAGGACTGGATTTGGGGACTGGATAGGAAGAGTGCACTGAATCATGCATCCCTCATGATTTTTATTAGGCACTAGTGATTTGACCCTCTTCCTTCCTGTTAAGACAGGTTGAGTTTATAGTGCACCTGTGGGTACTGCGGGTTTATTTAGGTATCCTTTGCTTATTTTCAGTGGGTACCCAAAATACCCAATAGGTGTCCTGGCCCCCATTGCCTCATTCTATTTCAGATAGCCAGCTATGTCTTTCTTCCGCCTTAGCATCAATTTTGCATCAGCCGGAAGGTGCCACTATAAAGAGACTGTTTGGCTTTCAACTTCCCAATACATTGTCATTGCTCACAGGACACCCTGTTAGCCTTTTAATGATGGCACTTGGGATGCCAGTCTCCAGGTGGGGCTTGGGGATCTTCCAGAATTATAGCTCATCTCCAGATTACAGACAGCAGCTCCTCTGGAGAAAATTGATACTTTGGAGGGTGGACTCCATGGTATTGTACCCTACTGAGGTCCCTGTCCACCCCAGGCTTCACTCCCAGATCTCCAGGAGTTTCCCAACCTGGAGCTGGTCAGCCTAACACCTCCCATCCCCCACCAATGGCCAGTGGGGATCTAACACCAACCCCCTGTTCTTAGGATTCCCATGTGCCATCGCTCAGTGAGACTGGGGGCTCTATAGCTCGACATGTAGAATCCCAAAGGATATTTGGGGGGGTGGGTATGAAGGCAGTCACTTCTGAGCTCTTTGTTCATACAAGGGTCGGTGATTGGATCACTATGCCAGAGAGCAGATTATGCACCAACTGGCCATTGAACTGAACAGTCAATACGGAAGCAGCTTCTAACAACAGTTACCCCCAGCTTAATTTTGTACTCCTTCAAAATGGTTCCTTTTGAAGGTGGTGGGATGTGTTGATAGTCCAGTATCAATTATCGTGTTCCTGCTAAATCAGGGATCATATTCAACACCTCTTTCAGAGATACTCAATATATCTGGGCTATTTTGTATTGCCAGCATTTCATCACAGGGAAGTGCTGCGGTTCAAGGCTACAACCACAGCTGGTTACACAATGCAGACTAATCCTTATAAAGAAAGATACTGGTTCTCAATATAAAATGGACTAAAATGTTTAGTTATTATCAGGAGCTAGGCTAAGCACGCATATTCCTGTGATTCTGAAGTCACTCCATTGACTGTCCATCAGTTACTGGGCTCAGTTCATGGTACTGACGTACAAAACCCTTCATGGACTTGGTCTCTCATATCCGTGGTCTGCCTTTCCCCCTATGCTCTGCCATGACAACTTCACTAATCAGAGCAGGATTTTCTGCAGGTGCCACATCACAACTGGAAAAAAGAAACAACTGCTTGTTCTGGTATTCATGAGAGCTTTTTAAAACACAGATAATTAGGACTGTACTGTAACAAAATGTTGTAGAAGGATGCTTTAGTGAAGGGGTAGACTACATTACTATGAATGATATATAGTGTCTGATGCAAGTATGACCCTACTATGTAATTTCTGTATTGTTGAGTGTGTCAACTTCATGCTTACCCTTTGTTTCAGCCCAGATTTCATATTTCTGCAGTCCAAACCTTATTGCTTTGTTTATTGGATGTCCCACCTGGCTGACTGTATTTGACCTATTCTGTGTAATCTGCCTTGAGCCTCAGTGAGAAAGGCAGACTTATAACGTAACAACCAAGTCATCGTTGGAGTTCTTGTTTCAGGTGCCCCTGCCATCTGGGGCTAGATGAGTGACAACCCAAGAAAGACCTTATAATCATGGGAGTTGAAAGAGGTCATACAGGCCATCTAGTTCAACCCCTTGCTCCCTTCAGAATCATCCAAAAGCATCCCTGACAAACATTTATCCAATCACTGCTTGAAGATTGCCAGTAAGGGGGAACTCACCACCTCCCTAGGCAGCCAATTTCACTGCTGAACTACTCTTACTGTAAAAAAAATTTCTACTATCCAGCTAGCACCTTTCACCCATAATTTCCATTATTGTGAGCCCTATCCTCGGCTGCCAATAGGAAGAGTCTCTGTACTTCTCTAAGTGACAGCCTTTCAAATACTTTGCAAGAACAATCATGTCCTCTCAACCTCTTCTTCCACAGACTCAACATTCCCATGTCACACAGGCTTTCCTTGTAGGGCCTGTCTCTTAATCATAGCATCATCCAGGGAGATTCATCTTTCTCTTTTTTCATTATTTTCTACTTTGTTTTGTTAAACATATCCCCAGTAACTGTTATTGGCCCACCCTCCCTTGCTGGTTTTGGTGTTGTACATTTATGTTTTTACTGAATTATTGTATATGTTATTTTAAATGCTGTTTTAATGTTCAAATGTCTTCATGTGTCCATGTTTGCCACCTTGAGTAGAAAAACAGCTTAGAAATGTTTTCAGTAAAATAAAATAAATACATATCCAGACAGCCTGACTCAAGCTGTTTTTCACAGAAGTCAACAATTATTTGAGCAGTATTTAAAATAAGTGTGCATTGGATTGTAGATTTAGAGAATAATTCTAGAAAGCCTACTTAGAACCCTACTGAAGTATACTCAGTGGAGCTTACTCCCTAGAAAGTGTCCCTAGTGTCAAGCTAAACAAACTAATGCAATTCCTGGTCACTCCATTGCACAAACCTAGAATATCACCTTATTCAAAAATATAAATTTTATTTGCACACATGATGTGGATTCCTGGAATTGGAGGTTTTCTATTGGGCATATTAGTTAATTATGAGGACAAAACTTCAAGGGAAGTTGAAAGGACTATGATACTGCACACCAAGGTGGTAACATACATACAGTGCATTCTATACAGGGTACTAGATAAAGCATGGGTTTGATGATTGGGAACAGAGAAATGCGGACATTTTATGGATAACAGTCAATGCTCACGCTGTACAGAATCTGCAGCCTCCCACTTATTGCTGTTCACTTTATGAATCCACCAGTAGCTTCTATACATATGCAGGAGGTAAGAGCAAAGCAGCAGAGCATTATATTCAGAAAAAATGGTGTTCCTTTGAACCTCTGGGGAAGGCTTCAGAAGCAGCCTTCAGATTCTTAATTTCTGCTGCCTACAATCTGCAAAAGGAAGGTGAAGATGTAGACTATGTCCGTGTATATCTTGATGGCTCCGAATACATATTCCTCAGGGCTGATCATATGTTTTCTGTTGCCCAACACCAACTGGGTATCATATGCAAGAAACTGCAAAAAAGGGGGAAAAGAGAGAAAGCAGCTAGTTGTGCGCTCCAAGAGATTAACCAATAATAAAGCATTCTTCCTGCTCTTCTTGGCTATACAAACCAAAACCTAAACTCAAGGGACTAATTCATGTGTTACAAAACTGCAGTATGTGAGAGGGAAACACACCTTCTTGAATCAATATCTCTATTTATTGTACGTACAAGTTACAAAAATCCAGGGACCTCCAGCCTGGTGGAACAAACTGCCAAGTGAGGTCAGAGCCCTGCAGGAGTTGTGGCAATTCAGCAGGGCCTGCAGAAACATGGCTGTTCCACCAGGCCTTTCCTAACTAGCCAGCCAGATTGAATGTAGTAGATCATCTTGTTTGGTCTCTGGTGGGTGGGGGGAGATCATTTAATGCCATTGCTTTTTGACTGTTAGACTGGTGCTTAGTCTTTATTATTAATTTGATTTAATTTATGTATTGGGGTGCTATATTTTAATGTTTAATGATTGTTTTAAGTTTGTGTTGTGACCCACCCTGAGTCCTGCAGGGATAGGGCAGGATACAAATAAAAATAAATAAATAAATCTCTACTCCCTTGAACATGCACAATGGCAGCCATGACTCTACCTAGTAATTTTCTAATATACAGTGACACACAAGTCCAACCAAGATTTTCCTCCTTTACCTTCCAACGTTTCACCTCATCTCCCATTACATTTACTTCCATTCAGTAGGTTTTAGGTAATTGTTTCCCTGACAATTCCCCACATACTTCTGAGTTTTCTAACTTCTGGACTTCCTAACAAGCACTTTTGTTATTAAACTAATTGCAAAATGTTTCAAGTTATAAGTTCCCAGTCAAATAATTTAAATTACAGAAAACATAAAGTTCTTTATATGTCACTCTTGAAAAATTATACTGGAGAGTAATTCAAAACAACAAACCTTGCAAGGTATTGTGTTTATGGATATTAATGAAATGAGGTCAGGCACGACATTAAACTGAAGTATTCACTTAAATCTCGTGGACTAACCTGAATTAATCTATGTTGCAAGTGTAGGTAAGAATAGTAAAGTGGATATTCCAGCTTCACCTGCACCAACATCCCCCATCTCTTCAGCTTTCCTGGATCATCATCATTTCACAGACCTAAATTCAGTTTTCTTCATTTTTGACTTGCAATATCCAAGTATCACTTAAGGCGTATACACCTTATTGACTTCTACAGTGCTAAATAGCCACTATTTCTGATCAAATTAACAAACTTCCTCCATTAACATCAAAAGGTTCATATTTAACTACATCATGATCAACTGTGATAGTTAGAACTGCCTTTAACTGGCAAGGCAAAAGCCCTTATATTGAAGGGACAGAATTACATGTTAAATTGCCATAGTTCTGCCCTGTGCTTATGCACTATGACAACACACCACAATGAGCCAATGATTCTTTAAATGCTGGAAGATATAAAAAGAGTGCCCTATACATAATATATACTTAGGCTATGCATGGGGTATTTACTGCCCTAATTTGAAAGCAAAGACCTCTTAGACTGGAAAGAAGGGAGAGTCCACATGCAACTTTAAGGGTGAGCAACAGCTGGAAAGGGCAGGAAAAAGAGAACAACAAATGGGAGCACAGCACTAGGATACGGTCAAACCCTTCCACCTATTCTACAGTCCTGTGGCCAGCCTCAAGCCCTTGTGATAGACCAAGCAACAGCTCTACATGAGCCACCTGTCCTTCCACAAAATGGTCCAGTAGAAACTCTTTACTAACCAGGGTGAAAACAATTGCACCAATGGCTGCATACAGCATGTGGAGCCAGTAAATCTGTAAAAGAGAAGACAATTAGTGAGTTGTGCCTTCATTTAGCAGGTTTTCTAGACCTCTTATTTTGGCATAAAGGGCAATAATGGCCAGAAAGTAAATGTAAATGACAAAGCACATTCAGAGGGATGGAGAGATTAAACTATTTTTAAGAGTAAAGTTAGCAGTATTAGCCACTCAAAACTTCTCAATCATAAGAGAACTTCCACTGTGGCAGACAATGGCTACAATCATTTTTAAAAAGTAATATTATGGAAGAATACACATTCTGCTTCAACCGTCAGACTCAGTGACACAAAAACTTCTACACTCTCTCTCTCTCTCTCTCTCTCTCTCTCTCTCTCTCTCTACTGGTTACAGCCATAAGGAAAAACTGCAGTGTCACTTCCAGAACAGCCACTAGGACTGGAATGGCTCTCCCAGGCCCTTCAGGATTCACTGTTAGATACTTACATATTTGAAGGACAGGACAATTGCAGTGATGATCCCAGTCACCATGACAACAATGCCCAACACACAGAACAAGCCAGTACAGGATGTAAAATCAACCTGCCAATGAGACAGACACATACGTTAAGAGAAGCTGGGGAGAAGAGATGCAAACAGCACAATACCCACTCTACTGTATACCACAACCTACCTCCCACAGAAGACTTCAAGGGTTTGCCTGTTCTACAATATTGAGAATCACACACAAAGTTACAGTCGCCCAGACATTTTCAGGCTTGTCTTCATAGCCACATGGGCTATGAACCTGAAAAGTTAAAAACCAAGCCTTGCAGCATAGCAAATGAGAATACCAATTGATGAAGAAGAGAAGAAGAAGAAGAAGAAGAAGAAGGAAGAAGAAGAAGAAGGAAGAAGAAGGAAGAAGGAAGAAGAAGGAAGAAGAAGGAGGAAGAAGGAGGAAGAAGGAGGAAGAAGAAGAAGAAGAAGAAGAAGAAGAAGAAGAAGAAGAAGAAGAAGAAGAAGAAGAAGAAGAAGAAGAAGAAGAAGAAGAAGAAGAAGAAGAAGAAGAAGAAGAAGAAGAAGAAGAGGAGTTTGGATTTATATCCCCCCTTTCTCTCCTGTAGGAGACTCAAAGGGGCTAACAAACTCTTTTCCCTTCCCCCCTCACAACAAAACACCCGGTGAGGTGGGTGGGGCTGAAAGAGCTCTGCAAAGCTGTGACTAGCCCAAGGTCATTCAGCTGGCGTGTGTGGGAGTGTACAGGCTAATCTGAATTCCCCAGAGAAGCCTCCACAGGTCAAGCTGCAGAGCAGGGAATCAAGCCCTGTTCCTCCAGATTAGAATTGGACCTGCTCTCAACCACTACACCACTGGTGCACTGAAGTTATGTGATCAGGGTAAAAACAACACTGAATTCACAGGAAGCCTGGCATTCTCATCTATTAAGGATGAGAATTTCCCAAAGAAATGCAGGATGAGAAATTCCTCAAGGTATTTGCGACACACTTAAAGCAATTGGGAGACAGTATTATATGCAAATCCTACAGTCTTAACAGACACTCACCTTGGTCTGGAAGCAAAAGATGGTGACTATAAAGGCAACAATGGCTGTGATTATCGCAGCAAGGAGAACAGCTCTTGTATTATAATAACTGCAAATGAAGATTTAAAGATTTATTTCACTTGGAGATTTTTTTTAGAAGAAGTGTTTGGATTTATACCCCACATTTCTCAAAGAGGTTTACGAACTCCTTTCCTTCTTCTCCCCACAACAGACACTGAGGGCTGAGAGAGTTCTGAAAGAACTGCGGCAAGTCCAAGGTCAACCAACAGACTTCATGTGTAGGAGTGGGAAAACAAATCCAGTTCACCAGTTAAGAGTCCACCCCTCACATGGAGGAGTGGGGAATCAACCTGGTTCTCCATATTAGAATCCACCACTCTTAACCACTATACTACACTTAGCATTACAGAGCCAGTGGCAAAAGACAAGGTGAATTGCATCCTTATAACATATTGTCAAGAGAATTTATACACACTCACTAATTAGCATATCACAAAAGAACATCATTAATCCTGCTTTGATAACTAAAAGGAACTTTTCATATCCCAAACCCCAAGCACATTTGTTTGGAAGAACATCATTTCTTTTAAAAAAACACCTAATAGTTTGTAGAATCAAAATTGCAACATTTCAAAAGTGGAATAAGTTTTAATATTATATTTTCTGTTCAACAACATTAGAGGTAGCCTGTATACTAGTGGCTGAGAGCACCAACCAGTCTCCCTTACCCCCTCTCCCACAAAACAAGACACAGAGAGAGCTTCCTTTCAGGATAACTCACACATTTCCCAGTGTAGACTGGATTGGAGCTAGAATGAGAATATTTGCTGTAAATTGAGGAATCCAATAAGCTCTCAAACAGAAAGAGAGCTACAGATGATACAATGGAGAAAGCTGCAGGTGGCCAGAATGGCTTTGACCAACAAGAACCTTGGCAAGCACGTTCAACACTCTCAAATGCCTTTATCAGAACTACTCCTTAAATAATAGTTATGACTCTGCAGTGCTACCTGGTTTTTTAGTTAGGAACCTAAAGGGAGAGAGGGAGCAGCTGCAAATATGGGGGGGGGGGGGGGGAGGCATAACTTGCGCCCACAGACCTCTAGCCTCTAACAAAAATTGCTCTCCGAGCTAGTTGCTGAGAGAGGGAAAGAGTGCAGGAGCATCCTTAGTGACTGCACTGTCTTGCTAAGAACTCCTTCTTATTCTGGTACCTATAAAGCTTTGGCATGGTCAGAAGTATGAAGCCTTGGGCCCAAGTGGAAAAGCAAGAACAAAAGTGTTCTTGGTCCGGTGGCTATTGGTCCAAAGTTCCTAATCCAAATCTTCAGAAGAGCCAGCATGGGAGTCAGGACCAACCAAGAGGTAGTCTGCTGTTGTGCTGCTGTTTTGATGTTTATAGTTTTATGTGAATAGTGTATTTTTATTGTTGTAAGTTGTTTTAGGCCCCCTTTGGGAAGAAAGCCAAAGCAAAAAATACCTAAATTCTGTTTTGGTGCATTATTATCCCACCCTTTTCCCAAGGAGCTCTGGGAAGTATACAGACATTTCTCAACCTCCATTTTATTCTTAAAATCAACATGTGAAGTATGTTAGGCTGAGGAAAAATAGCTATTATAAGGTTACCCAGTAGGTTTCACGGCAAGAAGAAATTTGAACTTGAGATTGCTCAGTTTTAGTACAACAGACTTTAATGAAGTCTGACCTCACTGACTTTTGTAACTTGCTAGAAAAAATATTCTGAATTACAGGAACCTGAGCATAGAAATATCATCCACACTAGTCTCCTTTCATCTACTGTATACCAATCTATAGACCATGACATAGCCATCAGCTCAATAAACCTGTGTATAAAACCTAATGATCTGTAGTGCCAAGTTTGCCTCCCCGCATCAGTAGTAGCATTTGTTCAGAAAATGATTTTCTGTTAGAACTTGAATGAAGAGTACTTGCAAGCAAAACAACAGGCTTTTTTTCTGTTCCATTTAACCATTTCTAGATGTTAATTACTGGACATTCTTGCCTTTTTTAACAAGTGGAGACTTAATACAATTCCAGCATAGCCTCCCACTAAACCAACATTCATAATACCCCCTCTAACTTTGAGCCCAAAGTCTTAACTGCTAGAGAGCAAGCAAAAAGAACATTAAAGGAAGGAACTTTTGGACATTACCTAGAAATGGCGCCTGTCATGAAACCCATAGCCAGTGTCTAGAGGAAAAGATAAACAGACAACGATGACCAATAGATTACTGTCTGCCACTACATCACAATCATCAACACGATCTTCAATAACCCCCAATGCATAGTCAAACTAGCTTTAGTTCTACCACATCTAGCGAACAGACTCAGATTCATCCAGCCTCCAAATAAGGGAGAATTTTTCACACTTTCTTTTTGCAACTGACCTTATGAAATATGTTCACTCATGAGAAATAGTACAATAAATAAGACAATGACAAGAATCCCATAACCAGGATACTGTTGTCAACTACTTAGGACAATACGAACCACAGAGAAAGTGATCCTGTTATTTTTACAGGATATGATCTCCAAACAATAATTATTGACTGAATTGCCCCAAATGTTTGTTTAGCAGAGCAATAAACTGTCTCCAGAATTGACAGATAAGATATTAAGCACTGGGGGAAAATCTGGTAAGGAACAATAAGTTCTTCATATCATCGCTAGATCTAGACAGGGTGTGCATCAAAAACAGCCAATGGATTCGACACAAGCAAAATGGTTTGACATACAAATCATTTGCCAGGGTGAAATGTAAGTTTTAAGACATGGCAGATAGTCTAACATAGAGTTTTTTTGGAGTTCTGGCCATTGTTCTACAGTTAAACAGATCCAAATAGCTAAAGCCACTCTTTAACTCTGGGGTCCATCCAAAATATTTCTTTCCACACCACAGAAAGTTTCATCTGACTGCATTACTGAACCCAAGTCCCACAGCAAAACATTTACTTACGAAGATAGACAGAAGGATGATGTTCCATGGAAAGCGTCTCCTGGAGAACAAATGGGAACATTTCAAAGAGGGGTGTCATTTTAGAACAAGTGCAACAGGCAAATCCTCCCAGCGCTAGCCAACCATTTGCCACCACAAGCACCAATTCCAAATGACATCTCCCTTCCCCACTGATGCACCTTCTCTTTTTTAAATGTTAGAGATAAGAAGCAGAAAAATAGCACACTGCCTGTTGTTTCATGGCTAGTCTAGCCCTCACCCCATTAGCACTTTCCCATTATCCAAAAAGGAACACTTTATACCTCTCACTTCCATCAGTCCTCCCCACGTGCTCCTCACATTTCCAAAACCATGCTATGGCCTTATGCCCCTGACACCAAGCCACCTGCAGGAGATCTAGGAAAAGGGTATTCTGGGAACGGTTGCGCTCAGAAGTCTTTCCAGACTGCCTGATTGCCACACGGAGCCATCCACTTAACCTCCCTTGGATCCTGGCATGACAAGTTAGCAAACATACTCACCGTGGACCTTCACAGCACACCAACACCAGATACGTGACCAGGAATACAGCACTGAGGGAAGAAAGCAAGATAATCTTTTAAACTGTAGTGAGATCTCATATCAGGCTGCTCCCAAACATACAACGATTCCAGATGCACAGAATTAGCCTATGAAAACTTATGGGTCATCTAGTAGCTAACTGTGTGTTTATGATCAGCATACAGAGGCCTTTAGGGTGCGGTGGCACACCAGTCCCGATTACTGTCACCCATGCCTCAAGGAGAATATTTGTCTCTGTTGCTTTTTCTCTGCACATCCCATCTTTGCAGAGCTGAGCTTGCCCACTCTCACTGCTTCTCCTGCCATCTTTGTTCCACCACACCTGTATGCATGAGAGGACTAGAGTGAATCTCTTTAAGCTTTTTTCTCCTTTTGCCTAACAGAGGTGATTTTTGCAGCCCCATCCTATGAAAAAAGTAAGGCCCAGTGGGTCCTGTGGTTCTTTCTCCCAGGTAATCATGCCCAGGATAGTTCTTGTGCTCTCTATTGTCCAACACAGTGGTCAAGCGAAGAGGAGACTCTGCAGTGTGGTTAATATGTGGTTAAGGCAATACACTGCTTCTGACTTTAGGGAGAGAATCCTATATGGTTTTTCCTTCTCGCCTCCAGTCATGTCAGAAGGCAGCTAACAATGCCCATCCACAGCTCAGCCATCACTGGCAGGCACAGTATAGTGCGCACGCAGCAGTATGGGAAGGTAGTCGCGTGCAATGCATGGCCATGCAAAGAGGTGATTTTTATCAATCACTTGATACCTCTGACAGCAGAGGCATTGTAAAACATTATTGCTAACAGAAAGTCACAGGTGTGTATGGTTCTTAGGCAGGAGATAGACCTTCCCCAAGAAATCCTGAGATCATCTGCATCCTTTCCAACAGCCTCTATCCACCTCCAACCCCCTCCAAAGGACTTCCAACTGCTGGTAGAGCAGTGAGGAGGACAGCCTGGGAATAAGCATATGGCTCGGGGTCACCTCAGTGGGCCTTCAGACACCTGGCAGCTGCACTGAAAGAAGGAAAAGGAAATACTCACTAAGACACATAATACACAGCAGCATTCCTTCGCACAAAACTGCTTACAGGGGTGCTGTGGAGACAGAAGTAGATACAGAAGGAGAATCAGTACTTACTGTGCATCCCCAATTTCAGCCTATAGACAGCAAACAGAAACTATCACTTCCTTTTAAATTCCAGGTATTGGCCCTGTGGAATCAGTCCAAACCATGAAGAGATGCATGCAACTGCGGTGTCTAGAATAATGCAGTTTTAAGTACACAATAATAGGACCAGGTGTTCTAAAGAACAGGGACGCCAGAGCACCTTTCTCCCTCCCAAAGCACAAGTGTTCAGTGTGCCACTCAACCCTTTCAAAGCAATCTAGGAGCTGTGATCATACAGCAGAAAATTCCAATCTCTGAGCTGCTCTGTATGCTGGTGACCATCATGGAGTTAAGTAGACCAGGGATACAGTTATTTGGAGGGGGTGTGTGTCAAAGTTTATCATACCTGGTACATCATTTGTGATAATGTCACAGGTTCAATCCCTGACATCCTTATTTTAAAGAATCTGGCAATATTTGATGTGAAAGACTCTACCTGAGTACCAAGAGAGCCACTACTGGTCCAAATAGACAATACTGACCTTGATAGAGCTATCACTAGCCCTGTACACACTCTACAGTGAATACATACACATGTATACACCCTACATGTAAATCCATACGTCTGTAAGAAAAAGCTGATGTGCACTCACTTGACATATGAAGTTGAGGACTACTACTTGGATAAATGTGGGGTTTTAATCACACATTAAGCTGTAAATGCATTGGAAGTCACATGAGAATCACTTAACACATGTTAAACAAATATCAGGTTTACACTGTACATTTTATGTGCATTCAGTTTAACTTCAGGTTGATGTAGTCAAACCCCGCAGGGCTGGGTCAGCCGCTTAAGGAATAGGAAGCAGGACGCTGGAGGAGTGTTTCATCTGATGGAGAGCTAGCCATAGGAAGCGCTGGGATCTTTGGATCCTGGATAACTCTGCCTGTGCTGGTCTCTAAAATCTTTTGTATTAGGGTTCTGGGCCAGGGGCGGTAAAGGAGGTGTGGGTAGGGAGGATGATGGAGACCGAGACCTGAGATCACTGAGGTGATGCATGATCTCACCTGGCTACGCATGAGAGGTGTGGAGCGTAGTTGCCTGAGCCTAATCTCACCTGGGGCAAGACCACTGTCCCTGCTACCGTGACTGAGCTTGGGAGAAGTTCATGACCCGTGGACTCATGGTGGGGGATGAGGGAGTGGGGGTGCAAAGCACCAGGCAAGGCCAGAGGGTCCATTGGTTCTAACGGCTCTACTCACGGGTGTTGCTGGGGCCAGCAGTGCATTACTACATCTCTCCTTTTAAGACGTAGAAAAGGGGACCAAATGCTAAGGGGCATTTAAAGGGGACGCTTGTCTCCTCCGCCATTGTCTGGATGGGTTGACCAAGCTGCTGCTGTGTACATTAGGAACTTTGGTTAAGTGGGTAAGGGAAATTGAGGGGCTTCTGTACAATAATGCTACAGGCAATATTAGATACAATAATTGAACGTAAACAAGATCCGATAACGAGGCAATTACACTAAATCCAATGCAGAGCTGTACAATATAATCTCAACCATCCTCCTCCCGCAGCTGTAGCCCCAGTGGAGGGCTGACCACCAATGGGGGCAAAACATCATAATTCCTTGGGATTAGATACAACTCTTGCAGCCTACGAGATTTCTTATAAGGAATTCAATTGGGAAATTACATTTCAGAAAGATTTCAGCAATACATACTATGTACACATCCTCAAGCAACCTTTGGTGATGTAATAACAATAAGTAATCAATAGCTGCAATGATTGTTCATAGGGTCGCTTTGACGAAAGTTCCTGCTGTCTCCTGGAGGCTGTGGGAGTCTAGGAGTAATGTGGAGGTAGGAATTGATGGGCTTCTCAGAAGGCACAGGCCAGCCGGCCAATAGGTCTTGGTGTTACAGGAAATAAGTCCTGGGGGGGCTCCTACAAGGGAAGTTGTAAGGGAGATAGGTCTGGCTTCTTTGAGAGAGGGCACTGACCATCGCTTCGGAGCAGGAGGGATCGAAGGCAGATGGAGCGGGCGGCGGCACACTGGCCCGTCTCTGGGGTGGAGCCTGGGTAGCAGAGAGTCCCCGCAGACAGACAGGCGTGAAATGCAGTACAATGTACAAATAACATAACTTCCAAAAAATTAGGCATGGTAAATAAATTTAAACAATTACAAACATGGCTAAACGACATACATGGGGGCTGATGATGTATGGAAGGAAGGCAACCGCAAGGTTGCATAATTGTCCAATGCATGGCTCTTTGGCTTGGCTCTGACTACCAAAGCTACAGAGCCGCATGGGCGCTAGAGTCCATGGATTCTCTCAAGAGCGACAGGGAGAGCTTACTCGATAGTCTCTTTAGCATTGCAGGTTCTGCGATTCCACGAAAGCAGCTGGTGGTGCTACAAGGCTTGTTCCAACAATACATCTGCCGGGCTGAGAACAACAGCGGAGAGTTCCAAGGGTTGGGATCTTATCAGGGAATGTCCCTGGCTGCAATTCCAAGTTTCCAGCTAGGGGCGTGTAGGAGAGGGAGAGAGAATGGCGGGCTGTAGATGAGGAGCAGCTGACACACAAAGGCCAACCTTGAGCCATAAGTTGGCCCAGGGCTGCCATTCTGGGGGGGCAGCCAGGGCTGGCATCTCAAGGGAAGAATGGGTGTAATTGTCTCCAGAGAGGTCCCTCCCATCTCTGGCCCAGGCTGCCAGTGATCGGGCTCCTCTCTAACAGGGGAAGGGCGTGGGTCGGATCCTCCAGGGGAGGCCCTGGCCCCTTCTCCGGGATGGGGCTGGTCCCAGTATGGCATGAAAGCTGGACTCCTGTATAGAAGAGAAAAAAAAAAAAACAAGCTTAATGCTTCTGTGGCCTTTAAGGCGCTGGCTGAGTTAACTGGCTCTTATAGATGACAATGGAAAGTCTCGAGCCCCTGGAGTGGGGGGGGGGGGGGGCGGTAACTTTTGATAGATAGAGAATAGAGAAGAGTAGCACTTTGGATATGGTCTGCTGGATGAGACCTTGATTACCGACAGGGGAATCCACTCCCTTCTTCTGCTTGTCTTGGCCAAGCTTTCGCTAAGTAGCTTAGCTATCTCCATCTCGGCCAAACGTATCACTCTGGGTAACATCTCAAGGCCAAGAGATACAAGGCAGGAATTGCTCGTCCAAGGCTTCTAGGAGAAGGGAGAGGTCATATCCAGGTCGGATAAGCCTGTTTTGTAAACAATCCTAACCACCGGCCTAAGGTGTGGGTTTTTTTGCAAAGCAACTCTGAACAATCTACAATTATAGTCATATCGAATATAGCATCCAGGGAAAAGACGAGAAAGATGCAAAGAAAAAGGAAGCTCTGGGCTTGAGGTTTGATCAATGAATTTAGCAATTTGAGAGGGCTCTTTGTAAGAAAACCTTTTGGCTGGGATCCTAGATCTAGAGGTGGGGGGGGTGCTACCAGCCCATTAGGAAAGAGGTGGGAGGGCGTGCAGAAAGGAAGGCAGGGGGAAGGGTTTGGAAGCCGGGCCTCCACCTTCCCCTCCCGTAGAAGGGACTCTTGGTCATTTGAGCTCGGCTTCCCACCCCCTTGCTACAGCGGAGGCTGTGTAAGATAGGGTGGCTGAGAGACCCCCTGGTGGCACTGTGGGACTAGCCAGGGAGCCAGCAGAGAATGTGGGAGCAATGGCTGAAAACAGGATCTTGGTTCCAGATGTAAACTTCAAGCCACGCCTACTAAATGTGGCAAGTGTAGGCCCAGATGGACGCATGGCAAGCGTCTCCTCAAGGAGAGAGCTCTGAAGAAAAAGTCTTTGAAGGTTGCCTAAAACTAAGATGGAGGCGGCTTTGAAGCTATGGGTCCCATCGGGTATCCTGGGGAGCACGACGAAGCCAGTCCTATGGCTTACATGGCGGATGCTGTAATGGGCTAAGCCTCAAGGTACTGGGTACATAATCAGGAAGGAGAAAACTTTAATTGAAGCTAATAAGAGCATATAGCTTGTGGGAACAATGGAAAAATCCCCCCCTATGAGGGGGAAAAAAAACTTTAGGGTCTCTTTGAAAGGTGGCAAGACATACAGCCATAAGAAGTAGGCATACAGAGCACATATAGCAACGGTGAACGAGGAGGATTGCAACTCTGATTTGAGATTTTGCCTCTGAGGTGCTGGACGATTTTGCTGCCACTGGGAGCTTTGAGCTTGCTGGCTTTGTACAGGCTTCCAGAGGCTATGAGATCCGGTTTGAACCTTTAAGCAGCTGAGAGGCCAAGGGGGCTTCTTCTTCACGAGGGACCTTTTGGCTTAAGGCCACAGCGGAGCATCTTCCTCTGGCATGCCTCTACTGTCCTGTGGTAGATTGGCTATGGGGCATTCTGGAGGAGGGTCTAAAACGGTAGTCCCTCTGCACAAGCATTTCTTCTGCTGCAATTCAGTGACTGTGGACTCTGCAGAGATTTTGAAAATGCTGCAAGCCATTCTGGGGGGGCAATTCAAGGAGGTATTGCGGACTTTGGAAAGTAGAAGGGGCTAGCAGAGCAGGAAGGCGAAGTAGACGTAGAGGGGGAGCGAAAGTAACCTAGATTTTAGGATTAGCTGAACTTCTAGATTTGCCAGGACTCCAAGTGAGAGCATAGGAGGCAGGGTGTTCAGGGTGAATCCTTGGCAGTTCTCTATGGATGTCGGTCCATACTTGGATGTGGATGGCTCCCTGGTGCATGGGGCCTAGCATGACTTCTGGGATGATGAACAACCCCTGTCCAGCATGGCGGAAGCTTTGGCAAGACTAGCCTAATGGTCCCCGCGTGGGGATGGGATCACTCATAACTGAGCTGGAGCATGGCTTAAGATCCCATGGGGAGCTCCGGGGAAGGGGCTTGAGGTGCTGATCTGGTTCCTGGCTGGGAGATGCCCGGCGCTGGCCTCCCAGCGGGTACTGGGAGCGCCTGCCTCTAGGATTCTCCTGGGGGTCTTCGCCTCTGGGGAGAGACCTCTCCGCCAGGGCTGTAGGCCCTCACTGGCAGCGCCTACAATTCCTCCTCGAAATGTCCCACTTTGCCGTGAATTGAAACACTTCATTCTGGCTGCCTCATGGCAGCGTGAGAGGGCGGCGTAATTGCTCAGGAAGGCTGGGCTTGATGGGCGAAAAGACCCGGCTGTCCCGGGTAAGCTTTGAGCATGTCGGCCAGCCTGGTTCCTTCCTAGGCCTGTGGACGCTTTTATGCACTCCAGCGGAGGCATGCTCTCCCTGGCCAGGGCGCTTAAGGAGTTCGCCTCCTGGGCCTCCCTCGTCAATCTGCCTCTTTGAGGGCCTCCCTGGAGCCCAAGCTTAAGCAACCTCAGCATAGGGCTCCTTTGGAGGCTTCTGCCGGGTGCTAGGGAAAAACTTTGGGCTGGCTGTCCGGGTGCATTGGGACTTCTCAAAAAACGCTCTTGTAGGTATGCATCTAGAGGCTGCACCGTATGGGTACACCGGCAGGACGGTGATCTGATTGTTGGGGTTACCAGCTGAATAGTACCGGCCAGAAGCTGTATGGGCGTGGTGTAGGCGCCAATGGAGGCGGGCTGTCTCCATAGCTTAAGCATTGCTGGCGGAACTCGCTTTCCCAGATCTCACAAATTGTGCAGGGCTCAGGGAGTACGCGAAAAGGTGGTCTTCTAGCCATCTGGAACCATTAGGTGGTTCCTTGCGATGGCCTCCAGCATGCCCCTGCAATGCCGAGGGGCTAGGCGGACTCCTACTGCCCCGTGACATTGTTTTGCTATGGAGCTCCAGGCGATGTATGTTGGTAGCTTATATGGCTAATTTGATAACCTTACTGGACGACGCCACCCTCCCCTCAGTATCTGCGGGAAGTGGACGGCCAATAAATGCAAGAATCTCGCATCGCCTTCCTCCGCCAGGGTTTCTTTCTTCTGTGATCGCGGGGCTAATACGCTCGGCGTAGAGTTTTGAAACCGCGCCGCATTACGTGGCGCTGACGGAGGTGCAGTGGCTTCGGAAAAATGAAGGCGGAGTTGGGGAGAGGCGGCTGAGCTTCTGGGAGATTTGAAATGCGGTGAAGGATGAGGGGGGCAGAAGGAGGACATACCCACCGAAGGGATAGAGAAAATTCCGGGTTGAAATTGAAGGTGAAAGATCGGGAAGGGAGGGCGGCCTAAGGCAAGGGAGCCGAGGGTCTGCAGGCATGATGGCGACAAAACATTGTCCTTACCGCCAGTAGCAGCCGGCATCGGGCGCTACGAAGCTCAAAGCGGAAGAGTGCTCTGGCGATGTTTTCCCAGTCCCAAGATTCAATGTCCCCTCTGGGTGTACCCATGGACACTGAGCTTCAATCTCTCAAATCCAATTTGGCGCAGCTCCTCTCTTTACGTGGGACCTCCCGCCGTGATTTCGCTAACGCTTTCAGTTCGGCTTCAACGGTTTGCCATTGGTAAGCCCTGCTTTTGCAAGCTCCTATACTCACCGCGTGTTCCATTGACGAGGAGTGCGTCCGTAGGACGCCATGGGCATTCTGGATGCTTCCGATCCAGAGGGACAGGCTTATACCGCCAAACGTGGTGGTCCCTGGACGCGCTCGGATCCAGCTGGACTTCTGTATCGCCGCCCCCTTCCCAGGCTTTAACGTGAGCAGGTGAGGCCCTGCATTCCCAGTGGTTCTGCCGCACTAGCCAGGGTCAACCCTGCAGGGTCGCCGCTAAGGAATAGGGGCTAGACGCTGGAGGAAGGTTTCCATCTGGCGGAGAGCGCCAGCCACAGGGCGCCGGGATTCTCGTGGATCCGTGAGCAACTCCTGCCTCCCAGGCTGGTCTCTGCACCTTGTACTAGGGCTCTCACTGTATGCTGTAAAGGAGAGGTGGGTAGGGAGATGAGCGGGAGACTGGAGAGACCTGAGATCACTATGTGGGATGCATGATCCCACCTAGCTACGCAAGGAGAGGAGCTGTAAGCTGTCTGGAGCCTTAATCCTCACCTTGGGGGGCAAGACTCATTGTCCCTAAGCTACCAAAGGTGACTGAGCCAGACAGTTCCATGACCCGGGTGGACTCATTGGTGGGATGAGGAGGAGGGGTGCTGTGCTGCACCTCAGTAAGGCTGGGAGAGAGGGTCCATTGAAGGGCCCCAACGTCGCAGAATTACCACGGTGCTGCTGGGTCAGCAGTGCATTACTACAGTTGAGGTATGTATAAGGCAGCTTCATGCATACATATGTACAGTCGGAATAATTCAAACACTGTTGATCAACCAAAATAGGGCTTCCCAATTAACCAAGCAACAGATTTTGAAAGGATAATTTATGTTTAGCATCAAGTACTTTGAGAAAATGAGTGTTATCTTAGAAGAAGCATGGTGTCTGCAATGTGATAAAAGCAGGAGTGTCTCTTAAAGATTAAATGCGCATGTATCCAATGACAGTATACTTCAGAATTATTGCTGTGTGTATACTGAAATATATTTATATTGGGTTAACATATATGACTAGTCAACAAAGATTTTGATAACAGGGATAACAGCACTAGTAGCAACTATGATCACAGTGTTTGGTCGCCTTCCAATGTACTTTAGGGCATTTCATTCCTGGAGGTTAAGTCTAGCTTCTTGACTTCACTGTGCAGAGACTTACATACCAATAAGTCCCCCAGTAATTATCCTCTTGTCCAGTCACACATGTTTCAGGCTAGCTGTCCATTTTTTAACTCCATCTTCTAGATAACTATATGAACATTTGGTCAAATTAATTTTGAAATTGCAGACTTGCTCTGTGGCCAAGTGGGAGATGGGTACATTATACATCATCAGCCAATAAGTGCTGTGCATTGTCAGCTTCTGCTGCAAATGTTGAGAACTTGCTTTTCACACTCCAGTTCTGATCACCCTTACCACTAAATGCTAACATAGTGATGGTGAACCTTTGGCACTCCAGATGTTATGGACTACAATTCCCATGGCGCCACGTAGCACAGCCAATTGGCCATGCTGGCAGGGGCTGATGGGAATTGTAGTCCATAACATCTGGAGTGCCAAAGGTTCGCCACCACGGTAACACTTTCAAAACTGGACATGTTCACCATATACCATTACAACAGATTTAGAAGACTGGCACCAGCCGATTAAACATACAGTTGGAAGACATACAAGCTTTATTATTGGCAGGCAATTGAAAGAAGACAAAATCTTTTTTTCCTGGTAGGTAGTAATAACTTCAGTCATGATTGAACACTTAACAGAGCTACCACCATTATTCAGAGAGCAGTGATAACAATGCTAACTCCAGGAAAATTAATACCAGTGATGGAAAATTGTTATTCTGAGCTTCTGGACACATAAAAAATACAAATCGTTTCTTTGAAATGCCTTTATTTTATCAGGCAGATATAAGAAACAGTTTTGTAGGTAAGTTGGCCTTAGGAAAATAGGACTAGTAAACAATGGCCACAGAAAGAACTTACACAAAGGTGAAAACTGCAATGATGCCCACAGTCACAAGTAGCTGCACTGCGATGATGCTGTACACCTGGATAGGAAGACATGTTGTTAATGCAAGGGTACAAAAATGCACATGAGAAACTGTCACAGACATTAGGACTTGAAGTGCCTGGGAGCTATGACCCAAGCTATGCTGTTGATAGCACCACAGCAAGATCCTTATTTGGCTGAGACTCAGATTTTATCAAAATCAGGGGTCTGCAACCTGCGGCTCTTTCAGCCTTATACTGTGGCTCCGCATGGCCTGGAGGTTGGAGGGTAGAGTGGGCATGTCCCTCCAGCCCTCCAGAGCAGCGCTGGAAGGAAAGATGAGTGGAGGGGCTGAACCGGAGGTGGCTCCGTGCATGAGGGCGCTGCTTTTCACGTCCCCTCCACTCACTTCTCCTTCCAGCACTGTTCTGGGGGGCTGGAGGGACATGCCCACGCTGCCCTTTGACCCCTTGGAGGTTGGAGGATAGCATGGGCGTGTCCCTCCAGAGCAGCCGCCATCCCAGCTCTGCCATCTCTGCAGCCACCACCACCCCAGCCCCACAGAGCAGGAGGCTGCCTGCTCCATCAGGCAGAGGGGGTTTCTCTGCCCGGCACCGCTGCCTCCCGCAACGCGAGAGGCGATAGCACTGGGCAGGCCGCAGTCGCCATCCCCCGTCTGCCCCACGGAGCAGGTGGCTGCCTGCTCCGTCGGGCAGAGGGAGTTTCCCTGCCCGGCGCTGCTGCCTCCCATAGAGTGAGAGGCAGCAGCACCAGGCAGGCTGCAGCCGTCATCCCCCCTCTGACCCACGGAGGAGGTGGGCAGAGGGGGTTTCCCTGCCCAGCGCCGCTGCCTCCCGCAGCGCGAGAGGCAGCGGCACCGAGCAGGCCGCAGCTGCCATCCCCCCTCTGCCCCGTGGAGCAGGCGGCTGTCTGCTCTGTCAAGCAGAGAAGGTTTCCCTGCCCAGCGCCTCCGCCTCCCAGCGCTAGAAGAAAAGGTGAGTGGAGGGGCCAAACCAGAGGTGGCTCCGTGCAAAGCCGCCTCTCCGGCTCGATAGATCTTCAGGGCCGTGGAAAACAGGTCCAAATGGCTCTTTGAGTGGTAAAGGTTGCCAACCCCTGATCTAAATCTTTGCCGGAGCACTTTCTTGACTCTTGTCCAACACAGTGGAAACTGAAATGAGACACTCAAGCTAGTAATTCAGGAGACCAAGGATACATCTCCACATCTGTTTCTCATCTGAGCATTTGGAGATGGGCACATAATGCTTGTGCCCTTTCCTGTGCCTTTAAAATGATCATCCAGGCACAGAAGGAGAAAGTTTACAAAAAAACAAACTGGGCTTATTTGTTGACCCTATTAATACCCTAATTGTCACTCTACTATAGGAATTCCTGCCCCTAGACTCCAAAGGCCCCCTTTGTAATCACAGTTAATTTCTTTCCCCCAAACCAACGTAGTACTTCTGTAGCAACACAAGGAGGGGCTCCACAGTGGAGTATCAAGGACTGATCCTTCCAGACTCTCCCCTTTGATATTATAGTGTGCACTGGACTATTATAGCGCCCATTTTCCTTGAGAGAAGAAGAGATCACAATGGCGCCACATAGCACAGCATCAAAATTACCTTGCGGATGAAAGCATGTCGAATTTTCTTGTTATCCCAGTCTCCTGAACTGAAGGCCTCATTCCCTTCTGTACCACTATTGTCATAGCCGTCACCTGTCAAGATAAAGTGTTGATATTGATCAAGGCACTTTGAAGGATTACCTTCAGCAATAGGAACTCTCCACCATACCAGGCCCATAGCTACATTGGTCACATGGTGGTCCAGAGCCCTCAGAAATATACCATGCCCCTTCTTTCAGAAACCAACCCCTTTCCT
Source organism: Sphaerodactylus townsendi (assembly GCF_021028975.2). Taxonomy (NCBI): domain Eukaryota; kingdom Metazoa; phylum Chordata; class Lepidosauria; order Squamata; family Sphaerodactylidae; genus Sphaerodactylus; species Sphaerodactylus townsendi. The sequence goes on from NC_059426.1 coordinate 65,763,442, forward strand.
TAAAGAGACGTCAGCAGAAACCAGTAAGTAGTTCTGCACCTGATTGTCTTGTGAAGGATATGGGAGGGAAGATATAGGATGGCTCTGGAGCTGACTCTTGTGCAATCAATTAACTTTTCATTTGGCTTAACCCAATCTCGTAAGTCCCATTCCCTAACCTACTTCCTTTCCTTCCCTCTTGCCTGTCGCCTCTTCCCTTTAACATCAGGGAACCCTGGGCATAAAATCTGACTGAAAACTATGCCTTTTTTTGGAATACTTTCTCCAGGTACAGCAGGGGAACTGTCCCTTTGAGTTATGTTGACGGGGGAAGTGAGGCAGATAGGGTGAAAAAGTATGCCCAAGTCTCAGTTTGGTTTATCAGTTTTTAAATTACTAATAGAAAGCCCTGCAGCCTTGCAATTAAAACCTTGCTGCAACTTGCCTCTACGAAGGCCAGCAATGACATGGCAAGGATGCTCTATTGCACTGTGAACACCACTGCAAATGTAAAGGCAAATGTAAAGACAAGAATCGGTGTGCATTTCCTTCTGTCAACTGTTCTCCCTTCCTCCACCATGGTGGGCATAAAAAACCAATAATTGCTACTGTGCAGTAATATAACAATCTATTGCCAAAATATAGTAGTTTTTCATAATTCCCATCTTTCATTTTTTTATCTGGCCTCTTCTCATTATGGCAATAACTAGAAATCTGCACCTCTTTGATACCCCTTTTAAGTCATGCAAGCACTGCTTAGTAAAAACAAGAGGGCACAACAGTACAGAAGCAACACACAAGTAGAGAATACCAGGGGTGGACTATGAAGATGATGCAAGTAGTAACTCACAACTTCATATATAAATATAAATAAAAAAAATAAACTGGTGAGTCACAACTCTTCTTGCAGTGGTAACAAATCTATATCCGAACCAATAAGTGCTGCAATGTTGAACCCCCAACCAATGGGCGAGCATCACAACATTCCATGCCCTCCCACACTCGCCTTCCCCCAACCCAACAGAAAACCCCAGCAGCCTATCCCAGCTGGCAGAGCAGTGGCACCTTGGTGCCCACTGCTCCACAGTCTGGGATAATGATAGGATTTGGCAAGTGCCATGAACACAATTCAGTAATGAAGGAGTTAATTGTTGCATGCTAATTAGTTAGTGAGGTCAGAAGTCAGTGACCAGGTAATTGATAGCTATTGGTTAGGTGGGCTACATGCAGGTCTGCACGTAGGCTTTAGATATATCTTCTTTGTAGGCTTTAGATATATCTTCACTCTGCACGTGTTCAGTTCAGTTCAGTTCACTCTATCCATAGCTTAGTAGCCATGTAATAGTCTAAGCAGCAAGCTGGCTGTTGGTGCTAGCTAGTAAGAAAGATGTTTATTGTTTTTATTCCAAGTTTCCCTTCCCTGTAGTAAGTAAACTTTATTTCAGTAAAGCAACTGGTCTCTGCCTCATTATTGCATTAACTCTGCTAATTAAGTATTTGTCCACACGACAGATAAGCTCTCCTGTTCCCCCCCCCCCCACACACACACACCACAACAACAGGGTGCCCAGGCTGGCAAAGTAATAGCTCCTTGGCACCTGCTGCCCCGCGCCCCTGCAGAAGGCCTCCCACCTTCCCCCTCCCACTCCAACAGGACACCCAGGCTGGTACATGCCAACAGGAACTCTCCCACCTCCCTCCACATCCCAGCAGGGTACCCAAGTCAGCACAGCAGTGGCACCTTGCTGCTCATTGTTCCATGCTCCACCATAAGCTCTTCCACTCCCCCCCCCCACCCAACAGGGTGCCCATACCAGTGCCTATGCCTCCCATCTCCCCAAACCCTCCTCCACAAGCATCACCTTCCAACCCTTCTCCCACCCCAAGCCACTCCTTTTCAACCTCCCCCAATCCTGACATTCCCACCTACCCCAGCCCACATCTTCTTGACCTCTCCCATTCCCAAGGCACAGGACCAGGTAGGAGCAGGGTGGGGGGCTCTTTGGTCCCAGTAAAACCCAGCACTCCCCCCCACCCGCAGGGCCCATTGCATTTCCGCCACAAAGGGCTTTGCTGCAAGTATATACATCTCTATATATAAACATCTAAACGTGTGTTTGTCCCTGATGGTCTCCCTCAGAAGCTGCTGGACGGATCGCCCCCAAATTTTTGCAGGACATTCTTCCCTGTTGCGGGCAGGTACTCGGACCTTCAAATCGCCGAAAGTCCATACCTGAGCCAGGTAAAACATCTTTTTCCTGGCACACCAGGCCATGAAGCTGGCTGTGTTTAACTGTCACCCTTAGAATGTTCGTGCAGCATGTCTGTGGCCTGAGGGCTTGGTATGCCCTTAGAATGTTCGTGCAGATGGCCAGAGATGAGCAGTGAAAACAGTAAATAGGTAATACTGGTAGGTAATACGAGTGGAAGTGAAACACATACAGACTTTGCCATGTGAGACATCAGGTGGGGTCCCCCCCCCCACACGCAGGTAACTTTCACTCTCTGTGCCTCACCCACTGCTACCACACAACACACATACTCTCATACACATCCATCTCATCCTCACACACCTCACTCTGCCCTCCCTCACATTCAACCACCACTTACCCACTTCCTCACCCATATTCGCCACAGCTCTCTTTTACTAAAAGCGAGCTGGAGTTCTGCCTTTTTTCTTTCTAAGAAAATCCGCGGGGTGGAGGCGCAACCAACACTCACCGGCTACGCTTCTTTTGCAGGCTAATGACCCTTTAAGAACCCAGGGAGCTTGGCCTCTTGATCTGAGCTGCCTCACTCACTCCCAAGCCTCTGCTGCCTGACTGGGATAGCCTGTTTGCCCCCCCAGTTCTGCCTTACTCCAAGCCAGTGTGACTGTGTGTGTGTCAACCAGCCTCATAGACAGCAGGATTCGCACTCTGGACAGTTCCGTTGTGGAATGGGAAGGGTTACCTTATACTAAAAAAACAAGACACCACCATATAACAATGTGCATTGAAAATGGAAAGAGGGATTCCATTTGACCACCCCAAAAGGCTATGCTGGGGATCATTGGACCTGCATGGACATCTGTGTGGGTTGCAGACTGTGATGAGAAGGACAATTGCCACAGCAACGCGTGGCCGGGCCCGCTAGTACATACATATCTATCTTGTAAATGGAACAGGTCTATAAATCAAACAATCATTCAAACCATATAACACACACATATATAGCCATAAACTAATCTGAGGAAAAGTGTTGGCTCTGAGTAAATAGTTGAGTCAATATCGCAAGTTCAGTTATTGCATCAAAGACAAGTGTAAGTTGTTGAGTGGATTGTCCAGCCAAAAATACAGGAATCCAATAAAATCCTGTTTCGAAGTTAACTGTCATAACTGTAACAATCTACACTGTAAAATTTTTCAGGCAATGATCCGCTCCACCTAATGCAGAGAGCAAGGGGTAATCAAGTAATTATTATTACAAAGTACCACAAACCAAAAGGGACCCAAAACACTCAAAAGACAAGCAGGAGAACCCTTCAGATTGTTAAATGCTAAGTCTTTGTGAGCACTGAGCATCACCGAACTGTAATTAAAAACACTCAAAGAAGACTCGGGACTATTCTGCTTTATAAGGTGCTAATGACCTGCAGATGAGCCTAATGCTATTTCACATGTCATAATTCCTCTAGATGTAAATTGCCTACTGTGCCGACTATAATCTTACAGTGTTACAATCATAAATTAAACAACGATACCTATCACATTCTTATACTATCTCAGTCATAAAGCTAAGGGCTATATGCCTTTTACAATCTTAAGGTGTGATAAATATGAGTTTAATTTAATTGTAAAGTTGTTGCACAAAACAAGAAAAAACAAACTGGGTATGGAGTCTGAGGGACATAGAATTAAAAGGTTAATAAACTTGGTTTCCTGTTGCAGCAAAATCCTATTTGTATTTATCTAATTATATTTAAGAGGTTCAAGAATCCATATTTCCCCCCAAAAAGCCATTATCAGTATGTCTAACACGACAAGTGGGAGGGTCATTGGTGCCCTTAAGCCTTCCCTTTTTAAACTATCTTAAACAGTAAGAATTAAACTAAAGCACTTCACAGACAAGAAGATAAGTCTATATGGACACATAATAATATAAACTACCTTTTTTGAGCTACAACTGCTGAAACGCTTGATAGAAGATACCAAGAAGAAAAATCAGCTTACCATAGTTCATTGAGAAAGCTGGCATAGGAGGAACTGGTTGAGGATACATTCCTGGTTGTGGATACCCACTCCCATATGGTGGAGGCTGGGGGTAAGCCCCCCCAGGGTATCCAGCAGGATATCCCCCAGGTGGTGGTGGATGGAGGGGATTCCTGTCATCATAACCTGGGGGAGCACTGGGGTAGGACATGATGTCTCAGCAAGGCTCAGGACACCTAGGGGAGAAAAAACAAAGAGGCAAACCCCGTTACAATCTCTATACTCATTTTTTGTCTTAAAATATGTAAAATACATGTGTCAACTCAAAACAACTCCTCTGCAACAGCCAGCAGGGGGAACCAAAGCAAAACAATAACAGACAAAACATCAATGTTATATGTGTGATTTATTTCCTCTTAAAGCACAGCCAGCCCCAGAGAGGAGACATGGACTCTACAATTAGTTGTGTCACAGACATTAGCATTAGAAGTATATCTGAAGATAAAGAAGTACCCCATTTCATCCCAATCTTAAAAGCCAGTCAAGGCTCTGTGCTCAGTCTTACGGCAAGCGAAGCCAGAACAAAACAGAAAACCACATGGTCGTGGATATGGCACTCCCTCCACATAGACTCTGATTTTAAGAACCATATCATGGAGAAAACGGTATTAAAGAGTGATTGCTGCGCATACCCTCTAAATCATAGGTGTCAGGCCCTCCAGATGTTCATGGCCTACAATTCCCAGCAGCCCTGCTGGCATGGGCTGATGGGAATCGTAGTCCATGAATACCTGGAGGCCCTGAGTTTGACACCTAAGCTCTAAATCATGATATAGTCAACAATGTGGAAGACATTATTTGACGCTCTGCAGTCCCAACAGTGAATGTCTACACCTTTACTGGCACCTGCCAGGTGTTTCAGAAAGTAGGCAGGGTCCAGGGATGTATGTTCAGATATTTCCAGTTGAAGATACCTTATTGGTATTTTTGGGGTATCCAGAGCAGAATCTTGGAATTCTGATATCCAGATCCTAAATATTTCCAGGAATATTCAGGAATATCCAGATCAGTCATCTTAAGGTTCCCAAGCCTGTTTTTCTTCCATGCAACGAGAGGTAGAAGGTGAGGGAGACAACTATCCCAGGCAGTAGTATCACACTTTAATAGGTTTGCCAACTTCTAGGTAATAGCAGGAGATCAAAGTAACAGAGATCGGTTCATTGGGAGAAAATGGCAACTTTGGAAGATGGAATCTGTGGCATTACATTGCATTGAAGTCCCTTGTCTCCCTGAATCTTGTTCTCCTCACACTCCACTCCCAGAAACTCCAGGTATTTCCCAACCTGGTGCTGGCAATCCTAGAACTATAACTGTCTGCCCAATTACAATGATTCTTAAGATGGCTCTCTGAGCATGGGCAAAGAGGATAAAAAAGGAGGCATGGCTGCAACTTGATTCCATCCTAGGATGTTATTTGGGTGGGGGGGAGTAGTGGACTCTGCTCTATTCTGTCTATGTCTTGGATTATTTCTGCCACCTATCTGGGAAAACCTTCTTATTGTTCTGGCCATAACAAGAATGATTATATATATTTTCTTTGTTTTTGCTTGCAAGGTTGTAGTTGGAAGTAATCCTTTTCTTTCTGGTTCTTTTAAAAATAGTTCTTCTTGGTTCTGTTTTGTGCTGTTCTTAAAAGTGTTTAACCCACTTCCAAAGGCTCATGCTGTTTTGTTGAGGCCTCTTCACTTGGCTTTTTAAGGAATTTTTAATAGCTTTGTGTTTTAGTTTTTAAAGGGTTTGTTCTGCAGAGCGATTTTCCAAGTGGTATTTGATTTAAAAAAATTTTTTTTTGCTTTCTTCTGGTTTTACAGTTTTTCTTCAATAGTTGTTTTAATTATCTTTCTGTGCTGCGTTTGTTGGGGATTAATAGAGGTTTCAGGTATTCCAGTTGGTTTTGAAAAATTTAATTGTTGCAGCAGGTTTTGAAGGCAATTTCTGATTACCGGAAAGGGTTTAGGTATTTTAACAAACACAATAAATTTCAGTTTGGTGTTCAGTGTTCCTAAAAAACAAGTAAGCATGTTTTTGTTAGACTTAAAACCATTAAGGCGGGGTGTGTGTGTGTGAATTGGCGCATAGTCTTTTAGTCTTCAAAAAAATTAATGTTAGGTATTAGCTTAACTAGTTGTTACCTTAACTTTTAAAAAAACTTGGTTTGTAAGCTTGAAAAAATAAACAGAAACAGAATTTTATAGTCCAATCGCAGATTGTAGTTACAAAAAATAGTCAGCTTCTAGACTGGAAAGTCAAAAGCAAGTTTTTAAAACAGAATTCAAATGAGATACGTATAGGTGCAATATTATTTTTAAAAGGGTTCAGTTGTGCAAGTCTGGAAAAAGCAATTGTAAGTTAGTGCTCCGGGAGACAGGTAGTCAGAAAAAGTCAAGAGCAAAAAGTTACTGAGCCAAGTGCAGGAACAAATTCAGAGTGTAGCAGCTAGTTTACTTTGGAAGACTCTAGCAGATGGAATAACTGACAGGAAAAGAGTCAAGCCCTGAGGAAAGGTGATGCAGAGGAGTAGTAGAGCGGAAAGAAAGGACTATGGTTTTCCTCCCACGTGCATGGAGGCCTGCCGCATAGCTTACTTCTACCCACCCACCCCCTCTGGCTGGGGTGCTGCAAGGAAGAGGTTTTGGAAGATCTTCTTCACTGAGGGTGAGGTTGGAGTGGTGTCTGCAGAGCTGCCTGAAGTAGGTGTTGGCACTGGGCAAGGGTCTGTTGCTCTGGCTACTGCTCCTCCACCTGTTGTAACTCAGCAGAAGAAAAAGAAGCCTGAACTGTCTTTTGGGCTGAAGTTGGGGGACAAAACTTAACACTGTTGAATTCACCACAAGACAGCTGCTGGAGGAACAAGAAGAGAAATTGGCACTCCTTATTTGATTCCATCAAATCCCAGCAGGTCTTTTGAGGAGTGGGAGAAGTTGAAAGAAACAGCGGAGAAGTTATCAAATGTGCTTGACACCATATACAATCCACACCCCAAAACTATGTTGTTTAAAAAAACAACCATCCTCAAATCCTAGGTTCTGCGCCGCATGGGAAATGTTGCTGCAAGTCAAACTTTGTTATAAGTTTGTGGTTGTAGAAAGAGGAAAAGCTCCCAACTTTTATTACAAGACACCTCCTTGAGCACTAGATGGCTGGTGGAGTTTGGGCTGCCACAAACATTTCTACAGCGCAGGTTCACACTTGCCTCATCACCTGAAGCAAGGAAGAACTGCATCCTAGAAGTCAGGTCCTGATCTGAGAGGGGTGTCCTTCCATTCTTTGCATAAAAGAACCATAACAAAGTTCTACTCTGGCAGTGACATGCAGGATGGTCTCCTCCTCCCTTCCCAGAAGCAAGAGTGACGTGTGCCCCATTATGCACGTGGCCTGAAGACTCCAGGCAGGATGTTCTCTGGGAAGTGAGAAAATCCTACATGCTGCCTCTATCAACACAACTCTGTCTTGAAGAGCGCTCTGTTCTAAGCATAATAAACTGGTTGTCAGGGTTTGCCTTCTTTTTCAATCCCTCTCCCATCAGAGAAAAATGAACAAATACAGAGTGGGAAGCTTGCTAGCCCAATTGCAAATCCTGTATAGCCAGCTGCTATATTTTCTGCTTGGCTTGCCGTTTTCATTGCTCGTCAGTGCCCAAGAGCTTTTTGAAACTCTTAAAGACTTAAAGTTATCAATTGCCACAGGATAATTTTTTTTCATTCACGTGTAACTTGAAATTTCACATTTGGGGGTCTCTGGAAAAGTCAGACCTCAAAATACAACTTGAATTTAAAATGCTGAATTCTTTAAAATATTTTAATGTTATTTTAAATGTTAAAATGTTTGATAACAAGATAAAATGCATTTGGGATTATTTGATATGTGTTTTCTGAAGTACAAATTTAAAATATAGCCCCGTCTTTGTGTCAGACTTTCAAGCACAGGACAAAACACTGGAAGGGTGAGGAAGAGGGATACTTTTTAAAAAGCTTTCCCACTCTGTGGCACATTTTTCCCCTCTTTCTGAAGTGAAATTACTAGAACACCTTTTAAGCAAAAACTAAAAATTCAGGGGAGTGGAATGCCCATGAGAATAGATATTCCAAACTGAAAAAAATATGTCACATAGTTGGATATGTTTTCAAGTTGCCAGATGAAAAGGGAGATATACACTTATCAGAAGGCAGTAAGCTAGATAGAGTAGCATAGCCCCAAGGCAAACTGGGCCTATGTGCACTTAGAGACTGAGCTTAACGTGAGAACTCCAAGCACAGAAAAGGGAAAGAATCCAATATTAACAAGAAATTATTTAGCCAGTCGCATTGTTTCCAACTCAGGTTTGAGGACAAAACCCCCCAGAACTCCCCAGTTAGCAGTTAAGTTCAGTTTATTAAATACAGTCATAAATCAGCACTAACGAAATTCAGAACAAAAACACTATTCAACAACACAGGAAAAATACTTCCAGCTAGTAGATTTACTAAACAAGGTCTTCCGTGTTTTATAGGCACTGTAGCAAAACTTCGTTACTGTGTATGAAATTGTGTCATTTTTATCAGCAAGCAAAGTGTTTACCACAAAGTCTTCAGAATGTCCAGGGTGGGCGAAGATTACCTAGGCAGCAAAGGTAAAATTGAATGGCTCCTAGCATCCCAGTTAATTATTAATAAGCAGCAGCAGGGTGGAGGACTTTCTTCCTTGTTTTCAGAGGCTGTGTGAAAAAAGTGAGAGTGTCCAGAAAGCTATTTTCCCTCGGGAAATACATTGGAAGCTTCCTACAAGTCAGTGTAACTCTAAAAGTGTAACTCAGTGTAACTCTTCCGACAAGTCAGTGTAACTCACCACCCTGAGTCCTTCGGGGGAGGGCGGTATATAAATAAATAAATAAATAAATAAATAAATAAATAAATAAATAAATAAAAGAGAAAGCTGAATTTTCAGCCTCAATACTTGTCAAGACATGTTTTACACTCCATTATTTATCTTCCCTACACAGGCAGTTCCTAGAAGTAGGGTTTGGAGGGCTCATAGAATTAATGAAAACAGGAACTTGAATTAGAAAAGGAAAACTCCAGAACATATGCACAAATGCTTTCTGTTTTACTACCTGCAAAGCTAATATACCCTGTGCTGAACAAAACTACCCAATACAAAACAAGTAGACATTGTGAAAACAAGAACACACAAAAAAGTATATAACCAATGGGTAATTTTACTGTAGCCCCAGACACACAAAAGGAAGAATTCTTGAGGTGAAGTGGCAACTAGCAACAGCCAAACTGAACTGTGCTCAGGCTAAGATGCCACACTCCAGCACTTCCTAATGTGGGAAGCCAGGAATACTAGAATACACCACCACAAAACCATCCCATGTTCATCTTCTGTCCAGCTATATCCTAGAATGACCTAGACTGCTCTCCTATACTAGAGCCAAATATGTCATGAATATAAGGAGCATCTCAGAGCTCTCATCAAAACCCAGCCAGACCATCTGGGTCTTTTGGCTGGGGTTATTTTTATAACCCTCAAATGGTTTGATTGGGTTTGGATGAGAGCACTGGGACGCTCCAAAGAATATCATAAGTGAAAAGGAACTGAGAGCTCTCTGATCCAATACACTGAATTACACTGCTAGCTCTAATTGCAGACAATTATGAGCCACAACAAACGTAATACAATTGGTCTGTGAGTTTCCTTTTAAAAAATCTGTATGTATGATCTTTTTGATCTGAGCAACAGCATTAGGAAAGGGTAGACTGAACTTTTCTCACACATCTCCCTGAACTACCCCCTGGCCCCCAATATGCTACTAGTTCTACTGGAGAAACAACATAGATATAAGTAGCTGGATTGGGCCTGTATTTTGTCCCCCTCAAAAGTACTTTCAGAGATTAGGGATGTGGGGAAAAGAGAGGCTAAGACTGGGAAAACAGGATAGACAGAAAAGCTTCCCTCTCCTTTCTCCAGTAGCCCCCAGTGGCTGCTTTTGAGTGAAATGGTTACAGGAAATCAAATCATATATGTCTGCATCACAAGGTATTTAAAAATAGATGAAGCATTTTTATGGAAGTAACATTATGAAATGTGGGATGAGGTTTTCAAGTCAAATGAAGCACATCTAACAAGGTGCTTATGAGAATAAAGGAAGAGTAGTCATACCCATCAGAAGCAGTGTGCTCTCAGGCATATATTAGAAAGGCATGAAATCAGACGAGGTCAGGAAGGCCCCCACCCTTAATTTCATAATTCTGCAGAATGTGCAAAACAGAATTGTTAAGGGGAGCCTTTTATAAAGAGAAAAGGAGTATAGTTTTAGTGTCTATGAAAAATCCTAGAGTTTTATTCCATCGTTTACTGATGCCGTATACTGTTTCTACTGCACTGTTTTCTAATTTCATAATCTGCGCTGAGAGTCAGCAAAAAGGCAGAACACCAGCAAAGCGCAAACAATGTTTAAAAATGTACTAGATCTATTATGAAGTCTCAACAAAACCAAGGACATATAACCAATACATCCTTGCACTGACTTTTATCAGTAATGGTACACAAACTGTTTGCATCAGACACGGTTCATCTCCAGAGGTCACTAATGCCATGGGGATCAGATGGCCAAGATGGCACAAGGAAATGTACAAGTAGAAATTACCTGTTAAACAGGAAACTAAAGGATTGGCCAATCCCCATCTATCCAAGAATCAGATACAGTTACTGCTGAAATGCAGAATGCAGAGTACTTGGTTTTAGAATTATGCAAGCATGGGAGGAAGGGAAGTAACACTACAGAGAATGGAGCAGAGGAGCAATCACTTCCTGTTCCATGATCTAGTCCTAGAAACATGCCTACAAAGGTACTTACTCAGATTACAAATGACCGAGCAACAACTCTGTTCAATTACTATCTCTGTTTCCAATTATCATTCTACAATTGATCATTATAATATCACTGAGATATTGCAATATCAATACTAAGTCCAGATAATTTGTCATGTTAACCACAGGTTTCCAAGATCATGCCTTGACAAGACAAGATCCAGGTGGCTGTGAAGCCAACCACTTGTCTCTTACATGCATACCCATCTTGGCTGGTGAAAGCCAGTGGAGATGGAGTGCTGGGGGATTATTCAAGGGGATTGAAAGAGGCAGTGGTAAGGCTGTTCTTTAAAAACCACCCTTGGATCCTCTTGATCCATCCAACTACCCTGTTTCCCCCCAAAATAAGACATCTCCTGAGAATAAGACGTAGTGGAGGTTTTGCTGAAGTGCTAAATATAAAGCATCCCCCGAAAGTAAGACGTCGCAAAGTTTTTGTTTGGAAGAATGCCCAGCGAACAGAACAGAACACCATGCAGTTGTGGAGCGGAAAAATAAGACATCCCCTGAAAATAAGACGCAGCGCATCTTTGGGAGCAAAAATTAATATACGAAACTGTCTTATTTTCGGGGAAACGCGGAAACGCCCAGTGTCCCATCTTCCTTTCCTAGGTAAGGCAGTTGAGAGGGTGGCTGTAAAGAAGTTTCAGGGTTTCCTAGAGGGCACATTGGCACTGGATTCATTTTAGTCCAGCTTGCATTCTGGCCATAGGTCAGAGACAGTTCTGGTCACCCTCACAGAAAACATTGGAGGCAACTGCATCAAGGCGGGTTGGTACTACTGCTGTTGTTATACCTGTCAGCAGCGTTCAATTCAGTTGACTACAACATTTTAACTCACCGCCTTGATGGCACTTTAATTTGGGGGGCAGCCTTGCAATGGCCATGCTCATTTCTCCAGGGTCAAAGACAAAGGTTAGCACTAGGGGAGAGGTCCTCCCCACAACACACTTTTGGTGTATGGTGTTATCCTCAATATTATTTAATATCTATATGCACTCCCTTGCCGAGCTGGTTCAGTGTTTCGGGCTGGGTTGTCACCAATATGCTTATGACACTCAGCTGTACCTGTTGGTGGCTGGCTGACCGGATCCTGCCCCAGATATTTTGGCGAGTTGTCTTTTATAAAGGCTGTGGTGAAATGGTTGAAACTGAGCCAGTTGAAGTTAAATCCAGTGGTGCTTCTGTGGCTGGGCTGGGAAGACTTGGGGGGAAATAGCCATCTTCCAGCTCTTGATGGAGTGCAACTTGATGGGTGTGATACTTGATGCCTCATTATCAATGGAGGCTTAAGTCACACAAGTGGCCAAACTGGCATATTATGATCTTTGCCAGGCCAGGTTACTGGCCCCCTACTTGTTAGACCCTGACCTAGCCACAATGATCCACACAATTGTCACCTCCAGCCTAGACTATTGTAACTTGCTCTACACTGGGCTGTCCTTGAGGCTGACCTGGAACTTCAACTTCAATATTCTCCCCCGCGGCGTGAGCACATTCGTCCAGTGTTCCACCAACTGCATTGGTAGTACTGGGTCATATTCAAGGTTCCATCTTAATTGTTAATGTCTTGAAGCAGTCTGGGTCCATCATATCTTAGGGATTGCCTCTCTAAATACACACCCAGGAAAGCACCGCACTCCATGGTTAACAACTTGTTGGAGATCCCTGGCCCAAAAGACCAGGGCCAGAGTGTCTTCAGCTCTGGCCCCAGCCTGGTGGAATACTCTGGGGAATGAGATGCAGGCCCTGTGGGACTTATCGCAATGCCACCATGTCTATGGTTGAGGACAGCAGAGGCGTTCCTCCCATTGGGCAAAGTGGGCATCTGCCCAGGGCGCCACCTTGTGGGGGCGACAAAATTGCAGGTTCGTTTGTGGGGGATTTTGTATTTTCACTGTTTTTTCTGTTTTTGGCCTGCAGGGGGCGCAGATTTTAGGCTAGCAGCACCAAAATTTCAGGGATTTTTGGGAGACTCTCCTGATGATATGACCCGGGTTTGGTGAGGTTTGGTTTAGGGAGTCCAAAGTTATGGACTCCCAAAGGGAGTGCCCCCATCCCCCATTGTTTCCAATGGGAGCTAAGGAGATGGGGCTACACTTTTGAGGGTCCATAACTTTGGACCCCCTGAACCAAACTTCACCAAACCTGGGTGGTATCATCAGTAAGGTCTCATGAAGATACTCTGAAATTTTGGTGCTGCTATCTTAATAATTGCACCCCTGACAACAGGCACCCCCTAATTTCCCCAGATTATCTTTTTAAATCCACTCCCTTCCTGCCAATGCTTGTTTTCTTTCTTTCTTTTATTCTCTCAATGCCTAATAAAGGTGGTGGTGGTTGATGATATTATTATTATTATTATTATTATTATTATTATTATTATTATTATTATTATTATTATTATTATTATTATTATTATGCATGGATTTAAAGAGAGAATCTGAGGTCCCCAGTTTTAACATTGAAAGGGATGCTGTTTCAGGGTGGGGGAGAATCCACCCCAAAACAAGATCACTTTCAATGTTGTTTAAACTGGGGACCCCAGATTCTCCCTTTAAGGTGGATTTAAAAGGAGAATCTGGGCTCCCTAGTTTAAACACCATTGAAAATGATGCTGTTTGGGGGTGGATACTGTTTGGGGGTGGATTCCAGCATCACTTTTAAATCCACCTTTAAGGGAGAATCTGGGATCCCCAGTTTAAACAACATTGAAAGTGATGCTGTTTCCCCCAATTGGGGGGACTGGATACAACACCATAAAATGTTTTCATAGCAGTAATAAAACATTTTGAAAGCATTTTGAAAATGTTTTCCAAAAATTATGTCTGCTGTGTGGCATGGGCCATTGCTGTGTTCAGATATGTGAGTTGGGGGATGTTCTATAATGTGATAGTGACTCTGAAACGACCTGGTGGAAAAAAATCATTGTTTGGTCACTTGGTGGGGGAGGTTCAGCCGCCCATGGCCGAGGAGGGCATTTCAAACTCTGTGGTTTTGCTCCAGGGGCTCCAGCTCTCTTGCTCCTCACATTATGCCTCTGGAGGACAGCAATGGACATCATAACTGGCCACTGTCCCCAGTCCCTTTTCCTTTCTCTTTTTTCCTCTTTCCTCTTCCTATGTTCCTTCATTCTCATCAGTCAAATTAGCACCAAACGCAGTGGCATTTGGAGGAGGAACTTGCCCAAACTGTTGCTGCCCAAAGAACTAATACTAAAGGGCAGAAAACCCTTCTGGACATTCTCGCTCTAATAGAAGAAGCCCAGTTATCAACCAATGCAAGGAAGAATTCAACCCTCCTTATGGCAGCCCCTGTGTCATTTCATTCAGGTGAGTCCCTTCACCCTTTCATGAGTCACAAAGTGAAAAAGAAAGTGGGGAATATTCACTTCTGCAAATTCCTTACCCCTTTTGCATAGCCATTTCCAGCCTGAAGATAGTTACCATATGACTGTTAGAACCAGAGCAAGAAATGTAATATTCTAGTAATCAAACGAGTGCATTTGGAGGAAACAGTCTACATTTAGGCACAAACTCGGTACACAGCAGCCTTTTGTCCAATAAACAAAGAAAATAGGTCCACTAACTATTAAGCAGGTACGGCTGCTATGTATGCTTGTGCCAGTATAATACTGCTGCCTGTTCTTGCAAAGCTAATTCTATTCTTAGCTCTTCAACGCAACTTCCCACCCCTCTGAGTCAGGCCTCAAGCATTTGGCTGCTTGAAAAATAGGGAGTGGCCCTGAACTCCGCCTGCCAACAAGCTGAGCTGAAAGAGAATACTCATGAGGCAGCAGCTATGAAACAGGGCCGTACCAAGAACCAACACATTCTGTTGTGACTAGCTGTGCTTCAAAGGCTCTGTGACCAATTCTTCATATAGGATAAACAGCTATTACATCTGCAGCAGAACACCACAACCTGTCATCTTGCCTCTATTTATTTGAAATATTTCTCAACTGTCTCTCAGCCAGAGGACCTCCAAGTGGTTCACAATTAAGCAAACCAATACAAAAATGAAAAATCACTATTCAAGAATAAGCAACGAAAAATAAGCTGCAATAAATCAGTTAAATATACTAGTATTTGAAAGCAGCAACTAATGGGGAAAAATACCAGTGACTGAAACAGTAAATGTAGCTGAAGGCCAAGCAATACCAAATAGTACACATCAACATAAACCCTAGCTAATGTTGAATGCCCATGTGAACAGAAAAGTCTTTAGATTATGCCTAAAGTTTGATTGCAGCAGAATCTATGTACAGGGAAGCTCCACAGTTGAAGACAATATTACAGAAAAGGTCAAGTCTCTACCAGTCATGCACTTCCAGAAGATGTATGCACATGGAGCAGAGAGATCTGATGGCAGTCTTAATGTTGGACAGGTCAACTTGGAGTTGTATCCCATTCTGTTTTGAGCTTTAATTCTAAGTACCAGAATGTTCTAATTGCGCTTGAAAATGAATCTTAACAATGAAATTTCCCCATAAATTAGTAACAAATAGTCTCTGAAGCTGCATTCTGTAACAGGCAAATGCTCCAAACACACTCCAAAGGTAGCACCATAAAGTGTGCACTATATTAATCTTTTCTGAATGTGACCCCAACACAAATCTCACTTTTCCAGAAACAGATGCAACTGGTTAACCAACCAAAGTTGAGTAAAACCAATACATACCACAGATGAAACTCAAGGGTCCATCTGAAGGGATGAATCTCTTAGTATGCTCCAAACCCCAACCTGCTAGTTCAAGGGAATGAAGGCTCATCCAAGCCTGGCTACTCCCCCTCCCCCTCCTCTGCTGAATCAACCAGTAGCTTTGCAGTCTTATCTAGTTTGAATTTCAGTTTATTGACCCAGCACTTGACCAACTTGATGCACCAAAAGATTAGGCTGTGAAGGGAACATGACTTTGCAGCACAATAAATATCTCATGTGTGGACCATGAATGAGTAGAAGATAACAAGAATCCCTCTATGGCAGGAAAGCAAGGAGAGGTATGGCTGCTACTTCAAAAAATGTTCAACACCTAGCCCAGATTATCTGCCCTCTTCTGTCCTTCTGTGACTGAAATTTTGATTATTATATCTTGGTCTGGTAAAAATGCTGTATGACACTTGCTCATGGGTGATTCTTGGGGAATGTTTACTGTATGTCATAGAAGCAGAAACTGATGGGCAAGGTGATCCAATTCACATTTCAGCTCCTGCTTTTAGTGTGTTCACACACAAGAGCAAAAATAGGTAATCAAACCTCCAGATCTTGGCCCAGGGTAGCTTTAAACCCTTTAATCAATGCTTTGTTCCATGATGGTACAATTACCTCCAGGAAATGTTACCATTTCAAAAGGCACAGAGCCAGAAAGGAAGCTCTGAAGGAGACACATTGTTGTGACTCATGTAAAGTAACTAGCTTGGTCTCTACTCCCTTTACCCCTATTCAACTGAAGACAAAAAATCATGTTGAAAGACCCTATCGTTAAGAATACATCTACACTTTCTGGTACTGCTCTGGCCCAGAAGTAAAACCTCACCTTTGTTTATGAGAGGAAAACTTTTATATCCAAGCAACCTCATACCTCAGACAACATACAGCCTTAAAATTACATAAAAACTTAATATATGGACTTCGCCCAAACTGAGCCCAAGGAAAAAGGAAAACAGCAAGGCTGAATCCACTGGAGTTCTGAAATACCTTATCTGTTAATAAACACTAGATTCCTCAGTATGGTGAAAAAACATGACATGAACAGCTTCCAATAAACATTCTGAAGGAGTGTTCGAAAACTTGAACCTTTAAAGCTAGCATAGCACAACCACCACAGATACCCTGCAATGTGGCCAAGAGAAATATCAAAGTTAATACATTGAATCAGCATCTATTCTGTTGCTCCAGCAGTACCTCAGCCACTTCAGGTTCCAAAAACTAGTTCATATCAACTCTTTGACACAATGGAGGGAACGTGGACTGAATGTGGCTTTTGTACATAGTGAAAAGGTCATTCTGATATTCATCTGATTCTCCTTTGATGGAAGCTCCTTGCTACACTGCACAGACAACACAGAAAGTCCCAGGCTGTGTGGGAAGAGTCCACATTAGAATTGTCCCTCCTGAAAACAGGGGAGAAAGGCATGAAAAGTGCCACATTATGGGAACCTCCCATATGACTCAGGGCTTCTCACCTTATTACTTCTTGCCACAGAGACTTCTATACCACAGTGGGAACACCAGAAGATAATTAATCAAATGCCTACAGTGTTCATCAAGCAATCTTCCAGGCCACCTACTTTCATTCTGGCATACGTTACTCTCCTGACCTCTGTAACATCACCTATTCAAAGAGAACGGCTGTGCCGAAATTTCCAAGTTTCCAGTACAAATTCCCCTGTTCATCCCCCCAAAATGGCAACTGTTTTTTGGACAAAAGCAGAGCTTTTTCCAGAGGTGAGTTCAACACTGTCAACCTGGTTTTGCTCCAAGTAGTATGCACTCATGGAGTAGTTAAAACTCAGTCTGTTTCCATTAAGCTATTTTGCTCTACGTTTGCTTTCTTACAAAAGTGTCATCTTTGGGAGAATCCACATGTTGTCCTCAGTTTGTCATGTTTGTGTGCTTTCCTTCAGTTGGCTCTGTGGAGAAGATAGTGTAGGGAATAAACAGAATTAAATAATACTTGTTTCTTATTGAATTCAGTGTCTGGTGCCAGAATTCCTGAAGCAGCAAGGCTGATCATTTCTCACAAATGGAGGCAATATAAGAGAGGTCTGGAGCAGAGAGCAGTTCAAGAATCTTTTCACTTCTCTAGTGAGGGGAGAGGAGGACTGAAGGCTTCTTCCACACAGAGATAATATTCTGTGTAGGTTTCATTGATGCTGCAAATGAAGAAATTTACTGAGACACCAGAACATCCATACAAGGTTTTCCCCTTACTTGTCTCATCCCCCATATGTACAGTTCCCCCCACTTTCTAACAGAAGGCTTCTTAAATAATGTGGACTTGCTAGATCACTTGCTAGATTACATATTGCTACAATATGCTGGTGCCCACATTTTTTAAAGCAAGGCTTTAGCCTGCTTCCTTGCATCTCACACCTTTTCCCTTATAACTGTGCAATTAAAAGGGCAATGAAAAATTAAAGTAGAGACCTAGTAGATTGTAACAGTGTATCATAACACCATAGTGATCTAGCAAGTTCAAAGTTTTATTTTTAAATACTTGAAAAATCTCTAGTGTACTAGGGGATGAGTGCTGACATAGGCAGGACCAGTAAAAATGCACTCACTTTTCCATCTATACAGTATCTCAGCGAACTCAGGGTGGTTCACAACATACTTGATGAAAGTGGTTCAGTGCTGATACCTTTTGTCCACGTTCACAGAGCTCTCAAGACTGAATTCAGACAAGGTCAGCACAACCCCTACAAGACTATAAAGGAAATTTATTTCAGAACACTGACACCTCTTCCTTATAGCATAAGGAATGATTTAGTTGCCATCCCTCCAATCTGTCTTAGAAAATAAAACCCTGTTAAAATACATGCTTTTATTTTGTTACAGTACTGTTTATTGTTTTTCAAATTTCTGTAGTCCAAATTCTATTGTATTCTTCATTGGATGTCCCATCTTGTTGATTGCACTGGACTTTAACTATGTAATCTGCCTTGAATCTCAATGAGAAAGGCGGAATATACAGAATACTTCCTTCAGGACAATCCAGAAGCTTTCACTGGTGTACAACATGGCTGCTTGTCTTTGACTAAAATGCATAGATGGGACCATATTACATCTCTTATGAAGCATTTTATGAGCTTATTTGCTGCCATATTCAGTTGAAGAGGTTGGTTTTTACCTTTGTAGCCCCTCAAGACATTGGACACAAATCCTAAAAGGATCCCCACTCCCAGGATGAATCTGTAAGCCACTTTCATTCCTCCCAACTTTTCTCTCTGCTATCTTACCTAAGGTTATCATATATGCATCAATGAGATCACAGTCCCCTTTATAAGTAACCCTGCTCCTTTTGCAATCTTCCTGAGGAAATAAGGAGGACCCTAAGACTGGCAGTATTCAGGAAACTTTATGAACAAGAGTCAGTGGGTGGGCGATTTAAGAGGGATTCAGCTTCTCTGTCACTGCAGCTATGAGAAGCGTCTTCTGGACTTCAATACAGACATATATAATATATGACATTTTATTAAGTTTCTACATGTTGTAACCAGATTTTTGTTTTTACAAAAAGTCCTTTTATACTAGAGTCCCTATGTGGGCAGAAAGACAGGACAAAATATTCCAGTAAATAAGTTGTCACCCAATAAGGAGAACACTATCCTTTCAACATTTAACCAATGGCAGTGACATAAAACTGAGACCTTGTGTAACCCGCACGTTACTGGCTGCTTCTTTGTTGTCTTGCAAACTCTACCTGCAGCAAAACCATTTAAACCACAGTGAACAGAGGCCATCCAGAGCACAGTACCAGGCAAGAAAGAACACACAGGATGAAAAGCTGCTGAACGCCTGCTTGCTAGCTTATTTGGCATTCAAGTGCTCTCACTCAAGCATGAACTCTTCCCTGCAAGATTTCCTCACAAAAGAACATCCCCCAAGGAATCAAATGGCACCCTTTAAGGCAGAGGTGCTTTAAGTCAGTGGTGTATTTATTTCCCTGAGTTCTTAGTCAGGCTCAGCGCTTGAATCTATGATCAACATCCAGATTCCATGCTACATTTTTCAGATAATTATGCCAGGGGTGTTAAACTCACGGCCCTCCAGATGTTCATGAACTACAATTCCCATCAGTCCCTCCCAACGTGAGCATTGGCTATACTGGCAAGGGCTGACGGGAATTGTAGTTCATTAACATCTGGAGGGCCGCGAGTTTGACTCCTGTGGTACAGACTATACACTAATTAGTCCTTTCTAGAGTCTAATTAGTTCTTTCTAGACATTACAACAATAAGCATCAATCACACATACCAGCAACATCCTCTACCCACCCTCCTCCAGATATGATCTATGTTAAACCTTCACATTTTTTTCAAAGATAACATATACTCTGATAATGAAACTATTTTCCAAGTGCTAGGTGAGCCTGATCTCAACAGATCTTGGAGGCTAAGCAGGATCAGCTCTGATTAGTGCTTGGATGGGAGACCACCAGGGTTGCAACCAAGAGGCAGACAATGGCCTCTATTCGTCCCTTGCCTTGGAAACCCAACAGGGTAACGACAAGTCAGCTGCAACTTGATAGCAAAAAGGAAAGAAAGCATTTTTCAAACTTAATTACTACAGCAATCTTATTTTCCACCTTATTTTTAGTATCGGACAAGTTTATGGGGGAAAAAAATCTTCAAGTGGATTTCACCAGTGTTATTTATTATTTAGATAGAAATGTCCACCATGCTTTTCTTCTCCAAAGAACCCAAAGGTACTTCAGGTACTTCTCTATGGTTTCCTCAAAACACCCCCCCCCCTTTGAGATAGTTTAGGGCTTAGGCTGAGAGGACACAAGTGGCCCAAGGTCACCGAGTGAAACGTGATTATTATTTTCCCCAAGTCAATTGCCAGTCCTTCTTTGCAGTTCAGCAGTGAAACATACATTTTATTATTCAGCATTACAAAGGAGTTATATAATCCTGTATTTATGTAATATGCAGGAATTGATATCAAGAAGATATTTTATCTTTCTATATTTCCATAAATAGTCAACACACCCATGTCACTTACAAATGGACAGGAGCAGGATATGGTTCCTTTAAATTTTATAAATAATGAATTATGTACATATGCATACTTCTAATAAATCAGTTTGTATCACTATGACTCAGCCAAAGTTACTGCCAATGCTTAATAAAACTGACAAGACCACATAGTCTGGCTAGTTAATTTTTTAAAGAATATGCACATAAAGGGTTACTAAAATGTATGTGTACTCACCAATAACCCTAACAACCTATAATAGGAGTGGGCTGTGAGTAAATCCAAACCAGAATTTTTTTTAATTGCTGGTATTTTTCAGGGGGGGTTACCACCACCCCTCAAAATTCAGCAATAAAAGGGAGCTAAAAATCATATCCCAAAAAATGCCAAGTTTTTTTGGCTTGTCACCATTTTTGGCTAGCCTCCATCCAGCTTGCCACCATTAAAGAAACAAGGAAAATGAAAACCCCTCTCCCTTCCCTCCCTCACCTGAAGCCTGGCCAGGTCCAGCATTAAACTGCACACACCATCAATGAAGTCCACGCTACTGAGTGCACAGTTCAACACTGGACACAGCCAGGTCAATCCTGCAGTTCAACGTTGGGCCAGTCCTGCAGTTCAGCGCCTTGCTAGATCCAGCATTACATGGCGGGCTTTGAAGGTAGAGCCCACCATTTAAAGCTGGACCTGGCCAAGTCAAGCCCACAGTTGAATACAGGTCTCAGCCTGGCTCAACATTCAACTCTGCACCTGCCTCTGAAGTCCACATGCTACCTCCCAGAACCACATGGAGTCTCTGGAGGCATGCATATTTTTCAGGTTTATGTTTAATAATCCCACACTTTTGTAAAAACCTGAACAGTATCAGCTTTTTTAAAAAAATCCCAGGTCTAATAAACAAATATGAAAAATACCAATGCATTTTACTCCCACCCCTAATCTCTAAGAAAGAAGCAAACAGCGGTCTGTTACAAATTAACTTGAAGGTCTATGTGAGCAGAAAGAAATGTATGTATAGACTCAATCTTCCTCCTCCTCAGTGCTTTTGCCTATTTTTATATAAAATATACCGTATGCTGTGAAAGAATTAACAGTTTACCATCCGAAACAGTAAAGAGGCTCCTGTGAGTACAATTTATCCACCCACAAAGAAGGTTGATGGCTACATCTCTGCATATCTGATTCACTGAGCTAGTTTTGCCTCCTTCTGATTGCCCTATGTTGCTGTTTAGGGAACAACAGGCACACCATCAGTCACTCCCACAACAGAATCATCCACCCTTGGAGGCAGCTACCTGCTATCTCTATAAGTCATGGTTTAAGGTTGGCCTCCTCCTAACCAGGGAGCATGCCCAGCCAGTGATTCCTATGGGAACACTGCGAATGAATGAGAACACCTTATTCCTACTGTTAAACACTTTTAAAGATATAAGAATGAAGTATGGTCCCCATTTTAATTTGGAGTCATTTATCAGACTTCTAGTTGCATACTGATGCATCCTCCTTGAGTTGCTGTGCAAGCTCAGACACATGACTCTCATCCCTACTGCAGTTAGGAACCCATACACATTATGCAACACTGTTGTCATGATCAACCCACTGACTGGTTTGATCCTGCCACGTCTCTCCCACCTGGGATGTGGGATTCTTGCTCTCTTCATTCTCCGCTCTCCCTTTCCATTACTGTGGTTGGGTGCACTTTCTCAATCTTTAGTTGTTCGGTTTCCCAAGCAATGCCTTATTACTTCATTAGGCACCTGCTGTTGTAGTTCTGTCAGTGGTGTGGAATGTAGGTTGCTTTGACCCTGGGGAACGCCGCCTTGGCTCTGGAGCATGTCTCTGGACCATGGGACTGGTGAGGTACCATCCCCCCCTTAAGAATGGGTAGTCGAGGTGGTATTGTGTGACATGGGGCATGATGTGGGGTATAATGGAGAGCATCAGTCTGCTTCTGCTTCAGTTCTGGCAACAGAAGTGCAAATGTTTATTCCTGATACTGTTTCATAATAAAGATATAATCTGAACACAGAGTCTTGTTCTGGTGGGTTTTCCGGGCTGTGTGGCCGTGGTCTGGTGGATCTTAAACAAGATCCACCAGACTACGGCCAGACAGCCTGGAAAACCCACCAGAACAAGACTCTGTGTTCAGATTACATTTTTATTATGAAACAGTATCAGGAACAAGATCCACCGGATCCACTTAAACAAGATCCACCAGACCATGGCCACACAGCCTGGAAAACCTACCAGAACCAATTTAATCTGGACGTGAAAGCCTTCGACAATACAGAGTCTTGTTATTGAACAATCCAGGGACACGATAATCACAGAATTCATTTCCCCTACTGCTGGCATGTATGCTCTTTCTCTCATATGCAGCCATTCATTTAGGTAGAAATGGATGTGTACAACTGTGGTATCTCCTGTGTGGGAGACAAGACTCCCAGAGGGTACAAACACAAATCTAGACGATCAAGAAGGGCATGACTTAGCAAGGCTCTGGCCATAAAATAGCCACTATTCTCCACTGTACTATTTTGCACCAGAGAAGTCACCCTAGTCTTTAGAAACAATTTTGGGAGTTTGGGCTGGTTAAATTTTCTCCCCCCACCTCCATTCCTGCCTGCCAACCTTGCTCCGGACCTACAGTGGTAATTTTATTCCTTCAGAAAAATCACATTATCTTTTTTGGTGGCTTGCAGCTAGAACAGATACAGAACACAGTTTGTGAGAAAGAACAAACTCTACTCTATTAAAGCACTTTAAATTTACACACGGCAATAACTTGTGATTGGATCACAGACTTCTTAAATGAGTCTCAATTCTGTGCAGTAGGAGAGGAACAACCAAGTCAAGAATAAAGCGGGTTTATTCTCCTCACGAACAAAGCAGAAGCTTGTAATGAACAACCCAGTGTTTGTTCATAACATCTGAAAACTGCTTTACAGTAAAGAATGACACCTTTCTTGGTCCACTGAAGTCAATGGGTTTAGAACAGGGGTAGGGAACCTTTAACACTCAAAGAGCCATTTGGACCCGTTTTCCACGGGAAAAGAAAACACTTGGAGCCGCAAATAATTTTTGACATTTAAAATAAAGATAACACTGTATATATTGGGTTTTTTTACCTTTTACTCCGCTCATTCTGAGAAGCGCATGGATGCATCCACCCTGCTGCCTGCAGGACGGGCAAGGATGGGGCCAGTGGCTCGGCCTCGCCAGCCTCCGGGAAAGCACCCACCCCGCTCCAACGGGGCAGGCAAGAGGGAAGCCTGCTTGGCGTGGACCCAGCCGGCTGAGAAGAGGAACCCAGTTGGTCCATGCCCGCCCTGCTGCCTGCAGGTGGGCGGAGCAAGGGAATCGAGCCAGCGGCTGCTGGCTCTGGGTGGAGCGCTTAGTGCAAAGAGAACAGAAGAGAGCCGCATGCGGCTCTCGAGCAGCAGGTTCCCTACCCCTGGTTTAGAAGGATGCAACTCTGCTTAGGATTATGCCATTACATCTTGTTTTCCTCTGGCACTTTTGGCTAATTCGTTAAACTTCTTTGCAAGCATAACATCAAGTTTAAATGAAAACTTTCAAAGTCACAGATACTTATCTTGCCTGGCATGAGCATGAACAAACTCCCTAGGGTAACAGGAATTTACATTAGAAAGCAAGCATATTCGGAGTACCTATGGGGGGGGGGGATCTGTTTGTCGGGGTAGTTTGTCATGTGGCTGCTGTGAAGAATTGGTTGTCTCTATATCCTGGGTGATAAGACATTAAACTTGGGTACAGGAAAAAAATCTGAAGTCTGGTTTCCCAATCTCAACAGGATTCTCAGCATCCAGCTGGCCTTTTGGATCTATCTGACTCTTCTAGACTCTTGAGAAGTTATTGATGAAAACTATGAGATGAGTGGGGAAAGAAAGAACTGCTTCCTCCAGGCGTTCAGCTCCCTTTTTCTTCTTTTTGTATCTAACATTGGCCGTTTCTGCACGGTCGGAATGGCGCAGGTTTTCGCGCGCATTGGCGCCCGACCTGAAAGGCGCTAGGACCGTCCGCATGGGCCGGTCCGCTTGAAAAGCACAGCTGGGCAGCCAGCCGAGCGCCGCTGAGCTGCCGGCGCCCAGCCGACCAACCCTGTCCCGGGCCTCCGGCGCGTCGCCCGAGGCCAGGGCGTGTCCCCAGGCCTCGGCGACGCGCCGGAGGCCCAGGGATTGAAGAGTGGGAGTGCCGAGGTGGGGGAGGGCGGCATGAAGCCGCTTGCCGTTATTCGCTTCGGCAGCGGCTTCATGCGCCGGGCAAGGCTTTCCCCAAAAAGAGCGCTGGGAAGCGCTCTGGGGAAGCTTGCCGCTTCTCTTCAGGCCAGGCAGGCGGGCGCTGAGGAAAGCGGCGGCTGGCTCGGCGTTGCAGCTTCGCCCCGTCGCGACATCGGCGGCCTGGAGACGGTGTTTTTACCGTCTCCAGGCCGCCATGAATTGCCCGTGCAGAAACGGCCATTGCCAACATGTTCCTTGCTTTGTGTCTTTAACAGCAGTTTTGTATGCTGGCATAACCAGGTAGTAACTATTCATGCATTGAAAAGCTTCACTTGAATACATGAAGTGGCCTTACACACAGAGTCAGCATATTGGCCTATCAAACAAACAAACAAACAAACAAACAAACAAACAAACAAACAAACACGCAATACCCATGCCGACATGTGGATTCCGTGTCCTTAATTCCTCGGGCGAGCGCACACAGGAGGACCCCGCAAGGTCTCCAGAACTCAGCTGGGCTCTTTCCCATGTAAGCATGCACAGGGTCAAACGGCGCTACTAGTAACCCTATTGACACGGTCCAGAGGTGGGATCCAACCAGTTCTCACCACTTCTTTAGAAGTGGTTACTAATTTTTTCTGAGTGCCCAGAAGGGGTTACTAAAGCAGCCTCCCTGCCCAATAGGGACTGGAAGTGCATGTGTGCGGCGGCGCCACTGTTTGAACCCCACCACCATCGGAACCTGTTATTAAAATTTTTGGATCCCACCACTGCTGACACCCCCTCCCATTCAAAAGGGCAGAACCCTCAAGAGGTCCCTGGCTCGGTCCCATACACCGAGAAGTCCTATAAGGAAGAGCTTGCTTCTGACAGCCCTGGGACTCGCTCGGGCTGCTGCATATCCCGGGGTGAGCAGCCTGCCGCGGCTTGCGCACGCAAATGGCGTAGGGACACGAGCCAGCTTTGGCTTGCGCGGCTGGAGGAGAGCCGTGGTAGGACTTGGGTTGCCGCCTCCTCCTCCTCCTCCGCCTCTGCGTGGTGGGAGTCTCCCTCCCTCCCTGGCTCTCTGGAGCGCCGAGGCGGCATTCGCAGCTGCGCCTGGCGGGAGAGGCCGCGCTTGGAGAGGGGTCGGGGCGGGTCTCTCCCCGTCCGGGCACAAAGCTCCGGCGCCGCCTCTACCCCCTCCCACCCAGCAGCAGGCGGCGGCGGCGGCGGGTCCCTCGCCCGGCCGTGCCTTCATCTCCCCGCTCGCCCCGCGTATGAGTCGGGCATTGGCCAGCCGGCCGGCGGCCCCCCTCTGCAGCCGAGGCCGGAGCGGCTCCAGTCCCTCCCCGCGTGCTCCATGGAGAAGGCAGCGGCCGCGGCGACGGCGCAGGGCGGCCCCGAAGGAGCGGCGGCAGCCCCGGGCGGAGGCAGTAACAGCAGCAGCCGCAGTAGCAGCCGCCCCACTTCGGCCGGCTCCTCGCCTTGCTCCTCGGCCGGCCGGGGGCTGTCGGGCCGCCAGGCAGCAGCGGCAGGGGGTGCTGCTGGAAGGCCGGATGGAGGCAGCAGCAGCAGCCCCAGTTCAGCAGCGGCCAGTCCGGGTGCGGGCGGCGGAGGGGGCCTGACGCCCATCCGGAGGTCGGAATCGGTGCTGGAGGGGGCCCTGAGCAAATACACCAACCTGCTGCAGGGCTGGCAGAGCAGGTAAGGGCGCAACGGCTGGGGGGTTCTTCCGCGCTCTCTACCACCCTCTGGAGGCAGGGGACAGGAGTGCATCACAGTCCTCCTGGCTGACCCACTCCCATTATTTTATCCTGTTCCCCTTCGCTACACCACTTTATGCTCTTGGCACACAGAGCTTATTTCTGCCCCTTTCCCAGTTTCTTGACCTTTTTTCATGCAAAGGCAACCTCGTGGCCTGCCAATCTTGTGGAAGTTTCTCCCTTCAGCTGAATCAGTGCCCCAGATCCTAGTTTTTGTCAGGCTACAATGATTGCTACTTCCAGAAAGTGTTCATGACTATAGATGTCTTTTCTTTCAGGGACTCTAGGTTCCCAGAACTATCAGCCAAATGGGTGATCATTAGATCTGGCCCCACATATTTGCATACCCTACTAAGATTCATTGTGTGAGCTTTGCTCATTTGAACAAAACCTTCTGAGGGCACCACCCTTCAAAGGTCAAGATCAGCAACTATCTGCACATGGACATTCTCTGCTGTGGCTCCTCTTTGTAGTACAGCCTGCCTGAAGAAATCATCTACGTCATTTTACAGAACGCTCAAAGCAGAAATATTAGAGAGACAATGTTTATAAATGAACGAAAACTGTACTATGCTGGAATTGCTCGAGATGATTTTTTAAAAAAATCAGGGAATAGAACTTTACAATGTTGCAATGTTTACTGTATGCATCACTTTGTCTAATTTGAGAAAGGCAGCCTTCAAATAAAATTATCAGTTTGCCACTCCTGTAATATTCTGTAATGTTGCCTCAGATTCCCTTGTAAGCTATACTTTTTGGCAGCTTCTCGTTTCTTGTCCCTAAGGCACACAGACAATGTTCCACAAGAGCCAGAGGAAACTTCAGCCTCATTTCCAGGAAGCCCGCGCTACCCCTCTACCAACCACACCCATTGGAAACAAAACAAATTCTCCTGTTAATAAACATCTCCATGTGCCTATGCCTGGGGACAGGCAGGAGCAGCCAAACCACCCCGATACATAATTTTACCTGGAGAAAGACAGACATGTGAGGAGTCAGCTAGAACTCACCTGGGGGTACCGCCAAGGCTTCATTTGTGCCAGGGCTAAGCCCTGGGACTTATATTTAATATCTAACCTAGTTGAAAAGAAGCACCCTTGAACATAAGCAGAATGTTCCTCAGTGCACAGGACAGCAGGGAAAGGGTAGGTCAAATGCTAGGAATGTCAGCAAGCCCCAGGATCTCTGTAATAGAAATTTTGCACTGGTGGTGGTAGAAAGTGCCATCAAGTCACTGCCTGCATAGCTACGCTGGACTTTCTGATGACCCAACGCCCAGGTCCTAATCAGGAGCACCCTGTTTAGTTTCTGAGCTCTGACGACAGCCTGGGCCGCCCAACTCAAGACGCTAGTGACTAAGAACCAGAAGGCACTACCTGGGCTACAGCGACAACCAGGGCAGGGCCAGAAACTGTGGAATTGGTTACAGGGATTTGTTGTCACCAAGACAAAACTTTCCTGAAGAGCCACATAAGGGTTAAAAATCCAGATTAGAATCCCAGAGAATGGACGATTCCTTACCTGGAGATCCCCCCGCAGCAGAACCAACCGGGATGCGCTGAGAACCTTCGCCGGGAGAAACCTCAAAGCCTCGGGGGCTGCTGTCCCCTAATTCCCTTCCTTCACTTCTGGCTGCGACCAAATAAGCCTTTTTCTCGAGCCTTTTCTCAGCCCTGGGCCGCGGCTCCGCTCCTCTCTTGGCAAACTCTCCAGCCACTGCAACGTTGGTTTAGCAGCTGCGCGCCACGACTCCGCCTGAGAAGTTCGCCCTCCTGTTGCACCAGCTGGCGAGATGGAGGGCAGGGACGACGAAAGGGAGGAGACACTTCACGTGATGCGTTCCTGAATCCGATTAGCAGAAAGCTCCCCCACCAGGCAGGACCGACTACTTCTAGCAGAAAGCGAATTACGCCTAATCCGATGCTGAGGTGGGGGAGACATCCAGATCTGCAGCTCGACTCGGATGCTAAAGTTGCACTCGAGAAGACGCGGAAACACGTAGCATCACATTATGAGAAAACAACAGTCACTGAAAAAGACACACAAGTATGCCAGGAAACAAGCTTGCCAGTTGACAAGCATGCCAGGAAAAGGCTGTTAATCATAGGTCGCTTTGGAGGTCATTAATGTGTAGGGTTGCCATGAGTCGGAAGTGACTTGAGGGCCCTTAACACACACAGCATCTTGTCCATGTTGCTTCTAGTGTGAGGCGACAGAACCAAATGTCTTTAGACCACACCACTTACACAGAAAATATGCTTTTGAAGGCTCCTCAGTTCCATTTCCACAATTGTTTAGGCATCGTGGAGGCTGAACTATATGTCATGCAGTCCTCAACTCATATCCTGGTTCCCAAGCTCAATTTGGATCTGGATTGGAATGTGGCCCACATGGAGAACAGTTAAGCCTCCCACCACACGCCCATTTTCCTGCCCTAAAATAACTTATGGGAGCTGCTATTTGCTCCATTGTGGGCTCCACTTTTACTGTTAAGTTATAACAGGTGTTATTGATAAAAATAGAAGGCCCTTATCTTAACTCATAATATCAGGACTGTTGTATAGTGTGATTTAGTGCTTGTGGTTTTGAGATCTGTCTGTTCTTATGTATTTATTGCGGAAACACTTCCCACATGGTCAAGGTAGTAGTGTATCATATATCCTTTCTCTTTCTAATACCAATTATCCAGTACAGGATTATTGAAGTCCAAGCCTATTGCAATCAGTGGAGTATTGCTACATATTGCAGTGTTAACATATCCAAACTGATGATGATGTTTTGACTGATATTTTTTAAGGGTTTTGTTATTGATCATTGCTTTTTATAGGATGCGATGTCTGCTATGGATGTGATGTGTGCAAAATATTTTTAGAAAGAAAGAAAAGTACTACCAGTGTTACCAGTGTTTCTATCGTTGACAGGGTCCTGCAGAAATTTCCCACCATATTAATCACCATGTTTAAAATAACAGCGTAGCTTTGTTAAAATTCTCAGTCTGTAGATGCAACCCAATGTTGGTCATAGGAGTGGATATAAGGTTTCCTTTACACTTTCATTCAGAAATGTGTGATTTTGGATCTTGTATATAATTTAGTGCAGCAGGCAGATTTAAAAGCAGGGTAGCCATAGATGGTACTATATGCACAATGGAAAGCAAACATAAAATTGAAATCCAGCAAGTGGAATATACACCTTAAGGCACTGTTGGAACCAGTCCTTGTGAATACTGGATATAATTTTATGAAAGGTCTGCAGACCCCCTTGCAAGATACAGGTATGTTCCCAAATATGATCAGTTTATACAGGGCTGCTTCTTGTATGACATTTCTTGTATCCAAAGGTGACCACTGTGTAGAAAAAAATGGTATGTGAGCACTATGTTGTATAAATAATTTTAATAGCATTTGCTTTGAAGCTGCTATGTTTAGGGCTTTGAAACGCTTGTAATAATTATAACAAAAGATGGCTTTCCTTTTTCTCTTCAGGGATGGTCACATCCTATTCAAGGCCTGTTGAACAGCGCAACTTGCCAGTTTTTGACTTGCCCATTTAATGCATTTTGTATTAACTAAATGGCATCTCATCTTTCCCACTTTCTAAGCAGACTGTGGCAGGGAAAGATCTCTCACTTGTTTCCTCCTATTCTTTGCATCATTTATAAGCCCGCCCACCGCACCCTACTGTTTCCTTTCTGTTCTGAAGAAAGTCATGCTTTCACGTTCAGTATGCTTAAATCTCATCAGTTTTAGTGCATTTTCATTCTTAGTTCTGTTAAAAATGAATTCATTTTTAAAACTTTTGGCTCATTTTAACATTTTAATTATTCCTGTACAGTAGAATAATAGTTAATAGCATATTTATTCTTTGTTTCCATTGGTTGCTATGGGAAACACATGTCCAGCTGTCACTTCCATACCCATTTGCCCAGGAGGCAATGCCAAGGGGTTGCACTTCTTACCTAAAGAATTCTCTCTACTAAATAGCAGGTCCTGAAAGGGTTTCTTGTTTATTGGCAGTAGAAATTCTCACTTGTATATTGAGCCAGAAGCAAGTGTTCATCAGTCCAAGAAAGAAGGTAGTAGGCAAACAGTAAGGTAAAGGGGGATCTTTGTGTATAAATGTGTGTCTAAGGTACATGTTTAAACAAAAATGAAACACATGGATATGGGGAGCAAAACCCTGTCATCTCTTGCCCATTATCATGTTGTGTTCTGGAGACAGCAGCATTTTTCTCCCAAACTAGTTGTAGCCAGATGGTTTCAACAAAATTGCAAGATGAAAAACATTGTTGACCAATACACACATGCAAACAAGCAGGAGACCAGCATGGACTTACAGGTGCATCTTACAGGTGCATCTTACTTCCTCTTTTCATTTCCTGAAAGTCCCCATAACCTCTCCCCTAGTTTTCAAACTTCCTTCTCTCCTTCTAATTCACTGACCAACCTACCTTTATTTGCCCTCCCCTCCTCCATCTTCAGCTTTCTTTCCTGCCATGTCCTTGGCAGCATCTATGTAGAATAACTATAGCCTAGTTGTGTGATGCCAGCCTCCAAGACAGGCTCAGTTTTGCAGTGCCAGCTGCTGAGCAACCCAAACGTACCAGATGCACAGTGCTGTCACAACAACCCTGCATGGTATGGGAAGCTGAGTGTGTGTGATTGGCCTAAGGTCACCCAGCAAGTTTCCTTGGCAAAACAGAGATCTGAACTGAGGTCTCTAGATCCTAGTCCATTGCTCTAACCACTATAAAATATACCACCCGACTCTATTATTTCTTTTTGAATATGAGTGTTCCATTTTAAATCTGAAAGTGGTACAGTCTAGACTCTGGTTTAACCTATCTGTGAGAACTAGGCCAGAGAGTCTTGAAGAAAATTAAAGCCTAAGAAATCTATTGTAGCTTTGTAGTTACGTATTTCTAATTTAAAAAAACACACAAATTTAACACTGTGATTATATTTAACATACTATAACATGCAATCCTATGCAGTTACTTTCAAAGCCAACTGAGATCCATGAAAAATTAGAAATGAGTAAATTTGTGTAGGATTACACAGTCTATAAATTAAATTGTATGCAGATATGCATAAGAAGCATAAGAGACACAACCCATCAGAATGCTTAGCATTTTAAAATCCCCATTGTCTGAAAGGATAGCAGCATATGCTTACCTCTCCCACTGAGATCACTGGGAGAACTACCATGGAATCCTAACCATATTTACTTATTAACTCTGAATGAGCTCAGTGGTTCTTACTTGAGGGAAATGTGCATCATCTTGCAGCCTTAAAATACTTCATGGCAATTAAATGCTCGCAAATCACCAAAAGATAAAAATGCAAAGCAGACCCTTGTCCACATGCCACCCTCTGAGGGGGCTCACTGCCTCTGAACACTCCAGCCTTTTCCCCTGACATGATCCCTAGACATCTTTTTAAAAAGTTTTCTTCAGAATATTGAATCCTGCCACCATTGACCCCTGGAGTCAGCTAGACCCAACATGGGAAGTCAATTTGGTGATTGAGACAGTGCATCTCTTTCCCTCTTTTTTCAGTTGAGCTAGTAGGAGTGCTCTAAAAACATCTTGCATGGCCACTGAATGGTGAACTTGGTTATCGTGAAACTTTTCTGGTTGTGATGGAGACTCGGTGGACGAAAGTGTCACCATTATATCAAAAGGAGCTTCAAGAAATGTTACAACGACACATGTCGCCCGACTCCTCCACCACTTCCCCAAACCTGTGGAGTTTCATTCTGATTCCTTTCCAAAATGTAGAGACTGAAAAGCTCCACAGGGTGGCAGCCTCTCCACATTAATGCCTTAAAAGGTTGGCCTTGGTCCAATTTTAGTTTGAACAAAGACCCAGTTATGAATATTCAACCAGAATATTAAAAAGAAAGAGGTTTCCTTTTCTTTTAGAGATGGGATTCAAAGAAAAGCCACCCGTTGCCAGAGTGATGCAGGAAGTCATAGGCAGCATCCACACATCAATGTACAATTGTTGGACTGTAACAATAGTTCACAACTGGAATTTCTTGTGTAGAAAACACAATACAGCAGCTGAGAGATGATTTATAGTGCAATAATTGTGCAATACCCAAAGATGCATGGATATAGCCATAGTTTGGTCCCCATCACTAAGGTTGCCAGAGCTTGACACCCCACTCCACCCCCAATTATTCCTTAGTACATTTTTACCCTGCTCTTCCTCCAAGGAGCTCAAAGTGATATATATCACTCCCCTTTCTTTCATTTTATCATCACAACAGCCCTGTGAGGTATGTTAGGCTAATAGAAAGCAACTGATCCAAGGCCACGCAGCAGCTTAAGGGCACAGTAGGGATTCAAACCTGGGTCTCTCTGATCCTAGTCTGGCATACCAACCACTACACCACACGTGAAGCTATAATGTTATGAGGGTTGTCTTTTCCTACTCTATGTAGGATGATAGGAAAAGTTACATTTGACAGAATTTTTCCTTCCATGTAACTGTAAAAGGAACAGATGTTTCCTTGGGGTCTTTGTATCCATTCCTAATTTAAGGAATCAGGAAAGACGGAGTGACTATCAGTGCCATCCTAAGCAAAGTTATACCCTGCTAAGTCCTTTGAAGTCAATGTGCTTAGGAAGATGTACCTCTGTTTAGGTTGGTCTTGTATGTCCTTCAGTGCAAATTTACCATCTTTCCACAGGACCTTTTGACCAAGTATTGTCTTTCAGCCTTGGTTCTTAATGTTTACATCCTAGTAACCTACTTCCAGGGTTACTGACTTTCATTTTAACAGTGCTCCTGTGCCTTTAATAGTTGTGCTGGGATTAGAGGAAATCCAGCAGGTAAGGCTTTTCCAGGCTCAGCATTTCACATGTCAAGAAAAGCTTCAATTTTTTCTTGTTATATAGCTTTCTTTTTACTTTTTTATTTAAAAATTTTCTTTTGGGGTTCTATCTACCTTCACTTCTCCTGCCAAAAAATGAAATGTGCATTCAGTTGTAATTAACAAAGTATTCTTAGATTGGTTGTGGTGGGTCTTCTGGGCTGTGTGGCCATGGTCTGGTGGATCTTGTTCCTAGATTGTTTGCTCAGGGAGGTTTTATTTCGGTTTGACATCCAAACTGGAACTGGGGTTTTTAGTGCATTCACACAATGGAATGATCAGCCAACCGTGCTGGGAGGTTTTTTTTTTTAAGGTTCCTCTCATATTGACATAATTTTTCTTGCCTCAGTCTGCTGCATCCAGTCAACCGCACACACAGCTGTGCCAACAGGGAGACTTTCTGTGTCAGTAGATGCTGGATGACTAGTGAAATAACTTATGTGATTGTATTGTTGTGATATAGCAATTGCTTATTATGTTTAAAAGCATGAAAAGGTCCAGTGGTGGGGAGGCTGTGCTGGCGGTAGGGCTGGGGCAAGGAAACTATGGGAGAAACAGTAATGTGAATATTCCATAGCTACCACAAATGCCTCTGCAGCAGCAAAGAAAATGCAATAGAGAACCATCACCATGTAGAAGTAGTTGTTTTCTCGTATTTTTCCCTTGTGTACTTGCTACAGATCTATTCTTGTACCGCTTAAATAAACATAGGATTTATTTTCTTCTTTGCCAATAGTGTCATAGTATACTAATCCCCCCCCTTTTTTTTCTCTTTTACAATTTATATGACTTTCTTTGGGGCCCATTCAGCTTCCACATCAAGGAAGTACATTTTTTTTTTAATTCTGGCAAGTGAAAGAGGAAAAAACCCCTCTCAACAATCAAATTGACACATTGCTGCATGGGGTTCTCTATCCCCTCCTATTTTTGTTCTGTTGGAAACAAATGAAAGTATTGTCATGGACTTCTGAAAAGACTGAACACAATTTTTGGAAATGGCTGGGCTGCATTGTTCAGATAGAGCACACAAGATGTCTGCAGAAATATTGTGTTTGGAAAGCGTTCCCCTAGTAGTTCCTACAAATTAGGTGATAACATTTCAGCCAAAACAGCACTGAAAGGCTTTTTAAAAAATAGGAGGGTGAGGCGCTTTTGCATGTGTCTGCATAGAGTTCATTTACAGTTGCATCTGCATGTCTCTGGTTTTTAGTTTTGGTGTTTTTTAGCCACCTGTACTAAAAAACACCATAACCAAAAACCAGACATTCAAATACAATTGCAAATGAACTCCACCCAGACCCATGCTAGTGCAGTTGCAAATAAGCTCCATCCAGCAAATAAGATTTCAACTCCCACCTGCGGATGGACAAAATATACACCCCCCAACACAGTCACTCTGCACTGCACCAGAGAGAAACATGGCTTCTCATGACATACCTCTGAAGATAGCAGCCATAGATGCAGGTGAAATGTTAGGACCAAAAACTACCACACCATGGGTACACAACCTGGAAAACTCTCAATAGCCCATGGTTTGGGAGTTCTGTACTTCCCCAGGCATGCATGGTTCAAATTTGGACAGGAATCATAGCACACAGGCAGAGAGGGATCCTTCACTATTTAGCTTGTTGGGGAAAATGGAAAATGCACATGGACCACATCTGTCAACCTAAGTCAGGGACACAACTAAGAGAAGAGAGAGTTTGGATTTATACCCCCCTTTTCTCTCCTGTAAGGAGACTCAAAGGGGCTTACAAAATCTCCTTTCCCTTCCTGCCCCCAACAAACACCCTGTGAAGTGGGTGGGGCTGAGAGAGCTCCAAAGAGCTGAAACTCACCCAAGGTCACCCAGTTGGCGTGTGTTGGAGTGCACAGGCTAATCTAATTCCCCAGATAAGCCTCCACAGCTCAAGTGGCAGAGCAGGGAATCAAACCCAATTCTCCAGATTAGAGTGCACCTGCTCTTAACCACTACACCACTGCTGCTCTTATACTGTACTGAGATAGTACAAAGACTGTACTATCTGAGACTTTTAAGGAAACAACAACTGAATGGAAAACTCCTGGTGTCCTTTTACCGCTGTGCTATAGAGAGTGTCTTAACCTACTGCATCTGTGTATGGTTCTCCAGTTGCACAGTGGCAGATAGGAAGGCGCCCCAAAGGGTGATCACTACTGCACAGAGGATTATCGGCTGCCCTCTCCCCTCCTTGGAAGAACTCTATAATTCCCGAAGCCAAAAGAAAGCCCAAAATATTCTGAGAGACCCGTCTCATCCAGCACACTCTCTTTTTGAACTGTTACCAACCGGCAGACGATACAGGTCTATCAAAACTAGGACAAAGAGGCTTAGAGACAGCTTCTACTCTAGAGCTGTGGCTATGCTAAACTCCGCGGCTTTGTGTTGATGTGTTTGGGGCTGTGTAGGGATGGGTGGAGGAAGGGGAAAGTGAGGATGGGGTATGAGTCTGAAATTGTGTGCATCGAGGAATGCTGCTATACATTTCGTTGTGCGTGCACGATGACAATAAATGCTTATGCTTATACTAAGAAAAGTATATCATGTAATCAGGCCCTGAACAAGCCTGAAGACAATTGAGCTGTATTCTGTGCTTATTCTCTCCCAACTCCTCTGCTAGATGGGAAGTTCCAATAAAACAGGGGAAACAGGTGGGCTGTAACTGTGATCTACAGACCTGGGTGGGAATCCAGCAAGGCACAAGCAAAAACATAAATGGGCTTAGTGCAGTTCCACTTGTTTAAGATCTGGTGCAACAGCTAGAATTTTCTCCCTATACATTATAACACCCAGAAATAGGCTACACTTTATGTGAATGGAAACGCAAATGGAGATACAATAAGTCTGACTTAGCACAAGCAGTTACTGCTGCCTTTTTCTTGGTGTTTCAGCTTGTACAAGAGGTTTAATGCAAGTGGAAGTATTGCAGTGGATCCAATCCTTGATCTTGATATTCATTACACAGTGAAAAGAGACAGGAGTCCCTGTTCCTCCAAGGCCTTTTGCGGCTGTGTGTCACCTTCTACAGGGAGCATGTTCTTCCACCAGCTTCAGAGCTGTACAGGAGATGAGCAATTGTGTATCTTAACCTCATTGTTGTGTGCTGCTCTGAGCTGATTTGGAAGAGCAGCATATAAATTGAATAAATAAATAGAAAAACAAACCTACAACTTTTCATCTTTTATGAAAAAAAATCCTTCATGCTGAATTAAACACGAATAGATCGGACTGAAATTAATATATCTTTCAATGATTTGACATGAAACACACACAGCATTGTAAACCTTTATTCTCGCACATTTAGGGTGTTTTTGTGTATACTACATGGCCTCAGCATTTGAAAGTGGAAATCAAAATAGCAGCTTATTAAACTTCACAACAAAAATTTTAAAAAGATTTTAAAAAGAATCAAATATTTGTGCAATCCAAAGAGAGGGGCTTTGATTTAATGTAGTGTGTTAAAATATGATAACTTGCATAATGTTTAAGAAATTAACAAACTATTAGCCCTTTGGAACAACTCTGGGTTATTAACAGAGCAACATGTTAACATAAACCTAATTCATATACCTGCACACAACAAGCAACCATATGACCACACTACTGAGGGTCAAGGTGGCTTGCACAAAGAAGTTTTGTCCCAATTTTTTTTTTTGGGGGGGGGGGGGGGGGGGGGAGCATTCACATAATATCATCCCCTAATAGGTCACTTTCTAGATTCTCCCTACGCTGCTACGTAATGTTTCCCAAAGATGGTTTGCAAAAATCTTCTTGGAAAGATCAGAAAGCACATGGGCAAGAAGGTGTGCATTTCTGCCCACACTGACACAATTTCTCTCATCCCATACTACCACAGCACCATCCCTCCTACACATTTTTTTCCCCTACTGTTTCTTTTAAAATGATAACTGCTAGATTATACACATATACAAACATAATCTATGGTCACACCTGCTAATGCCTCTGAATTCCCAGGTTTCATTTAAAAAAGCTAAAGACTCGCTTAAAAAAAAGAAATTTGGAAATTTAGAGGTGCTAAGATTACGGCAGTCATAATGTTACAATATTATACCAATCTACCCTTTTTTTCTTTCAAACGCCAACAAAACCCCAACGGTGAAGTGGTGGGAGGGAAGAAGTAGGGGAAACAACAGGCGAAGGAGGAAAGTGAACACAAACCTCCTGTGCGGATGCTTCATTGCCAGTCCATGTGCAGCTGCACTAACAATGAAATGGTGAATCCTTGTTGTGAGGATACAGCCCAAGTTTGAGTTAAACATCTCCACTCCTGTAAGTTCCTCTACATCTCTCCTGTCAACACACTTGCAAATCAAGTGCATAAAGGAAGTCATCCAGCATACCATGCTCTGCTTCTGGGACTGGCACATGACTCTCACAAGAGGAGAAAACAGGCCTCCCTAATTCCATTGCTGGTCTGGACTTAGGAGTTCTTGCGCTTTGTGGGCAGTTGGAGAAGTGATGGGACACTGCGCACACTATCTGTCTTTCGAGAACCTGAGCCACAAACTCATGTTTGGTCTATTTTGTTCAGGAATCGGCCAACGAACTTGATTGCAGAAACAGTTTTTTTAAAAGGTTCATAGAAGCCAGAAAAGAAGGAACAAACTGGAGATGCGGAAAGGGAATCTCTCTTCTTGGATGTCGGCGGCCCTAGAATGTGCTCAGCTGCCCCAAGACAACAAGAAAGAGGAAGGAGAAGGTTCCTTCCTGTGAGCTTGACAAGAAAAGCTTCAGTTTCACACATGTGCAGTCATGTCTCCAGACACGTGGACAAAATGTTGAAATTGTGCTTGTAACAAGACCCAGGAGAAATAGCAAAAGCTCCCCTGAGCTGACAAGAGGCAGGCACACACACACACACACAAAATTTTAAAAACTGTCACAAATGTTTTCTTCTAAGCATTAATCCCACACCACTTCATCCACCCAGAGCAGGTCAGGTGGGAAACGACAGGGCAGGATACAACAGCTTTACAGACAGGCCGGAGGTTCCATTCTTATGTCACGTTAGTAAGCAATGCTGGCAACCAGAATTTGGGAAAAGAATGAGAACTTTGGTGTTTCTATTCCTTTCCCTTCACATTGTGGGAGAGACCAACATTCAAGTAGATTCCTCTTCAGTAGTACAGCCCATTTTGTGACCAGACTCCTCACAGAGGCAACTGCTGTGTACATCTGGGTATTACTTCTCCAGACTGGTGCCACACCCATGTGCTAGTTTGCCTTGTAGACATCCTTTCGCCGTCGCACTTCCTTCAGCACGCGGGCCCGGAAGATATCCCAGTCCTCATCCCTTTGGCGCTGAAGGCCCATGGCTTCCTGTACCTCCTGACAGTGAGTCCGCAGGAAGGGATTGTATTGTTTCTCCTCACTAATGGTAGAAGGACACTGTGACAGAAACAGAATGGGACAAATGTATTTAAATGACTGGAGGCAACAGGTGGAAATCAGTCATTTATTTGCTACTGACACAGTGTATAACCGACTTCCCTTTGTGATACACCTCTGAAGATGCCAGCCACAGATGCAGGTGAAATGTTAGGAACAAGATCTACCAGACCATGGCCACATAGCCCGGAAAACCCACAACAACCAGTTGAATCTGGCTGTGAAAGCCTTCGACAATACATCAACCAGCAAAGTTCCCTAGAAGAGTGAAGATTTGAATCTGGGTCTCCCTGTGGGGTAAGTCAAGCTCCTTCCACCCAACTCATCCACTTTATGTGTATAACCTCACCTGCCTTTGATTATGGGCCCTGAAAGATTGCCTGCAGGGCATGTGTGGACTACAAACTTCCATTTTCCATGCCCAACCAAATGCTACTATTACAAATCACAACTAATTTCACTTGAAGTTAAGCCACTGGGGAGCCCACCATCTGCTGAGAATTTCAATGTGCAGTCTGCATTAATGGAGCAAGATAATGATGAGGAAAAGAGGATGGAATTAACAATGAACTATCAGAAAAAAGTAGGAAAAATTGGTTGAAGTGAGGCATGTTAGAGGAGGGCAGGGAAAGCTAGGGAAAGCTTTGTAGCAGTTACAGGACAAGGAAGGACATGGGCTCATGGGCCTAGTTAGTGAGGCAGTGGAAGGGCAGGGTTAAGAGCCGAGAAGAGAGAAATCAACAGTAGTGTAGACAGAGAGGTTATTTCTGGACATCCATTATAACTGGCTCCACATGTCTGAGTGTGGGCCACCAGGCCAGTTTAAATTGGCCTCCGGTTTTATAATGAACAATATCACCAGCAGTACTTGTCAAAGAAATTAGTAATACATCACACAGAAAAGACTAAAAAATACAGAGCACGCAACTGAGAGATGGAAGCACTACACTGCAATGTATAATCCCAAGAGCCTCTCACAAAAGCAGATCCCATCCAGAAATCAAAACACTCCCTCCTTCCCATGGATTGAGTCCCTCCTTGCACTCAAATACACTGTCATTTCTGAAAGGGTGTTGCACACATAAAACTAACAGAAACACATGACATGTTATTTTAGTCTTTTGCGATCCTTCAGCAATGAAATACTTTCTGTCTAACAATCCTATATTGTACTTGTCTGGCTTTTCTCCTCTACTTTCTATAAGCCAGATTTTAATCAAACATTTAAAAAAACAAAAACCCAAAATGTCTGGACTAAAACAGACACAGGAAAATCCCTAGACAGGTGTTTCCAGTGGAAGAGGAGAACCAGGAAGCTGCTCTTGGGTGAATGCCATGACACCTGCAGTGGATAGAAAGTTTCAAACAAAAAGGTTCTTGGGGGAAGGGAAACATGCATGAATGCACACCAAATGAAGGGGAGGGGGGAAGGCGATTAAATCTTACATCCATTCTAAATGACATCAACTATCCCGCATTCCAGTTCCAAATGTGAAATGGCAGCTTCTGGTGTACAAAAACCATCTCTCTCTCTCTCTTTTACACACCCACACAGTTTCTCACCGTGCTTTTCTTCTCAACCCGCTGTTGAGTCACCCACTGTAGTTTCTGCTCCAGAAAAGGGTTCTCTGCCTCAAGAAGACTGGCAAACATTAGACACTCTAAGGCGTATTCGTGGCCTAAAGAAAGAAAAGGACATCAATGGTCAATTGCCTTCAAAGCCCAACTAAACCAATGTTCTCTTTCAGCCCTTCTGATTTCATCAAAACTCAAAGTGTGCTTTCTCTTATTCCCTATAATCACCACACTTGGAATCTCATTATGGTTTATTGATTAATTTGGAAAATATTTCTGCCATGACTCCAGAGATATGGTTATGGAGGCTTACAAATAAAAAACTGTTAAAACACAACTATTAAGAACAAGTCTGCAGGGCCTGTAAGACCGAGTTGTTCCACCGGGCTTTGGGGAGGCCAGCCGTTGAGGGTGAGCACCCTCTTTGTCTCTCCCTTTTAACATCTTGGGAGCTGTGACACCTAGATCTACCGTCCCTTCTCTGTATGGGCCGCATTTATAGCTCAATACTGGACGCCAAGTGGAACGCTGTAATTTTATGTTTTAATGATGCTATATATTTATATTAATTATTTATTGTTACGACTGTTTATGTAATATTATTTTGTTGTTCACCGCCCAGAGCCCTCAGGGGATGGGGCGGTATATAAATATGATAATAAATAAATAAATAAATAAATAAATAAGTAAGTAAGTAAGTAAGTAAGAAAGTCAGGGGTATAAAAAGAGAATAAAACAGGCACTGAGCAGCCTAAAATAGCCTTGATAAAGGGCAGAAGCTGACCACAAAACAAGAAAAGGCATCTCAGCTTAAAGTCTGGGAAAAATGGAAAGTTTTTGCCTGGTTCATATGTCTGGTTGCTCCCTGTCTCACCTCTAAACAGAGAACAAGACTTCAGAGGAGGATTTTAACTGGTGGGCTGGGCAATATGGGTAGCTGCATTTTTTCAAATTCTCTGGCCTCAAGCTGTTTGGGGTCTTAGAAGAACCACTTTTAATCACACCAGGAAAAAGACAGGTAGCTAGTAGAGATTTCTCAGCACAGGGCAGATATAATTTCTGTGTCCAGCCTCTGACAATAATGTGGCTGCCACATTTTGGGCCAACTAAAATTTCCAAACAGTTTTAAAAGGCTGCCTCACATACAGCACATTACAGTTATCTAACCTGGATGCAATCAGAAGACAGGTCACTGTGACCAGATCATAGTTTTCGAGGAAGGGCTGTAGCTGGTAAAAGACACTAA
Source organism: Sphaerodactylus townsendi (assembly GCF_021028975.2). NCBI lineage: Eukaryota > Metazoa > Chordata > Lepidosauria > Squamata > Sphaerodactylidae > Sphaerodactylus > Sphaerodactylus townsendi. The sequence continues at coordinate 65,805,342 of NC_059426.1, forward strand.
GTGCCACTGAGGGATCCTGAGTCTCCAACCATACGCCAAGATCCTGAAACATCCCCAAGCCACGAACCTGCTTCTTCATGGGCAGTGAACCCCACTATGGGATAGGCCAACTCTTCAGAACTCCAGCAGATTTGCTTTTGAGCAGCATCACCTCAATCATGTCTGGACTGAATCGAAGTTTATTGGGCCTGATCCATCCCATTGCTTTCTCCAGGCACCCTGCAGACTTCCACAGACCCACCCACCCAACACAGTTGACAAGGAGAAGTAAAGCGGAGAGTAATCCATATTTTGGTGACACTGCATTTCAAATCCCTGGACAATCTCTCCCATTGGTTTCAGGCAGATGATAAATATCACAGGGGACAAGATGAATCCATGTTGGACCCTACAGCATAAATATTATAGAAACAAGCTGCAGTTCCCCCAGCACCAAGTAAACGTGGAACCACCAACCAAGTCTGCCCCATCCCCCACTCATCCATCCTTTCCAGTAGGATACCATGATTAATAGTACTGAAAGAGGTCCAAGAAGAAGAGTTGTATATCCCCCCTTTCTCTCCAGTAAGGAGACTCAAGGGGGCTTACAATCTCCTTTCCCTTCCCCCCTCACAACAAACACCCTGTGAAGTGGGTGGGGCTGAGAGAGCTCAGAAGAACTGTGACTAGCCCAAGGTCACCCAGCTGGCTTGTGTTGGAGTGAAAAGGCTAATCTGAATTCCCAAGATAAGCCTCCACAGCTCAAATGGCAGAGCAGGGAATCAAACCCAGTTCCTCTAGATTAGAGAATTCAAGGACACATGTCCTTCCTCACTCTTTTGGAAAAGATAATTTGTCAGCAAGACCAAGGCCATTTCCATTCCAAACCTAGGCAGGATTAATGTCTTCAAAGAATGCTTGAGGCTTTGTAGCCACCGCCCACTTGAGCACCTGGCCCAAGAATGGAATGCAGGTCATCAGGTGGTAGTTAAATAGGTCATTCAGCTTATGTGATAGGAAACATGCATGTTCTCCTCTGTACTGTCTCAAAGCTGCTGAAGTAAGGCATAAGCAACATCATGGGGTAATTACTGAGAACTGCAATGTTCCTAAATTAAGTGCAATGCGGTTCTGCATGCACAGAGGTCTGTAGGATCCCACTCTAGTACTGTAGATAGTAGCCTCTATCAACTGGGCACACAGAAATCTAGATTGCATTTGCACACCCAGTCCAGTCTCAATCAAACAGAGGTATGTCCAATATTGAGGTTCAGCTATTCATAGTAGTCATCCATGAGCCCACTAAACAGTCCACCAGCAAGGTCACTAGAAAATATTCTTATCTCCTCCCACCTTCAATTCCAGGGTATGCAGCAACTGCAGTGTCTGAATATGGGCGTGGAATAAAAAAGAAGCTTAAAAGAGCTATTGCCGCATTCACCTGGCCACAGAAGTGTATCTTCCGCCAGGTCAGCTGCTGCATCTAGTGAAGCCAGCATTGTTTCTGCAGTCCCTTCAAAAATACGGCCTACATAGATAAAGAACAAGCAGTTAATTTAACAAAGGACAACGACATCAGCTGCCCCATCTCTATATAAAACTACTCCTGTTATTCACAGGTGACTTTCAATCACTTTCAATCAAAGGTTTCTAGATGCCTCTGTGTTAACTAATGACTGGAGGGGACAAAATCCTATTCCTCAATGGTGGAAATCAAAATCTTCCCTGGGAACAGAAGTAGGGGCAGTGGACTTTCTCTTCCTCACCCCATGCCATATTCCCTTCAACTGCTAACTTACCACAGCCAGAGAGGAAGAGGAGGTCTCCTGAAAAGAGAGAGGCTGGCCCTTCAAAAGGTTTCCCATCCAGCACATAGACCATGTGCCCCACTGTGTGTCCGGGAGTGAAGAGGGCTTTGAAGTTCAACCGTCCTATCATGATTGTCTCCTTGTCTGAGAGGGGACTGGAACACAATAATGCGTCACAAGGAGAAAGGAGTAGCCTATAGCCAGCCTAGAAAATCTGTAAGGGCTTGGCATGCCGTTCAGAATACTGGGGGAGGGGAGGTGTCCCCTGTGGGAAGAGAGGTATCCCCTGCAGGGGGGGAGGTGTCCCCTGCTTGGCTGAACACTTCCTGTGGACAAATGTGTAGCATAGCAACTCTCTTTTTGTAGAGATGGAGTACCACAGTGTCTTTATTACAGCCCCCAACCAGGAAGGGCTAACGTGAGGGTTTGCCTTTCCATTCCAGGGGAACATTTTATCTGTGCACATGACCAACAGGTGATCAGAAGTCACTCACTCTGTAAGTTCAGGGATGTCATCACAGCTGCTGCCATACACCCTGCAGGAACTGTGTCGTCGCCGTAGTGCTGCATTCCCTCCACTGTGATCCCTGCAGGACGATGTTCATTAAGCAACAAAGAATGCTTGTCTTTCCCACTAATCCTCATCTCTCTTCCCTGACGTCAGTGCTCAGAAAAAAGGTTTATTTCCAATTAAGACACAAGGAGGGAATTTCCTCACAGAGATCCCAAAGGTTACAGCCTTCCCTACCAATGCTGCAAAGGGGCTGCTGAGTATTCTCGCATATTTTCAGGCATCGCAAGTCTTCAGCTCAGCAAGGGAAAGTGGAAACAAGGAGTGTCTTACCAATGCTTGTGAGTGCACAGGATGGCCTCCAGAGTCACCCCCTCTTCCTCGATAACTGCCTACAGAATAAGAAATGAAAAATGCTTATGAGAGAAGTTGCTGCCCTGCACCCCATTAAGGCAGTTAATGATGTTAGCCCAAAAAACCAAAAACCTCAATTTCAATGGCAGGAACACTTCCTGATTTCCCCCATACTCCAGCTCCAGCCCCTTGTCTGACAGCAATGGGACCTTTCATGGCTTCCAGAGCAATGCCAGCCCTCGACCCCCACTGGACAGCAGAGACATGTTTTATTGCTTTGAAAGTGATGCCCTCCTCTCGCACACTGCCCTCGATTCCTCCCCTGACAGCGGGGAAACATTCCTCAACTTAGAAAGTGAGGTGGAGCCAGAAGACAGTGGCAGCAGCCTGGACTAGGAAGAAGTGGCAGCTGTCTGTAGAAAGACATCGGGCTGTTTAGATCCACCAATGGGAGACCAGCCGGCCGTGTAAGTGCACCAGCTCAACCAAGAAGCATTATCTGGCAATGACAGCTCCGAGCTAGAACCATCTTACCAACTCCCTGGCAATCCTACCCTCTCTCAGAGCATGCCCCCAGCACCCAGAGCAAGCTCCCCCTCCAGTCCACCACCCCCATTGGAAAGATGCTGCTGCTAGCTCCACTGTGACCAGGCCAAGTGCCAAAAGGCAGTTAGATCATAGGTCCAGTGGCTTTAAGTGGCTCACAGAATCTGCTCCAAAGAACACGGCAAGATGACTCAATCCACTTTCCCTGGACAATAAATAAAAGAGGCTGCAAACAGCTGCTTCTCCACAGAAGGCAACACAGCGCCTCGTCTCTCTGCTGCTCTGCCCTGGACCTGCATCCTGTTCCTGAACTCCTGTCACTCTGCTTGTCTCTTTGACTCTGGCCTGGACCTGGACTGCTTCTGGACTCTGCTGTACTTTTTGCCAGTGAACCTCAGCCTGGGACTACGCCTTGACTACCGCTTCGGCCTTCTGTTTTGGAACTGTGCTTACTCCACTGTGCCTGAACTCTGGACTGTCCTTGACTCTTACAGGAGGTTTCATGCCACTCCGGCTCAGCCAGTGGCCAGACCTTGACAGAAATACTTGTTTATCTCAAAGGATCTCCTTGCTTAAACTTGAATTATCCCCAGCATAAGAGAGGAGCATCATATTTATTTAGTTAAAGCATTTTATGCTGCCTTTCCACCCAAACAGGGTACAAAAGGCAGTGAATATTTAATTTCTCTGCCTGAAAAATCAATTCTATTTCATTTGGAGCAAAGGATGGATGATTAGATTCTTTCTAGCCAAGTTCTCACTTCACCATTTGGAACTGAGCCAAAAGCAGAGGAAGACTGATATTTACTTTATGGGGAAGAAGACATTTGCTAGTTCAACAGAACTGCTCAGGAGGATGTTTTTATAAAGGGAATATTCTGTTTATTGTACATATTAGCCTGCTCTGACTGCATTACCTTTTTGCATTGTTTATGATACATCAGATTTGTGCCTGGGTTTTGTTCTGTTTTTGGGGTTGTCTCTATTTTTTTGTGATCCTAGCCCTACTGCATTGTTTGTTGGATATCTCATACCAGGTGATTACATTATCTTATGCTGTATAATCTGCCTTGAGTCTCAATGAGAAAGGCAGCCTATACATATAGTAAACGAGTAAATGAATAAAATGAGCAAATAAAACAAATAGTTCGAAGGCTCTGAATTAAAGTTGAGGAGGGTTCCAATGAACTGAATCCTGTGAAGGGACAGCAAAAAGAGGGTGCAGAGGCTGCTCTTCCCTGCCACTGTATCCCTTTGACCCTTGAATAGTTGCTGTAGAGGATCAGCAGATACTCATGGGCAAAATGCTGTGAGGCACAAGGGCTGCAGTGAGGAAGGGAGATCTGGTAGAATCACTCCCTCTCCCTTCTCTTCTAGCAGAGGCAGAACAGCCAAGCAAGCCCATAGAGTCAAACTGCCTCCCTTGCACCAATTAAACCCTTGTTTGCTTTGGCAGCATTGTCTTCCAAGGGGGGATTTTTTTTATTTTAGCCCCTGCTACTGCCTACAGTTTTTCTTTCATGGGGATTCACATAACAGCGCTTTAAATCAGCAGGCGCCTAGGCAAAACTCTTTAAAGGAAATGCTGGCTCATCGAGAGATACAGTTATTGTTCATAGCTGCCCGCACCCTTTCAGTCAAAGTCTAGATATTAAACCTTTTTTCTTTTGGGCCCCTGGTCTAGCTGTCTCATTCATCAGCTTGACATGCCTCTGCAGTCTGCAAATGAACAAAGCACCCAGCTGCTTTCTGGAGTATAACAAGATGAGCCAGCTGGACGGGAGCCTTTGAAAAAGAAACAGAATAGGCCCCCAAGTAAGAGGATTGGTGCTCATCATGTGGGGTGTCTGTAACCTTAGAATGACCTTGGCTGTAGCCAGCTCCTACACTACTGACTGTTTTCCAGTCCATCTACAGGGAGATACAGTCTGTCCTCGGAGGGAAGAGGCAGGGAGGAGTAGAATATGTCAAGAGAAGAGGGCAGCAAATATTTCCTAGGCCGGGTGAGATATCAGGCTAGAACAAATGTATACAGTATTCTGAATAACAAATCAACTGCAAACATATAAAGGAAATTGTATGATGAGCTCTCCTTCAGTGCCTCAGCAACATTCTACTGGCATCCATTCTACTAGAACTGAAGCATCAGAGATGAGGCAGTTAGAGATGAGTAAACCTGTATTGTCGAAGGCTTTCACGGCCGGAATCACTGGGGTGCTGTGTGGTTTTTGGGCTGTATGGCCGTGTTCTAGCAGCATTCTCTCCTGAAGATGCCAGCCACAGATGCAGGCGAAACGTCAGGCGAGAATGCTGCTAGAACACGGCCATACAGCCCAAAAACCACACAGCACCCCATAAGTAAACCTGTTCCAAAAAAGTTACGACAAGAACAGAAAAACAGGAGAGAATGTGAGGGGTCACATCTAGGTTAAAAGACCTGAACTGGATTAATGGTCACAACTTTCCTCCAAAGAATGCTGGAAACACTAGTTTGATGAAAGTATTGTGAATTCTCAAAATCCCTGCTCCACTCACAGAACAAGTCACAGGAGAATGAATAGCTGTTGAACTGGTCTATAGTGTAGTTATGTCCAGAGAAAATGGGTACTGGTTGCCTTAGTAAAAAATACAAATTTCATATCTCATAAAGAGAACGTAAACACACACATCTGCTAGAATTGGAACCCAATATTTGCTGCCTGATGAGAGGGTGCCCAGTCTACAAACTGCACCATGATTTAAATGTCCATATCCACAATAAAGGGACCCAGCCCACTCCACTCTCTGCACTCCAGAATAGTGGCTGGAATTTCTTCCTGTAGCACAACACATTATTTGGGTTTATTTTCCTAGACTTAGCCCTTGCCTTAAGGGGGAAATTGGTCCACTTCAACAAAGGCATTCATGTACCTTTTTTGTTCCTTTTCTCTACTCATGCCATTTTGCAACCTCCATGAACGTTAAACATTCTTCTAGCATGTGTGCCAGGCTTATAAGCCTATTTTGATAGCCATAAGTTCTTGCCTCAGTATAAAAAACTAAACCAGACAACACAGCCTTCTATTCCTTTAGAGTTGTAGGTACTGGATACACTGGTAGGAGGGGGACAATTCCCTCCCCAGTTTCTTAACAGATATTTTAATTTACAGGCATATTGAATGAGAAAAGACTTGCTTGAGAGGAAGGGATCAAACTCCCACCCTGTTTGGTGGGTTGGGATGTCCCACTTTGTCTCCCTCACCTGCACAGCCGAAGGATCAGAAGGGTCCACAGCAATAGCACAGTTTGAGCCAGTGTCGATAACGAGATAGCTGTAGTTATTGGACAAGACAGGAATTGGCAGGATCTTCACTCCTGGGGTGACAAAACAAGGAAGACAGCAGGAAAGTCAGAAAAACATACACTAGAAGATGAGAATGCAAGTAATGGAATCCATGTCTCAGTCCAGCAATGAAAATGAGAAACAGAAGCTTTTCAAGAACCAAGGTAGAGATGTAGGAATCATCATCAGATATAGGAATCATCAGGGCGGGTGGGGCGAGGGAGAGAAAAAGGTATTTCCTAAGTACTAGAATGGTAGGTCTTTTATCCATAGTTTGTATCCTTGTTTACACCTTTCTCACCTCCCCTGAGCCAGGCCCCTTTTTTCTATTCTGCCTTCCTTAGGGAGACTGGAGGTGGAAGAGACAGGAAATAATGTACACAAAAACATGTCTTGAATTTCTGACAAAGTATCTAGATATTACCATTGCACTGCATATTATCACACTGCTACCTACAACTTCTCCTCATATGCTTAGCATCAGGATTCTCACATACAATTCAGTCCTATAACCTGTAACAGTAATTTGAGAAGGAAGCACAACAGGTTTTTAAGCCAACTTTAAATTTATGATAGAACTCTAATGGTGCTGTAGTGAGAACCAGGTGGGGCCTAGTTCTCACTGAAGTGGTAAATCTATATCTGGGCTGTACCACTTCAAACTGTCAAAACAGAGAACTGAAGGCTGTTCGTCCATCGAAAAAAAATAATTTTACTCCACATAGAAAATCACATGCTAGAGAGATTTCTAGCCAAGCTTTCTCTCTTACATGCCAGTGCTTTATGTGGAGCATTTAATCTTGAAAGACGCCCCCCCCCCCTCCCCTCACGCAGTCTAAAGTTGGCCTGCTGGACACAGACTTACCACCTCCACTAGAATTAGACCTCTCACTCATAATGTATCTGAATATATCCACTCATTTTCACTACTGTATGAGAAAGCTGTGAAGAGGGTGAAGGGCCACAAAGTTTTTGTTCTTGGATCGGAGCAGTAGAGGTTGATAAGAGTTTCACTAAGGCCGTTTCCGCATGGCCCATTTATGACGGCCTGGGGGCGCCAAAAAAGGCGCCCCCAGGCCGCCGTTCGCACAGGCGCCGCTGCTGCAACACAGCAGCGGCGACCTGACTCCTCTTCCCTCCCCAGGGCGGCGTCAAGCCGCCCTAAACAACCCTTTAAAGGGTTGTTGTTGGGAAGGGAGCGTCTTCCCTGCGGCGTGGTGCGAACCCAGCGCCGCCGGAAGACGCTGTCTCCATCTCCGCCACACTTACTGTGTCTTCCTCGTTGCCTGCGGGGCGTCGCAGCCCCGCCCACACTGTCCTCCGACCTCCAGGGGTCGGAGGGCAGCGTGGGCGGGGCTGCGACGCCCCGCAGGCGACGAGGAGGACACCGTGAGTGAAGCGGGGGAGGGCGCAGAGGCGGCTCCGTGCGGAGCCGCCTGCCGCCTGCCGGCCTCCCCTTCGCCTGCTCGCACGCTTGCGTGCGAGCAGGCTCCTGCCCCCACGCCGACAGAACTCCTGCCGGCGTGGGGGCGCCTCCTGGCCGTGTGGAAACGGCCTATGAGATTTTTTGTCACAAATGGGGGCAAAAAAGAGATGGCATTAAAACATGCAAATAACTGCACGCACAGCAGCTTGTTGCAAGTTCAACTCATGTCAATGATCACACTTCAAAAGGCTGCAACTTGTTATATCTCTTTCAACAATTTAGTCACAAGCAGGTCTAGAACTTTGCACATGCTTAACAGGGAAACCCTAAGCATGGTAAAATGTAACCTTACTCATTCAGATGTTATGTATAACTCATTCCAGTTGCCGTATCAGAATCTAGACTCTGTATCACACACACAACACATTATCTGTCATGAAGTTTATTTCAGCTAATTAGAGAGTGCAGTGCACACAAGACCCATAAATTCAGTGAAGAGTCCTGGCACTTACCACTGAACACCAGAGGCTGCGTGATGGAGTGGCCTTGAGGATAACGTTCCCGTGCTTTCTTCATCTGACGCTTGTAGAACAGGTAGCCCAGACGGGTGTGGGCATAGAGATTATACCTGCAGGACAAGGAGAGACAAATCGTGAGGAAATGAAGTCGAGTCTGCTCACTTACAAAAGTTTGCCCCACTATTTTCGTTAATATGAACCTTAACCAAGCAAACAGTCATTAACTCAAGCAGTCAGGGTGTCACTAGGACAGACTGACAGACAGTTATAGCAAATATCGAAATCACTGAATCTCTCAGAGGACAGACCCACCAAGTTCCTAGCTATCCAGTCACACAGGCAACACTGCATCAGGGTATTACTTGCCTTTTTCATGGGTTTATTAGACACTTGTCACATGTTGAAATGAACAGTCAGGTAACACGGTTCACCTGTTAATTTAAGATTACTTTTTACTAGAAAGGATTTCTAAGGGTGCCTACAGAAATGTCATTCAACAGAAGCCCATGGAAAATTTTGTACTAAAGAACGTGGTCCAATTCCTCCTGCCTGTATTCTTCTACAACCACAAATCCCTGGCTATTCCCACAACAAGAATATTCATTTTGAATCCCATGTTTTCAAGTATGTTAAAGACTGGTTTTCAACACAGTTGGCATGCTTTCCCAGTTAAACCCTCATTTAGCACTAGAAATGTAAAATTCCAGTAATTTTCTGGAAAAAAGCAGAAATTTGGGGGGAAATTGAAATATATATAATCGTACAGTCTTATCAAACCTAAATTAATTTTACTGCCCTAATAGCATAAAATGCATCATTTATAATTCATTTAACATATAAAATTCCAATATTTAACATATTTATGGAATTTGAAATTTATAAACGCCTCAGTTTTCTACAGGTAGCTGCAGGTAAAGCCTTCAAGAGGAAACCGCAGCCAGACAGAGTTAAGTTTTCCTTTTCTCATCCTCCTTTCAGCCCTTTAAGGGGCTTTTCTAAAAAGTTCATAGTAGAGATGCTGCAGTTTATCAGTGAAGGGATTTACAGGGTTTTCCTACCCCGGTGTGGAGACACTCTTAGTGAACAAGGGATATACATTCCCAAGAGAACAGCCTGGAACCAACCCAAGTTTACTTGAGCCAAGCAATGATGCTGCCAGCAACAGTATGAGGAAAGCTTCTCTTCAGCCAGCATTCAGCCCTCAAAAATATTTTCAGCATTAGATTTTGGCCTGGGAGAAGGCAGAAAAGAGGGCCCTTAAGCCTACGTAAAATATATTTTCCTCTATATTGAGTAAAGTAGTCAGCATTCGTCTAGAAAAAGTGAGAAGACACAACTTTCTGGTAGCTATAGGAGGGTAGCTGAGCCCTTCAGGAGTAGAGTGTTTATTAAATTGAATAAACAAACAAACAAACTTGATGGCTATCAAGAAACCTATGGAGATGTTTGGGAAATATTGGCCTCTGACATCCTGGAGGCCCATATATAATTTTATTATTTGACTTAATCTGACTATCCGCTTCTTTTCAAGCATTTTTCAGTAGCCATGGTGGCTAGAAAAAAGGTCATTTAAAAAGACAAAAGTTCTGATAAGCTATTTATAAAAAGACTTTGAGATACAGTTGCAATTATTGTGCAACTAATTTTGCTCCTCTGATTAGAGGCCATATAAGCTTACCTTTGCCTTCAATGCCCTCTATAGCCTTTCCTTCTATCCATTTCCTCACTTTCATACTCCCTGGTCATGAAATCCTGTTCCCTCCTTCCTCCGTGTCTGAAATTTCCTTATACCATCTTAAACAGAGCCAACATGGTGTAGTGGTTAAAGTGCAGGACTAGGACCTGGAAAACCCAGGGTCAAATCCCTGCTTGCACCATGGAAATGTGCAGAATGACCTTGGGTCAGTCACATACTCTCAGCCCTGACTCTAGCTAGTATTTATTGGGAGACCTTCAGGGTGAGGCAGAGGCAGGCAATGACAAATAATCTCCAATGTCTCTCGCCTTGAAAACCCTATGAGGTTGTCATGACTCAGCTGTGACATGATGGCCATCTTACCCCTTTCAAATGTTTCCTCAGAGCGCATCTTTTCTGTGAAGTCTTTTGCTCAGTCTTAGTCCCCATCCCTAACTAAAACGAACATGCATCCTTCCCTGGTGTGTCTTCTCCTTCAACCCTCCACCTTCCCTATGTTGCCTTCTGTATCAGCCATTTTTCCCCATCTCACTGATCCAGGCAAGTTTTTAAAATGTCTATCACATTTTCATCCCATTCCTCCAAGGAGCTCAAGGTGGGGTACAGGGTTTCCATCTGCATTTCACCCTTACAACAACCTGATAAGGTAGGCTGGGAGTGCAATTCCTCCAAGATCACCCAGTGGAGTTGCCAACTGGGTGGAGGAAAAAAGTCCTGCCCCTTTCATAGAATAGAACAGATATTTTATTTATACCTGCAGTCCCTGGTAAAACCAGGCTCAGGGTGGCTTACACCATACATAATACACATAAAAACCACTTAAAAACTACATTTATACAATTAAAATCAATTCTAATATATAAATTCCAACCATTAATGCCTAGATGTTATGATGTCTTGGGAGGATTTTCTATTCCAGCAACCATGCAGTAAGATTTAATGGGGCATTTACCAGGTGAGGTTCTTTACCTCCATGCCATGAAAACTTTCAACTTTCCAAACATTAAGACCCTATTAAAGGACCATCGGCAACCCTATCAGCCAATAAGCTTTATGGCAAAGTGGAATTCTGGTCTTCCGAATCCTAGCCTGAAGTTAAACTGCATATTTTCTTTTCTTCATTGTTCAGGAAAATAATTTATGGGTACAAGCATCTTTGGGGGATGATTTTCTATCAGCAACAAAACAACAAGGAATGAAAGGGTTACAGAGCTCCCTCCCACAGTCTTAAAATGAACCTGGAAGATCAAGCATATGACCTGACCCTGATACTCTAATCCCTACATCACACTCTCTCCCAGAGTGTTGAATTACAGTGTTTCACTGTTTTTCAAGTGCTTGTAATGCAATTGCAGCATTCTCTCTCTCTCTCTCTCTGAACAGAATACTTCATCTATTCCACTACTGTTCTTTTCTTTTTTAAATAATACATGCAACACAGGGAAAATCCTCTGTTCTAAGCACAGCAATGACAGAGGTAGGCAGTTAAAGGATGAAACTCCCCCAGCTACTACTATCTGGCGGAGGGGGGGGGGGTTAGAGTTAGTGCAACTGTTTGAGAAAGACTCTAAGGAAACATTTCCCCGACACAGAAATGAAAGCATATTTGTTCTTCATGCTTCATTGCCCTCTAACCTCAAGCTCCTGGCAACCTCAAGTTCCTGGTAAATGTTCCTTTCCCCCTTGGGTCCCCCATCAACCCATCAACTGCCAGAGAACAGGATTGTGCCAGCATTTTCAGTAATTGTGTCAGATTGTGCTAGGATTGTGAAAAGCAGCAGCAAAACATTGTTATGATGAGCAGAGTTGGGGAGTGACTCAAGCCCAGAGGAGTGCTGTCAACTAAGGCTGAAAGAGGACGAGCAAAGATGAATGGGGATAAGTCTAGCCACAGCTTCTTGTTGGCATGAGAGCACAGACTCTCCTCAGAATTAATAATGTTCCAGATCTAATGGCTAGAATCCAAGTTAAAAACAAACCCCACACAAAGTGTTGCAAGGCATCCAATATAGAACTGATAAGCATCATGCACTGCAGAGTCATGGTTCTCTGGCATGCTAGCTGAGTGTACCAGCAGCCATTCAGAACTGCACATACAGTCACCCACACCCACACACCACACAGTAATCCGGCTGCTTATCTCAGAAACAGAGCCTTGAGGGATTATACAAGGCAGCTACAGATCTCATATAGCTCTCCTGAGCAGTTTCCTGGAAGACAGACTAGCCTCTCTAAGCTATGACCACAATTACTTTCTCCAGCAAATCAGAATCGTAGAACGCTAATTCTCCGTGGACCTTCTGTTGTTGATTTGACTGGCCCACATGCCTCCACTACAGATCAGACACAAAAACTAGTGGCATTACTGAGCTTCAAACTAAATTTGCTGACAACATTTCTATAGACTTTCCATAGATTTACCAATGAAATCAGCCATGAGAAACCAGATCTTTAAGAGTCTATTAATCATAGGTTTTACCCAGAAACCAAGAAGACGCTTCTTTTTATCTAAAAGCTTCCTTGTGGCTCAGGTGGGTGACCTCTGATAAATAATGTTAACACTTAACAGTTAAAAGGGATGTTAAACTCCTGCATCAGGATCTCTTTAGTCCAACATTCCAAAATGTCCATCCAGATGCCTCTAGGAAGCCCTCTCCTGCCACCAACATTCAAGGGCACACTACCTCTGGATGTGAAGAATCCATGTTTTGACAGGTGGTAACAGGTGTATTTTCCACCAATCTATCAAGTAGTACTTTCTGAATGTTCACATAATCTTAGTAATCTTTATAACAATTTTGTACTCTAGATCAGTGTATTATTGCGATTTTGAAGTAGGTGGGATAAGGCTGAAGGCCAGCTTACACAACTTGCTAGTTCTATAATTGGATTACCAGCAACCAAGAACAGAGGAGTCTATTTCCCCCCTCCATCCACTTGAAGCTGCTTTAAGCCTTGGTGGAGGGGGGGTGCAGAACAGGGAGTATTTGTCTTTTTTGTTTGTCTACTGGAGAAGGAGACATTTTCAAACAGAGAAATTTTGTGAAGGAGTTAACCACACTCAGCCTGGTGACTTTGGTCTAGATGCCACTATTCTCCCAAGTTTAGTGGGTTGTTTTTTTTAGTCTAATGACATATCTGGAATCTCAATCACACAGAGCTCCAGTATCACATGCACAGTGGTCATGGGGGTTGGGGGGTTGCAGAGAGAGACTGCTATGCCTAAAGATCCCTATTATCTCTTGGTAGTAGTAACATATGAACCACCACTCAGCCTCCCAGCCGCTGTGGTACAATAGCTGTTGCACTGCAAATGCAAAATATCTGTTCCATATTTAGGTTATCAGATATCCTGATGTAACAAACAAGCTCTGCAGGTTCCACTCCTCCATGCAAACTAAACTGCTCTAAATAATTTGCTTCCAGGCCCTTGATCTCTGGGAACAGTAGGGATGGGGTTAACACTTCTAAAGCTTTGTCTCATTTTCAAAGCTTCCATGGCTCCATAGAATTTCCCCATTGCAGAGTATTCCTGCTCAGACTCATTTTACAGGCAGGAGAATGTGCTAAGGTGAGGGAGGAGACTTAACTAGCTATGAGGAAAACAACTGCTATGCTGGCTTCTCCTTGTACCAAATGATAGTCATGGTGTCTTCTTCAGGTGTAGTTGTCCTTGCAGGACAGCTCACCATTGCATGTTCCAAAGAGAAGGGCCTGGATCATACCTGCAGCAGGTTGAGGTAGGGAGAGTCTGATAGCTGTAGCACTTCAGGTTGCAGGCTGGGGATGCCTTTTTTGAATGCTTTCCCTGACTAGCTTATCAGGGAGTAGCCTAGTCCCTGTTGTGATAGTTTTCTATTAGTAATGGTATTTAATACACAAAGGAACCTTCAAAAATGAGATTCCCCTCCCCACCTGCATCCTGTGCTCATACAGTCCATGTTGACCTCTCATTCGATATATGTGTACACCAAATCTAAATTCAAAGGTGGGAGGGGGCAAATTTATTAGCCTGTCATTGAAGCAGGCTCCAAATGCAGCTAACAAACAATATCAGATTAAATTACAGTAAAAAATATTATTTAAAAGCAGTGAAAGCATATGAACAGCAATAGCATAAACAGTAAAATGCCTTCTACAACAAGATTATTTTTTATTCGCTGTAAAAGCTGGCAAAGAATGGGCCTCAAGTTTGGCCAGATAGGGTCAATGCCCTGCCTAGTGTTTGGACTTTCAACTTCTTTACGTCAAATTTGGCTCACAGCAGATTTTCTGTCAGGTGGTGACATAGTCTGATTCTGAGAACTCTTGGAGACTAGATGTGTAAAAATGTTGCAAATATGCTCTCAGTGACTTTAACTCGAAGAATTCTCCAGCAAACTGCAACCATAAGGAAGGGACACATGCTTCCCTTGTGGGCAGCATGGAATGTGCTGCAGAAACTTTTTGTACCAACACTATTGATGCTGTTTTTGAAATAAGTTGCAATCTATTCTTTGTCTCCTCAAATGTGCCTCTTCTGCATATGGCTCCTAGACAGTGGTTCTCAACCTGGGGGTCGTGACCCCTTTGGGGGTCAAATGACCCTTTCACAGGGTCGCCTAAGACTCTCTGCATCAGTGTTCTCCATCTGCAAAATGGATAAATGTTAGGGTTGGGGCTCACCGCAACATGAGGAACTGAATTAAAAGGTCGTGGCATTAGGAAGGTTAAGAACCACTGCTCCTAGAGAACATGGATCTGGGTTGTCACATGGATGTAGCCACAAAAAGGCAGACAGGAAGCCACAAATACTGAGAGTGTCTAACTAGCATTTTGCCTCTTTTACTGGCAAGAGAAGTCATGTCAGACCTTTACAAAAACGGCCACAAATATGGTTTCCTTCTGCCAAGGTAAAAGCACACAGAAATACAGAAGAGGAACAAATGGTGTTTACCAGCCTCAATTGATGCTCTAGCCCAGGGGTCGGGAACCTTTTACACTCAAAGAGCCATTTGGACCCATTTTCCCCGGAAAAGAAAATTCATGGAGCCGCACCCTGGGGGGGGGGGGGATTCCCCACGCAAGCCAATGGTGGCCTGGCGGCAGCCGACACTACTTTCTTCTCTCCCCCCCACCTGGGGGGGGCGGACAGTGGCGCAGCGGCCGCTTTCTTGATGAGGCGCAAGCACCGGTATGGGGGTGGATGGATGGGGGACCACCTTGCTTAATCGGGGGAGGGGGGACACTGGCTGCAGTCAACCAAAGGCTGCTGGTCACTCATTCACACACACTCCCCAGGAGCGCGGCTTCTCTTCCAAATGCCTGCAACGGCCCCCTCGATGCCCCTCTGCGAGCAGGTTGACCTGCTGCACCGAGACCGAGGAGCCCACCCCCCTACACCCCCCCCCCCACGGCGCGCGGACTTCTTCTCTCCTGACCTAGGGGATGGATGTGGAACGGACTCATCGCTGCCACCGCCCGGGCCTCTACTTCCGGGAGGGGACTTTTAAGTCACGCGAAGGCGGAAGGGCAACAGGCTACCCAGCGCCGGGCGCTCTGCACAGGGTGGGGAGGGGGCCAGCGAACTGCTGGGAAGGCTCTCGCCACAGCTGCTGACCGGCTTTGCACGCGGCTCTCAGAGGCCAATCCCCGCACATGCTCCGCCACGCTGCCGGGCCATGGTCTCAGCACACGCTGGGCGCTGGAAGAGTGATAAGGGACGGGCGCTGATGCCGCTTTCTTCCCCAAGAAGCCGGGGCAGACGGCTACGCTGCAGCCCTGGGACGGGCGAGCCGGCAGCTGCTTTCCCCCCCCAAGAAGCGGCAGACGGGGACGCAGCCTCTGGGCAACGGGCGAGCCAACGCTGGTTTCTTCTCTCCCCCCACCTCTGCCGGGACGGCGCACGCGCTAACGCTGTTTCTTCTCCCCCTCTGCCGGGGCCTCTCTCTGCTTCAAGCGGGAGCGGACGGTGCGCGGTGACCGACGCCGCTTTCTTCTCCCCCCCCCCCCGGCTCTGCGCGGGGCGGACAGTGCGCGGCGACCGACGCCGCTTTCTTCTCTCCCCGCGCCTCTGCGGGGGGCGGACGGTGCACGGCGACCGACGCTGCTTTCTTCTCTCCCCGCGCCTCTGCGGGGGGCGGACGGTGCGCGGCGACCGACGCCGCTTTCTTCTCTCCCCCCGCCTCTGCGGGGGGGGGGGAAGGGGGCAGATTCCCCACGCTGCCCAGGAAGGGGCTGGGAGCCGCACCATAGGCTCGAAAGAGCCGTTTGCGGCTCGCGAGCTGCGGGTTCCCGACCCCTGCTCTAGCCCCATGGTGGCGAACCTATGGCACTCCAGATGTTCATGGACTACAATTCCCATCAGCCCCTGCCAGCATGGCCAATTAGCCACCACTGATCAAGCCACACCAAAAAGACGTAAAGTCAAGATGGAGAAACTGGAAAATGTTTGGCACTAAATTTAGACACGGTAGCATATCAGAAACTTGGGTAACTGAGAATATATGAGTATCCCCCTGGGATATGGTTATCCCTCCATATAAAAATGTATAGGGAGGAGAAGGATGTATTGGTGCACTTATGCTATGTTTGTCAAACGAGGATTTTAAAAAGTAATTGATGTAAATTATTTCTATGCTACAACTCAGCCAAAGGCTCTCAAGGTAGTATGCAAATCGTCAAATTATTTACATGTATAGCAGCAAATAAAAACTCAAATAAGATGAAACAGAACAACTATGTAAAAAGTGGGGGAGGCCCTCTAAGGATCTGCATTGTGACTGTTGCTAATCCAAACACAAAATTCTACCGGACAGTGAAAACTCGCAAAGAGCTTTAAACGGATGACTTAAAACAGGTTAACATGAAGGTGCATGAGACGAAAACTTTACAATGCACATGGAAGTGGGGAGAGAAGAATCCTAACGTCACTAACAAGATGTAAAAATCATTGTGACTATCCAAGAAATAGATTTGAGCTGGATAGCTCATGCAAACATTAACTGGATATGCAACAGCAGCAAAACAACAACAACAACAACGTAGACTCCATGTTAGGCTCTTTAGAAAATAACACATACTTTTACATAAACCTACAGTGAAGATAAATTTGCAATTCTACTACAGGGCTGCCAACAATGATAGAAAAGCACTAAAAGGGAATTGACAAGGACAACCAGAATGACTGGACAGTTGCAGCCAGTTACTCTTAAGGAAAAGCTAACGCATACGGGAAACTTTTGATTCAAAAAAGACAACTTGCAGCACAATCCTGAGCAGTCACACAATTGAATTCAAGGGACTTAGATGAGTATATCTCTGCTTAGGCCTGCACAGTAACATAGAGAAACATAACAAAAGAATTTAAAAACAAAACAAAAGTGCACAGCATGAATAAAGTGGATAAAAATAAACGTTCTTCCTTTCTCATAAATACTAGAACCCAGTGAAACTGACTTGCAGTACACTCAGGACAGAAAAAGTACTTGTCATAAAACTTTAGAAAATTCACTGCCACAAGATAGCTATTAGACTGGATAACTTTAAAAGGGGGTTAGACAAATTTGTGAAGGATAAGATTTATCTTAGCAGTTCGCCTTGGACACTTAACAGAACCTCCATGTTTGGATGCAATATTACAGTTGCTGAAGATGAAAATGCTCCTCCATGGTTTGCTTGTGAGCTCCCTAGAACCATAAAGCTAAATGCTGTGGGAAAGGATGCTAGACTGCCAGGTTCCTTGGTCTGATCAAGCTTAACAAAGTCCCTTCTTATTACACAGGAAACAGTCATAACTGACTGGAGGGATAGAAAGGAAGAGGGCTTAGACAAGATGGTAATTAAGTTGGACAAGTGGTAATTACGTTGCACAAGTGGCAATTCAGTGGACAAGTGGGATCTAGCTTCAGGATTACTATGTGGACTCAGTTGTGAGAGGCCATTTAGACATGAGGTGGTAGTGGTAACTGAGGTCCAATTGGTGCAGAGGCCAAGCTAACCATAATAAAACAAACCCAGCCATGTGTATGTTCATAAAGGGACATATAGTTCTCCCTGGATCACCCCCCCAGTGTCTTGCCGGGAGCCAGACAACAACACTCACACTCCATCTCAGCTAGAAGCTGTCCTGATAATGCAATTTATGGATAATACAAAACAGGCCCAAGAATGCTGCAAATAGCTGACATCAGTAAGAGACAAAACAAAACAAATTAGACTAAGCACACTCCAGAATGGTTAGTGCATTGGTGCAATCTGTCAGAACTGAAATAATGCTTTCAAAGGGAGAAGAAGAGGTTGTGGCTAAAGAAACAGCTATTGCCAGTCTTGCAAGAGTGAGTATCTAGCAACTGTCTGGTCTTCGCAGCAATGAGCATTGCTTCATCACAGCTTTTGACATTGGTTCATATTCTAAACCAGTGATTCCCAACCAGGGTTCAGTGGTACCCTGGGGTGCCATGAGCATGTCCCAAGGGTATCGCGGCAACACTACCAGCCCCCCGCACTTTTGTGGTGTCTCCTGCCAGCCCCAGCAAGGACATGGAGTTGTCCAGGAGGCAGGGCCTGCTGCAAGGTCAGCAGCAACTTCCCGCACCCCACCCCAAGTGGTTCCCCAGGGAGGGGAAGGGGGGGTGGCATGCAGGGGCACTGGGAGGGGAAAGTGGGGGGGATGGTAGGGGTACCGTGAGATATGAAGAGTGAGGTCAAGGGTGCCGTGATGTCAAAATGGTTGGGAAACACTGTTCTAAACCTAAGTCTGTAAAACTGATAGAAAAAGGATGTGATCCAAATCAACCCTCTACACTCTGTCACTTCATAAATTCATATTTGATTGGAAACCAAGGAAGACAAAAATTAGTTGTTAACAAAAAATAAAAATGCATTCAAAATTAAGTTTAAAAAAATGAAATCTCAATTTAGTATTAAAATCTACAGTCATCCTCTCTTAAAGCTAAATTCATGACTCTGTTCTTGTTCTTCCATATAAAAACAAAACACAACAATGAACCTGAGGCAAAACATTTGACTGTTGAGGTCAAACATTATAAATACGGAACATTATTATTACTGCACAAATTATGAATATTTACTGTCAACCAAACCATACATATATTTACTTCCTATCTCATGAAGAAACTATAGCCCTTGCTTTCAGCAAGCTCTCTGCCACTCACCTTTAGTGACGCTGCATATTTTTTGTACGTATGTATATTTAGTGAGACAAACAAAATAGATAAATTTCACAACTGCTCCTTGTCTTGAAACACAAATACACCCTATAACATGAAAGGTATGTTGATTATACAACCAGAGGCTTCAAATTATACTTTTTAAAGGTTCAAACCAACATGTTTTAAATGGCAGAGCAACCAAATATTCAGGGAAGCTATGAATTAAATAGCTGGAAATTGGCCTTTCCTCTTGGGAGGATTCCAGCTGTTGGCAAGACCTGAGAATTCATTCTCCTTCCCCTTCGCTGCCTATAAGGCAAAGATGCCAGAATCCATACAAGGATTATACAACCACCTCCTTTCCCCCTTACAGGGAAGTTGGGACAGTGGTAGGATTTGTATATTTGTTCAAAGCGTGGATTACTTAAAGGACTATCTTCTCCCCTATCTTCCTGCCCTGGAATTAAGATCAGAGACCTCTTAACTGTCCCACCAATCACAAGCTTGTCTGGTGGGCACTTGAAAGAGGGTCTTTTCAGTAGCAGCCCCACAATTATGGAACATCCTCCCCAGGGAGGCGTACCTGGCCCCCTTACTTTAGATCTTCAGGGGGCAGCTGAAGATCTGCTACATCTACATTTGATTAATTTTGTTTTTTTATTTGGTAGCAGTCCTAGTTGACACTTTAAATGCTTGCCTTTTATTGTTGTACAACTTGTTTTGTTTATATTGTAAACTGCCTTGAGTGCCACTAGGTAGAAAGGCAGCTAATAAATGTTTAAAATAAATGTTTTTTCCAAGCGTACATGGAAAAAGACTGGAGCGATATGGCTATGACCTATTCCAGTCAACAGTTGTTTCTGGACAGTCTTCAAGGGACCCCATGTTGAGCACATTGCAGTAATCTCATCTAAAGTTAGTAGTGCATTCATTACAGCAGCAAGATCTTTCATGCCCAAGAACTGTCACTACTGACTTACCAGCCAAAGTTCTTTCACATTACCTGCTACCTGATCCTTTTCTCTGGAGATGCCAAGGACTGAACCTGGGACCTTCTGAACGCAAAGCTGATGCTCTAGCCTTGCTCCCAACAAAATCCAAGAAGGGCCCCACCAAGCAGAAATAGCTGTTGTTAATTTTATGGTCGCACTGGACTTGTTTATCATGCTACAATAGATTAACACAGCTTCCCCTCTGGAACTATCACACCAGTAACAACATTATCATTTAGTAACAACATTATCATGACTGAATCCTAAGCAGGTTTATTCAGAAGTAAATTCTACTAAATTTAATGAGCTTTATTCGCATGTAAGTGTGCATAAAATTGTATTCCTAGTTATGCAGGAATGTTTGCCTTTTAATAGAACAAATAGTTCTGTCAGATACACAAAGGAATCACATGAGCAAAAGAAGGGAAAAGTCGCTGTAATACAACACCAGAATATTCTAAAACTGCTTTATATAAGTTGTTTAGTCACCAGCAGCTCAGGACTCACATACTCCATTTCCCCATTCCCTTCCAAAGTTTAAAATGGATATCTGACTGTAGGAAAGATGCTCCTTGTTGAGCCCAGGAAAAAACTGAATAAATTCAGTGGTAGAAAAACTTTTTCTCCCATTTTTTTTCCAAGAACACCCCCTCCCCCAGTATAACAGACACGGTTTTACTAACTTGGGAAATGTAGTATAGTACTTTTTATATGCAACAGTCTACAGTATTAGAGAATGATCACTTCTGTATATTCAATACTTTCAAGAATATATTTATTATTTAAAAGTGACTAATTTTGTCCATAGTTAATATATGAAAAGATGTATGATGATAATACATTATTGAAGAGCTCACTGTTTTCAGCAATACACAGTGCAGGGAAATGGGGCTTACATATGTCACGTTTCCCCACGTTTCCCTTGCCCCAGTCTCCCCCAGCAGTTACCTCTCCACACAAACCCAATTGGGGGGGTGGGGAGAGGGTGTCAGTTTTTTACTATCAGCATCAGCCCCACCATTATAGTGTTATGATATTATACTTATCTGTATAGCAGGTTCTCTGAATTTCCAGCTTTAAAAAAAAAAAAAAAAGCAAGCAAGCCTGTAGTTTAGTCCATTTAATGACCCAGATATCTTTCCTTTTATGTCTCTGCAATGAAAGGGGCCAAAACTTAAAACACACACACACACACACACAAACTGGAAAACCAGAGAATCAGATAGTTGTAATGCAGTAATGATTGCCATTTTTAAAAAAGAAAAAAACCTCTCCAGTCACGGTGGGGAATGGTTGTAACAGGGTACTAGGGCAGAAAAATGGTTCCACTATGGCCAGGACTAGGCCTGTCCACACGAATGCCCCTCTATTTCTGCAATTTTATAAAAATTTCACAGCATACCAGGTTTTGGAAAGACAGAAAAAAACATGGAGGAAAACGAGATGGCGTATGGATGTTATACAAGATTGCCAAAAAATTGTCCTACCCCCTTAATAAAGGCTTAATTTGCCTTCATGCCTTGAACAGCTTCACATGTCAGTTTTCATACCTTATGCCTCTATTAAAGAAAGAGGCAGAAAAAAATCTTCTCAGTGGGAAAAAAAACAAGACAACCTATGTGTAAGTGATCTCAAATGGCAAAAACTAAGGCCACGCTGGGGGTTGGGTCGGTGTACATGACGCCGACCCAACCCCCCCCCCGGGACTGGTCGCACGAACGGTCCCAGTTGCGGTGGGGAAGACGGTACAGCCTCCGCGCAGGCTGCGCCGTCCCCCAAACGCCTTACCATGTCCTCCGGCGCGTCGCACAGCCCAGGGGACACGCCCCCCTGCCCTGCGCGACAGCTCGGAAGTCGCAGGGCGGGGGGGGGCATGTCCCCTGGCCTGTGCGACGCGCCGGAGGCCGGAGGACACGGTAAGTTGTTTGGGAAAGGGGGGGGGGGAATGGCGCCTTTCAGCCGCTGCCATTCACACGACAATGGTTGGAAGCCACTGTTTCCCAAAAACCTCGCTTGGGGAGTGAGGTTGGGAAATAGCGGCTTCGCGCTGCTGGGGGGGAGTGAGGGCGGCGCGGCTGCGATGCAGCTGCGCCCCCCATGCGAACAGCTCCCTAGGGATGGCGTTTTTGCCGTCCCTAGGGCGCTGTTATTGGCCCGTGCGGAAAGGGCCATTTGCTAAGGTTTCACCAGATTAAGCAGTTTGCAGTTCTTTCTCTCCCTCTTCAGAATAAGACATTTTTGCAATTTTGCTTGTAGAAAACAAAGGCAATCATAAATATGCCAATGAGTACAATTTACTATGCTACAAAATAAATGATACATTTTATGTTATTAAACAGCAAAATAAGTTCAGGATGGATAAGAACCATAGCCTTCTCTATCCTCCAATCACCAGGTATCATTTAGAGAGGCATCCTGGAGAACCTGAAGTTGTTCCTCCAGCCTGTGCTTATTTTTCAGAAGTGCTTATATTCCTGGTCAACTCCTTGATTCTACACACCATTATTAAAAGCAATTAAAAGGCTTTATGTAGCAAGTTTGCATACGTCAGTACCTGCCAACATGGAAAATAGCATTAAGAAAAGAACAGGGCAGAGTGCATGGAGACGTGTAAATATCAGACCTGTGTTGACAATATTTCTGTAGTTACCATGTGGCATAACTAAGAGACCACAACACAAAGTCTTGAAATAAGAGGCTTTGGATTTTGGTTTTTGCCATATAATTTTTTTTACAAAAATTCAAAAATAAGCTTTCAAATCTTGCTTAGAATTTGTCACCCCTCCCCCTCCCCACTAAAATCTCCTATCCATGCCTGATTAATGCCTGCAGCAAGCAATGAGAAGGATGCTGATTCCTAAGGAGGCGTCTTTGACTGTGACAGAAGAAGGCTGTACATCATGCATTGTTACAGAGTACTGTGTGGAGGTAACTCATGCATGCAAACCACGGGTGAAGCAAGGGGATGGGGAAAAAAACTTTGACACCACATGGGAAAAATAAATATTCCTGTCTGAGGGAAGAATCTACCACTTCTGGACTCAGAGCTACACAAAAAAAGGCAAAGATCTTACACAAGGACTCGCAATGCTGCCTGTCTTCACTATGTTCTTTGCAGAGATGTGGCACAGGACAGCATTTCAACAGGCTTAAACACCCCAATTATCTGAACTGTTTGCTTGCTTGCCTCCTGGCTTGGAACTATGAGGCCTGGGATCATTACAGTAGAAGGTTTGAACAGGCCTTTCCTCAGCCTTACTGTTTCACATGAGAATCCATTCAAAACATCTATGCCTAGAAATTGGGCTGGAATGCTTCCTTCTGTTGCTTAGCTGGTTTTCCAGGACATTGAAAAGGGCATTGTAAACTCTCAGATAATGATCAAAAGCTCACTTCTCTTTTCATTGTCTTAGAGTAAGATGACTCTGTAAGGGCAAAATCCTGCAGTGTGAAACTTACTAAAAATCCAAAAGCTTTTTAATAAGTCTCTCAACAGCCTGGCAGGCAATTCACAGGGAAAATACACAGAAAATAGTTTGGTTAGTAGGACAGATGGCTGTAAGACTGAGGTCCCAGCAGTGGATAATTTCTGTAATAAAAAGTACTCAGGCCCAAGCTATTATTTTTTTTATATTATTATAAAAATACAGATTATAAATCACTTTTCTCCATAACTGCTAAGGCAGTGTACAAAATACAAATAACCTGCTCTTGTTCCATGGAATTTGGGGCAGTGTACATGGTTTTCCACTATCCTATGTTGCTCTAACAGTACAGGGGAAAAAGCTTATTGCCTGATCACAAATCATTAAGTGATCTTCACAGCTGCACAGGGGTTTTCCAACACTCTCTCCACTATATCACTCTGCCTGAGGTGACTCAGTAGGGAGAGGAAAGCACTGCGCACCTAACTGAACAATACCTTTATTCCATATGTGTCAGAAGTGAGCCCTGCCTTTCATCCCAAAGAATTCATAGTTAAAGAACCAGGTTCTGTACTAAAAGTGATGACTGATTACATACTTTAAAAATATATATATATATATATATATATATATATATATTAATTTTCTCAAATATATTTCACAGACATGAAAAGGAAACATAGCACAAGAAAAAGGAAAAAATACAGCTACCCATAAGTTATATACTTTTTAACACAATGGATCTTAAACTTATAACACTAATGTCATATAGAAAGAACATTCTATAATTTTTAAATTTGTTACCCTCTAACCTTTAATTCCAAAACAGCAATAAGCATCTAATAATGACTCATTACGTACTAATCAGTCGTGCAACGTTTATTATGTTTACTTCATCCTCTTCCAAGCCTTGTCTTTCATACTGATTTGGGCTAGAACCACAAAAGGCAAAATCAAACAAACAAAAAGATGACAGAAACAGCAGGCACACCACAGAAAGGATGTTGTGGGTTTTCTGGGTTGTATGACCGTGTTCCGGTAGTATTTTCTCCTGATGTTTCACTTGCATCTGTGGCTGGCATCAAAAGTCGACAATGCACCACAGAAAGCTACTCCATAGAATAATTTTTTCAAACATGGAAGCAAAATAATTGTTCAAATACATTGTGCATCTCAGGGGCTTTCAAGGCAAGTGAGAAGTAGAGGGGGTTCATGGTTGCGTTCCCCTACAGAGTCTTCCTTGGCAGTCTCTCTTCTGACTCTGATGAGATCGAGCTATACCAGTGGTGATGAACCTATGGCACTCCAGATGTTCATGGACTACAATTCACATCAGCCACACATGGCCAATTGGCTGTGCTGGCAGGGGCTGATGGGAATTGTAGTCCATGAACATCTGAAGTGCCATAGGTTCGCCACCACGGAGCTATACCATCCCACCTTCCCTCCTATCAATTCATGCAAAAGTTGATAATGCTAGTAGATGTAAAATTGACTGACAACACTATAAATAGTAAAGTAAGTAGCCCAGGCTCTTCTGAAACCTTGGTCAAGCAAATCTATTTCTTCAACCCAGCAGCTTTCACTGCTACATACCACAGAGTGCATACCAATGTTTCAAAGATGAAGGAAATCATTGTAGAACATGTTGATTCCTTTCATGATAAAAAGTTATCTATTCCTATCACAACCACCTAGATCTAGTTTAGTATCCTTATATTCTGTTAAAGAAGTAAAATAGCTGATTAAATGATAAGCCTCTTAATATTGTCAACCTCTTTCAAAAGTAATGTCTGATTTAGTTCTTCTTCCAATTATAGACAAACAAGAAGCTCTGTGGGACACAGATATTCTGCTGTAGTAACCACTAGATGACTTTTTAGGACTATTTTAAAAAAGTAATTTAGCTTATTTTAAATTAATTTATTTTGAGAGTCCCAAGACTTTAGCCAAAATCATCTATAAAATGTAAAACTTATATCTTCAAGTTTGCTTTAGGAAAGCTAGAAACCCAATGGTTCTACGTTAAACAAGTCTGCTATGATGTATATATCCTGCAGTAGGACTTACTTTCCAGTTTGAAACTAGGCTGCAAGTTATATGCATCCATTGATGCATAAATATTAAAATGCTTACTTGTTGAAAAATTAGGATTAGAAGTAGAGGAATGGCCATGTTAATCTACTGCAGAACAGTAGCCATGTGCATCTATTACACTCAAAATAACAAGTCATGGCGCATGTGAAAGGCTGACATGTTTACTGTGACATAAGCTTTGTAAATCACAGCTTCACTTTGTAAACCACTTTGTAAACCACAGCTTCACAGCACAACACAACACATCTGATCCAATGGGCTCTGGCTCACAAGTGCTTATGCCACAATAAATGTGTTAGGCTCATTCCGCACACGCAGAATAATGCACTTTCAAGCTGCTTTCAGGGCTCTTTGAAGCTGTGCGGAATGGCAAAAACAGTTGTGAAAGCAGCTTGAAAGTGCATTATTTTGCGTGTGCGGAATGAGCCTTAGCCTTTAAAGTACCACAAAACTAACAGCCCAATTCAGATATTTGGGGCGGGGGGAGAGGTGGTTGGAAACGGAAGGCAGGGCTGTGCCGCTTCCAATGGAACTCCAGGCAGCACAGCAAGCAGCAGGAAAAAACCCCACTGCTGCCATTGGAAAAACAGACTTATGCCACATGTTATTGTGGGATAAGTTGGAAGGCTAAAAGCCCAGTGGGATGCCTCTAGCCTGCCCTTAGCTACATCCTCAATTATGGCTGTATGGCTCTGGAGGACGCAGCCTCTTCCAGGTCAGGCACTGCGGAGCTGTGCAGTGACTCCCACCACAATTTGGCCTCACTATTGGTGTAGGTGCCACTTATGCCAGCAGGATGGGCAAACATTCCTATTCTGATTCCAGGTTGCACTTTGCCATTCCCCCACCCCACCCCAGACTGGGCTACCCATTATTTACTCTATTTATTGGGCTACCCATTATTTACAAAAACAGCTGGGAATGGGATTTTCAGCAGAAAAAATGGCCAGTGGGGAAAGCCCTAAGCCAGGGGTAGGGAACCTGCGGCTCTCCAGATGTTCAGGAACTACAATTCCCATCAGCCCCAGCCAGCATGGCCAAGCGCTTTCTCTCTGCTATTACTTCTCTACTCAAAATTATAGCATCCTGCAACTGCTTTTCATGCTGAAAAAATTATTAAATGCACTTGTGCCTTTACGTATGTTGGCTGCTGACAAGATGTTCTTTGTAAAGCAGAACATTAACAGTTTTGGCTACGAAAGCACTCATTAAAAAAATTAAAAGGCAATAATTTTATCGGATTCCAGAGCTAATAACTTGCCTGGGCAAGTCAGTAGAATACCCTGCACCAGCCAAAATCCAGTCTTGGAACTTGAAACTGGTTCACCAATGTGTTCCACCTGGTTAGATCCCAAACAGTTTCAAAATCAGAGTGTGTAAAGAAATAAGTGCACAAAATCTATTCCACATTCCCAATGTCAATTAATCAGAGGCCCTACAATGCATCTCATCTCAGCCTTCCTGCAACAGTTACACTATTTCTTCTTTAACAGTAAGCACGACAGAGAAACAAAAAGCAGCAACACAAGCAAATATGAACCACAAAAGTTAACATTGGTCCATCTGCTGCCCATTTGTTGCAAAAAAGAAAAGAACCAATGTTTATCAAGTTTCCTCACCTAACCAACTATGGGCAACTTTTTATTTATTTGGCAACTATTTATTTTAAGTACTTATTAGCTGCCTTTCTACCTTGCAGAGCTCAAGATGGCTTACAATGTAAATACAATAACTATAAAAAACACAAATATGACTACAATTTAAAATCTCAATTAGGACTGCCACTGAATCAGCTCCTTTCTCTCCTTCCTACCCTTCAGTGAAACTACCTTTATCTGCTCTCATAACTTCTAATTTCTCTCTGTCTCTACCTCTGGCAGCTATTCCCCAGGAAGTCTGGCTGGGCTGTGCAACAGCTGCCATTGAGCTGGACAGCCAGACCAAGGTGTGCAGGTAGTGAGTTTTCCGTAGTCATTGCTGGGCCTGTTCCTGACAATTTCTCCTCCATCAGGGAACAAGAAAGTGGGGGAAGGGTGTGACATTTTCCAGAGCTGTGTCAACCTCCAAGTCCATTCTCTCCCTCCTCCTTGCTTTATAGAAGCCAAGGCTTGAAGCCCTGCTAATACTGTTGGGGTTGTCTAGAAACAGCCACTGAGAGTTCAGTAGGCATTCTCTTCTTAAAACTACAAAAGCTGTGTCTGCTATTTGGGGCAGTTTTAATCCCCTGACATTTTTTTTAGATTTCAACCCTGGGACTGCCTTTTAATTTGTAGGAACCACCACCACCACCACCCCCAAGCTCCAGTCTGCAGTTCAGTTGATTATACCTTCTATACCAGTGATGGCGAACCTTTTAGAGACTGCGTGCCAGGGACGGAGCGAGGGGAAACTGCACCTGGGGCATGCGTGCGCCCTGTGCCCCTTCCACGGCCCACCCTGCCCTGGAATGCCCCCGAAATGTCCCGAAACACCCCCGCCTCACCCCCACAGGGGTGTGCGCCCAGTACATCATGCACCCCTCGCCTCCTTGGCGCTATGCCACTGCTGAATGCCCAAACTGGGGTGACAGCTCGCATGCCCACAAAGAGGGCTCTGAGTGCCACCTCTGGCACCCGTGCCATAGGTTCGCAACCACTGTTCTATACCATGGTTGAGAAACAGATATATCGATATCAGATCATCCTAATTTCTGAGCAAAGAATCAAATTGCCAAGAACATGGGATTTTTTGCAGAATGTGTCAAGAGTAACAAAATGCAAAAGTATTCCCCAAACCATTTCACCAAGTTTTGAACATCATGCAACAATAAAGACTGTTGGGAGCAGGAGCTTTATGAGTCTTTCTTTTTATGTATAATTTGTTTCTTTCATATCCTACCTTTCTTTCCAATGGGGATCCATTTTCCCTAACCATTTAAAAATGTGTCCAATTTTAGGAAGATAAAATCAGAGAATATGCTATTACAGCTAAACTAACAAATTATGTAAATAGATGGCCAAAACATTAATTTGATGAGCAATGAGAACTTTACTTTTTATATGAAGCTGAATTGATCATGTAAAAAAAAAAACCTTGAGAATTAATGATTTGATAATGATTAAGATTTAGGAGACCAATGAGTAAAGGTGTTTTAGAGTTTGTGGATAGAAAACAGTGTGTTGGATGGTTTCTCTGGCTGATTCCACATGGGCGAAAAACAGCAGTGTGAAAACGGTGTGAAAATGGTGTAAAAGGGTTTAAAATGGTGTAAAGAGGTTTATACTGCTTTCACACTGTTTTCAAACCGCTGTTTTGGGCCCATGCGGAATCAGCCTCTGATTATATTAGAATGTGACATTGGGATCCATTTCGTAATGATTATATTAACATAGTCTTGGGTAGATGTCTTTTCTGTTATGGTTTGTATCTTTCTCCATATCTGTCAAATATATGTGAAAAGTAATATTTTTTTATTTTGAATATGTGTCCAATTTGTCAAAGAAATGTGTCCTTCTCTCATTCAACTGCTCTGCCTGCGACCATCTTCTGAATACAAGAACCTTTCAGCACCCAGCAAACAAAAAAACCATGAAGACCTCTGATTAGTAGGAAATGTCCTTTTGCAGGCACCCACCCCTTTCCTCTACAATATATAGTTTTTGTAATGCTTTTCCTTTTTCCAAACTTCTTCCAACCAAGCAACAGCTTTCTCCTTTGTCTTTATGGTTTCCCTTTCTATAAGTCCCAGAACTACTGTGCTGCTTTCTTCCCATTTCTCTCCACATATTTCACTTTCTACCAAATGTTGTTTTGTTGTGAGGTTTCCGGGCTGTATGGCTGTGTTCCAGTAGCATTTTCTCCCGATGTTTTGCCTGCATCTGTCGCTGGCATCTTCAGAGGATCCTCTGAAGATGCCAGCCACTGATGCAGGCGAAACGTCAGAAGAAAATGCTGCTGGAACACGGCCGTACAGCCCGGAAAACCCACAACGCTCAAGTGATTCTGGCAGTGAAAGCCTTCGACAATACCAATGTTGTTTTGCCATATTATAATTCTTGCTCCTTGCTCCTCTGCAGTTCCAAGCTGTACATAGTCCTGTGTTCATCAGAAGTAGATTTTTACATATATCGTATGGAAGAATCACAGACCTGGAAGCTGAGACCAGATAGATCCCAGTACTGAATGGGGATTTCAAGAGAACATGCATTTACACTGAGTTTGTATGGAACTGCAAAGCTGATATTCCCCTCCCCCTCTTTCCCCTAAATAATCTGGAGCTTTCCAGATAAAAGCCATGCGTATGTCAAATGAGGTCAGCAGATAGCACATTTCTAGGAAAAGAAGAGGAAAACAGTGACAGCAGGACAGGAAAGCTCTGCCCTCATGATATGACCACCAAGGTGACCTAAAAAGCAAAACTTCATAACCCATCAGCACAGTTTAAGAAACTGAAGGTTAGAGACGCAGGACATGAGTTCCCCTTTGGGGTTGCTTCTACCCACAAAGTATCATCTGATGGGGAGGAGGTGTTATCAAGCTAAACATCAGCCTACAAGCCACCCACAGTACAATCCTGAGAAGAGTTACTTTTGAGGAAGTCCACTGAAATCAATGGGTTTAGAAGTGTGTCACTCTGCCTAGGACTGCCCTGGCAGTCTCTTAGACCACCCCACTACAAGTCTGTGCAGGACCCTTCCTCACTAATGTCCACTCATTTAAGCATTCAGAAACTTCAGATCCAAACAGGGGGGCATCCATCTTCCCCTATCAGCAGAAACTGCCTTACCCTAATATCAATATCGAACTCCCACCACTTATCAACCATGTAAACCAAACTCTGATGTGCATTCATCTTGCAAAATCTGTATTGTCACTTCCTTGCCACATAACAGACCCTCTTCTTCTATTAAAAGCCAG
Source organism: Sphaerodactylus townsendi (assembly GCF_021028975.2). Classification (NCBI taxonomy): domain Eukaryota; kingdom Metazoa; phylum Chordata; class Lepidosauria; order Squamata; family Sphaerodactylidae; genus Sphaerodactylus; species Sphaerodactylus townsendi. The sequence goes on from NC_059426.1 coordinate 65,836,064, forward strand.
GACACAAGCAACCATCCCCATCGATGCAGCACGCGAACCTTTCTTCCACCCACCTCCTTCCCCGACAATACAGTTGCAGGATATAGGAAATAAACGAATCCCACCCCCACCCCACCCCTCCCCCTGAATCTCGACTGGACTTCCCCATTTTGCAGCACCCGCTGAATCCGAGCATCGCTCTTTCCAAGGACGTTCGAGTTGACACACCATCCCAGCCACCCCCAATTCGCTCACCCGATGCGGAACAGGAGGGGGCCGGCCAAGGCCATGAGCATCTGGTGAAAACGGCTCGCGGCCGTCAAGCGATACAAGACGATTCCCAGGCCCCGGAGACCCCAGGCAACGAAAGCGGCAGCCAAACCCCGGATCCGCAGCAGGCTGCCCGACCAAGCCATGCTCTGCGCACGGAGCGCGGGAAGCCACCAACCCGGCCCCCGGCCTGGCAAACGCCCGGCCCACCGAAATCGGAACCCGCCCCCTTGGAAGGAACGCCGATTGTGCCGTGGCCGCGTGGGGGCTCCCTTGCGCTGCAGAATCCAAGTGGCTTGGCATGCGCCCCCCCCCCCCCCCCCCCGCTTATGGAGGGCGCTGGAAACGCTGGCGGGGAAGCTGGGTGCAAAAATTAGGCCTTTTCTGCACATGCAGAGTAATGCACTTTCGATCCACTTTCACGACTGTTTGAAAGTGGATTTTACTATTCCGCACAGTAAACTCCAGCTGCAAAGTACTCTGAAATTGAGAATTCATTATTCTGCATGTGCAGAAGGGGCCTCTGTAAGGCAAGAGTTATCATGAATAATGATTGCGATTAAACCAACAATAGTATAATTCTTTTTTGGTCTCTTTGGTATTTTAGTCTCTTTGGTATTTTAGGGCATTATTAATATTAAAATCAACTGGTGATATTGCAACAACCGGAATGAGAAACTGGATTAGGAGAGATCATGGCCAGATCAGTCCTATTGTATAGCAATGCCTAACAATACGAGCGACTCAAGTTAGGCAGTGATCTCTAGGGGATCTTAATTCTGTGTTTCTCAGCTATCATTCTTGTGCATTTCCCAACACTTAGACGGATCCCAACTACTGTATTTGGAAAGGTAATATAATAATAGCACGTGTGTATCAAGCACCTATCGGATCATGTCTGTTCATCAAGGGTGGTGGCAGATAGTCTGCCCCCTCATTGTGTTCATGCCATTTTGTGAACCGCTCTAAATATTATTAGGCATTTTAGACCCTGCTGTACCGTTTTCTGCTGTACCGTTCCAGCACAAAATGACAAAATAAATATTAAAGGAATAGTATGAGCATTCACACTAGGTTATTAGAATAGCAGTGTGCTCAACAATTTTTGGGATGGTATAAAAGTTACAACAGGCTAGAGCAGGCATTCAGTAAATAATATTGTGACCGCCAATGGATTGTGTTAAAAAAAACTTTACAGCAATATTTGAGAGATGAAAACATTGAAAGAGCATGTTTTTAACAGGTAAAGTGCATGAAGAACAGTATGGCTCAGAACAAAAAAGGACATTTGATAAATAATATTATTGGAAAACAAAATGGGATTTGTTACAAAAAAACTTGAATAAAATATTTTTGAAACGAAAATTTTTTCCAGTGTTTTCATTTCTAAAATATTTTATTCAAGTTTTTTTTAGCAAATCCCATTTTGCTTTATTAACCCATTCTCAGCCAAAAGGCATGATCGTTCCTACTCTTTCCATTCCATTTACACTGTCCTGACTTTTTCAGACTTTGTTTAAAGTTCACAAAAGGTGGTAAAATCTTCATATGGTCTTGGTTTTAGCAATTCTGTCCACCCCCCTGGTTTTCATAGCTTCCCTTAGCTATTTTAGTGCTCTTCTGTTTTCTTATCTCTTCCTTATCTCCTTTGGACTTCTTGTTCTCTTGAACTTTAGTTTCCCTTACTCAGTGTTTAGGTTCCCATTCTCATGTTGTGCAGATAATCTATTAAATTACACTTTCTGTTTCTGATCATCTTCCCTTGCTAATCTCTGTTTAGCTCTTGCTGTTTTTTCACAGCTCTCTCTAGTCATGACATTCTGTTAGATTGTAGGCTGTGCAAATTCCTATATATCAGTTTGAGGCAGAACTGATAAAAGAAGACAGGTGGGTGTGCTGAAAGAACTTGTGTCCTTCTCCCCTTTGTTTTTCTTGGCACTTCAGGAGAAAAAAAAACCCAGAGGAAAAAAAATAAAAATAAAGAAAAGGGATTAGCTGGAGAAGAGATTTCAAGACCGAAAGCGAAGGTTAGGGAAAGGTTCGCTCACCAAGTGTGTATTTAATCTACAGCTGATGTTCCAGTTTTGCTCTTCCCAAGTTAGAAAGGGTTATTTTTGACATGTCTCCTTTAAAAAAAAAAGATTTATAGCTCAGTCCTAGATCCAACTTGGTTCTTCTGTTGATTCTGCCAGTAGTTCAGTTCTCTTTCTGGTTCTGGCTTGTTTGGCTTATGTCAATCCTTCTCTGTTCCTGTCTTGAACTCTTTTTTCTGGCATGCATTCTGCTGCCTGTCTTATTTTTTCTGTACACAACATACGTCCATGTTTCTCTACAGGTTATTTACCCTCTGGCTACTACTGGGGAAGGGTTCATACTCCATTTTAATATTGTTGTTAAACAACTGTGAGAATAGTTGTAGAGTAAACATTGGGGTATCAACATTCTTCCATCAGGTTGCCTGACAATTCTATTGATCGTAACATCAGCGTCCCAAAACACTAACTGGCAGATTCTGATCTGCAGAGGAGTATAATCTGGCAACATTTCAGAAGAACAAGGATGTAAAAATAACTGAGATATCAAAGTTTTAGAAAATTGTCATGATTTAAAAGGTATGCAAACTTTGTGACTGATTTGTACATACCCAAAGCATACCTTCATTTTCTCCTTTTGCCATTGTATGTTTTGACAACATTCACTATTATTCCAGAGGTCTTTCTTGCACTGGTTTTTGTGAATATTTCTGAGTTAATAGAGTGATGATAGGTAAAGTTCCAACTTCAACTATGAATGCAGATAAGAATGAACTATGAGATCATTTGTCTTCAGTAAAGTAAACCATTTTTGTAGTACATCTTCTCCCCTCCAAAATGTGGTAGTTGCTTGCCCAGTCAAATATTGAGAAGCTAAACTAGACCCGAGTACTATTTATTTTAGATTTAATAAACTGCCCACCCCTGACGGGCTCTGAGCAGTATACAATGAATAAAAACAACAGTAAAATCACAATCTAATAATTAAAACAACTTGAGTTACATGAAATCTCAACAACAGAGAGCCATTTATGTGAAAAAGAAAATTCCAAAAGAAAAAGAGGCAGACAGAGGAAAGGAAGGAGAGCAACAACAGAATAATGCAACACCAGAAAAATGCAGTGGAGTACAACTAAAACCTTCAAAATTAACCCAACTGCTTGTTTAAAAAAATCGATCTTTCATGGTTGCTTATGACTTGGCATCTCTGTACAGCTACACTTTCTCTTGTTTGTTTAGACCAAATTCTCCTCCTTTGCAAGGGGGAGTTGTAACACTGGACATGGTATGCAATTGCCAGTGCCACTTCATGCTTAAAACAAATCTGGTTACATTAAAATTATTAACATTGAATGACCATTGGAAGAAATGAATATAAGAACAGTGCTAACTGGGACAAAATCAAAAAGAGAAAAGGTCAATAAAGCATTGATTGATTTTAAATATTTGCTAGATTTTTCTTACATCTCATCTTCTTGGTCTTTGTGTTCTTGTTGGCTCCTTAAACTTGTCTTTTTTGTTTCTTTATGATCTTCCTTCTTGTTGCTTTTCAGTTATGTAGTTTGATGCCCTGTTTAGGATTGTGTTGTTAAATCTAGAGAAAACTACTTGAGTGGAGGTCATTCCTACATAGGTTATCTACCAGAAGTTCTATGGTGTTGTGAAACAGTCTCTTTTCTTGCTTCCCCACAGAACTGTGGTGCATTCATGCACTTCCCAGGGGTTCCCCAACTTTCTCCAGTCTTTCTCAACACTGCTTTACTGCAAAGTTTTGGAAAAGATAAATGCCCTTTATGCACTTATGGGCTGCTCAGTGGTGAGCATACATTCCCTTCAGGGCAGATTCTTGCTCCCCTCTTGCTCCATATTTCTCCCCTCCAGAACTCACTGTGAGGCAGATCAGAGAAGCCCCGCAGCTTCTAATGCCTCCAAAAGCATAATTTTTCCTATGTTGCTTCAGCTTTGCTTGTCCCTCCTACCTTCCCCCCTTCCTCTGCCCTCCCAATAGCAGTTCCTACCACTGTTGGGCCCCGCAATCTGGCCCATAGGGTTTCTTTCTTCTGTTTAAACAAACAAACAAAAAAGACAGCAGGCAACATGGTTGACTCACCTAAGGATGCCCCACAGGGGGAGAATCCCACTGTGGGGAAAAGAGCCACTGGGTAAACACTTCATGCATAATAGACCAAAGCCAGGTCACAGTGTGGGTGGGAAAGGTTGGGTTTTGCCACCCTGTCCCCAGAGTGGCCTCCCCCCTGCACCAGGGGTAGGGTTACTAACCTCCATGTGGGGCCTGGAGTTCTCCTGGAATTGCAACTGATCTCTAGACTGTAAGTCCAGTGGCAGCTTCAAAAAAGCACTGAAGAAGCCTCAGTTGCCCTGGTGAGGGGAGATGGCTGCTACTGGGAGGCTTAAGCAGGGAAACTTCAGGGAAATCTGCCATGTGGAAGCCCCTTTGCCATTGCTCTGTGTTGGTAGTTAGGTAGCCACACAAGCCCGTTCTCATGTGGAAACCATCTGAAGCTCGAGATTATTCCTTCCACCCACCCATGCTGGTAAACATATAACAGTGGAATTTAAATAGCAGAGTGCTGGACTAGATGGACTCTGGTCTGATCCAGCAGGCTAGTTCTTATGTTCTTAAATACTAGTAACTGATCATTTGCTGTTCTCTTGAATCCGCTATCTTCTTCAAAACATTCCACCCTGTCTATTGATAGCCATGTCCTAATCAAAATTCCCTCTGTTTTATGCTTTAGAGACATGATGCTGCTTCACTAATGTTAATATTTTGTTATGTTAATCTGTCACCTGTTTGCTTGTTGAGGAAAGTCTCAAAAGTAAATATGTATAATTGTGAAATTCTTCCAGACATATTGAGAAAAATGTCCTCACTTGTAGGGACTGCTTGGGAATATTTCTTGAATGTTTTTCTTGCAAAGGCCACTAGATGATGTGGTAATAGAATGCTATGAAAGTTCTGGGGAAGGAGGGAGTATTCAACACAAGCAGAACTAGCATATTTGTGATTTCTGCTCTGAGCAGATGTTCTACCAGAGAATTCTGGGAACAAGTCTGAGCTCTCTGTAAAGGTGATGTTTGTCTACATTCTGTTTTTTCACCTATATCTCAGGAATAATGCATAGTGTATAAATGAGCACGATGCACTGAAAATAGTAGCTATTATGTATTACTCCTTTGCTCATTTCCCCCCAAGAAACTCGTGTAAAAGGTTTTTGTCAGTAAGAAGCCTTCATAGCACGTGCTTCATTTCTGGTTCACACACCACTTTTTAGCCTCATTTTGTTCAATTTTAGTTTTTTAAATAATTCTTCTACTCTGTTCTGTACTACTGATGTATAAAGCCCACCAGGTGCTATGGCATTAAGATGTTTAGCATTTGAATAGCATCCACAAGGCATAGGGCAGTGATGGCGAACCTTTGGCACTCCAGTTGTTATGGACTGCAATTCCCATCATCCCCTACCAGCATGGCCAATTGGCAGGGGCTGATGGGAATTGTAGTCCATAACATCTGGAGTGCCAAAGGTTCGCCACCACGGGCATAGGGCAATTTGAAGACTTCTGTGAGGTCTGATTTAACACTTTGGGTCCCAGCGCTGTCTGCAATGATCACAATAATATAATGTCTTAAGTTCAGAACCCCCTTAAATATACATATGGCCAATAACTCGTCTGCTTATTTCACTCATTCACACACACTCCAGGTCTGTTCTTCCATCTGGATGTGACCCATATTCATCCTGGCCGTTCCCTGAATTTTGAGGTCCCAGCTCATCCAGACCTTCTTATCTCAAATTCCCTTATTGTTTTCCACAATGGCATTTTTTGTTTACTTCTTGTTTGTATTTTGTTTTACCCTGGATGTCATTTGTTTGTCATTCTCATATTTAAGAATAAATCCAGTGAGAATTTTTCTCTGTGGCAATGACATTGGTAAGTAGCTATTTGTATATCTCAGCATTGACACTGGAACAGGACTTTTGAAAATGTTTTATGTGAGAGATACATCACATTTGGCTGTGCAACAGTATGAAAAACAAGCATTCCTTTTTGTTGGACAGCTAGATTTGATTCCAGTAGCACTTTAGAGTCCAGTAAGATTTTTGAGGTTGCAGCAAAAGGAATTGTATTAGTTTGTAAAGTGCCTCTATATTCCTGTTTTGCTTTGCTGCAACAGACTAACATACCTGCCATCTGTAATTATCAAAAAGGAGTCTTAAAGCCTGGCCCTTTATACAGTAAAATATTTATGCCCCACTTTTCTTCCTGATCATGGTACCTAACTCATTTTGCAGCAATAAACCAAAGAGATTAAAGTGAAATACAAAAATATAGACTACTTAAAACAGCCTGTCTAACTTTTCAGTTAACAACTAAGAGTATGCTTAAACAACTCTGAGGCAGTTTGCAGAAGCTTTTAAGCATAGTTGCTTACCTCTTCAGGTGGGTAGTACTATAAAAGAGGAGGGGCCACCAAAGATACCCCCACTCAGGCAAAACAGTCCTCACTGCCCCAGTGGAGAAACTGCTAAAAAAAAAACCCTGAAAGGTTAATTGAAGCTGTCACATAGGCAGCTAGTGGATGCTATGAGATTCTTGCTTTTAAATGTAACATTTATATTCTGGCATATGCTTGTAGCCAAAATCTCTGTTCCTAATTCCCAGATGACAGTCTGTTTTTGCATTCTTTCCTGAATCCTAAGAAACCTGTACTGTGTACCATCAACTCTGCCAAAGCCATGTCTCTTTAAGAGGTAGAGAAGGACACTGTTGCTGTGGAAACCTGTGGATACACTGCTTCCTCACTGGGACAGAACGAAAACACAGTGAGTCTACAGAATGGGAGACACCTGGGTGCCAGCATGGGGTCAGGGCTTGTTTTTGTTCTCCTAGCTCATTTTCTGGGGTTCCTTCTAGACGGACTGAAAAGAAACTGGGATGCTTAATGCTATTGGGGATAGCACTGTAGAGTACATTGCTCCATGAGGATGTAGGTGAAGGGAAGCCGAGTGGCACTGCAGCTGTACTCTGTCCAATCACATATTCAGATTTATGGTTAATTAAGCTGTGAGCCATTCAAACTTTGCCAAAAGAGAAAGCATCCATTTCCAGTCTTACTTCAGGGAAGGAGGAGACTGCTTTTGTTACACTCTCAGCAAGATAAGGAACAGAAAGGTATCGTGTGGGAAACATTTGTATCCGTTTAACTGTCACAGCTTTTCCCAAAGAATCTTGGGAATTGTAGTTTCTTGTGACATACTGTTGTCACTGTCACAGTGCTAAGACACATAGGCTAGGCATATTGACTAACTGGATCCTTTAAAATGTCAGTATTGTGTTGATTTCTGTGTTGTGTCTCTCCTTGGTTTGTAACCAAATGATAAATTCTAGTCTGTGCTATCCAGTTTGACGCTCCTGCGTGCATTTTTACAGGTAGATGAGCTAGGATTTTTAATTGTTCCACCGTCACATCAAGCCAATGAGCTAACTTATTGTTCCCATGCTGGTGGACACAGCATTTGAACTCTGTAGCTGAGCTTAGAAAGGACTTCATGTGTTCAATTCACATATGCTGTGACTGGGCACCATCCCAGTTATTTCACACTGGATCTGTGGCATAGCACCTATGGGGTGGGGGAGGCAACATCCCGGGCACCGAGGTGGGCGGGGGCATGGCCGGGCCATGACCGGGGAGTTCCAGGTGTAAGGAACTTGCAAAGTCCAGGCCAAAAGTAACATTTGAGTTCTTTATTGATCTGGCATTCTAAGTCAATCACAAGCAATGCGGGAACTGGCCTCCCAGCGAACAAACAAGGCGTTCTGGGTGGGGCGGGGTGGGGCAGGGGTCGCCCCGACAGGGGCACAGGGCACATGTGTGCCCTGGGCGCGATTCCCTCTCGCTCCGTCCCTACACTGGATTAGAAGGGGGACATGGAGGGGGGTATAAAAGGTAGGAAGTAGGAATAGGACAGGATCAGAATTGAATTCTGTGCCATTTAAAAAAGAACTACCAAACCATATTCATCAATGCAACCCTACATATCTGAAATGTACTAATCACTTGAGGGGATTGCAGCTACAAAGCATCACAGCAAGAAAGGTCATCCAGTTTACCTTATATAAGAAGTGATAGCTATAACACTACAAGCTGGTTAATTCCCGTTATTGTTACATTGATGGATACATTGTTAGGATGCAAGTCTTACATTGTTAGGATAAGAATGTTAATGACAGTGTCTTTTGGGAGCTGTGTGGTTTCCGGGCTGTAAGTCCGTGTTCTAGCAGCATTCTCTCCTGACGTTTCGCCTGCATCTGTGGCTGGCATCTTCAGAGGATCCTCTGAAGATGATCCTCTGAAGATGATCCTCTGAAGATGATCCTCTGAAGATGCCAGCCACAGATGCAGGCGAAACGTCAGGAGAGAATGCTGCTAGAACACGGCCATACAGCCCGGAAACCACACAGCACCCAAGTGATTCCGGCCGTGAAAGCCTTCAACAACACGACAGTGTCTTTCATTGTGCCTGAACAATCCATATCCTCTTTCCAGAAATCCTCACTACAAATCTTTAGAAAATATTCCTATTCCATGGCTGCTGGGAATCTGCCGTCTGCAAAGCATGTGGCAAAGTCACTGGAGACCGTGAAAGATACACCAGTTAAAAAATTCCCAAATGCAAGCAAGAGTGCAATAGAGTTCCTTTCACTCATCGGTGGGTATCATCTACAGATGTCTTCTATAGCATGTTTGTGAGTGTCAGCCAGGGGTATCTGTATTTTGGCCCATTCCACACAGGCCAACAAACAAACCTGTTTTTTTGGGTGTGGGCTTCACACAGGCCCACCTCCATAACGAGTCTGGCCCATTTTATTTTCCCCAACCAATTTTTTAAAAAGTCACTGGACTAGTGATTGTATTGAAAAATCCCGGGTTGGAGCTACTCCCAAGCAAACGGCCAGGCAGGAGGCACTTTATTTGCCTCCCTTCCACCGTGCCCTCCATGGTGTGGGAGCAGCTGCCTCCCATAGCCTGGCAGTTCTGCTGGACTGAAATCTTAATATTTTTGGAGGGATGGTTTTTTTTTTCATTTTGAATGGAAACGTAGAATTCCTTGTGTTTCTTTTGAGTGATGCAGTTCCATGTCTGACTCTTTCAGGAACAGATGAGATCCAGCCCTGTCTTTTTGAAGAGACACTGGTTGCTGTCTCAGAGAATGGGCAGACAATAGGAACATTCTCCATCTCAGTAAAGTGGTCCCACTATTCACTAGACGAATGGTGTGAAGAAAACTGTTACCTGGTCCAGGCAAAAAGCAAAGGGACGGTTGATAACATACCCTGCACAACATCTATTACAGGTAACCTCTGGTGGAGAACAGTAGAGAGGAAAGAGAAATGTTGTGACTTCTTGAACCCAATATGGCAGCTTTCAAAACCTGGATTTTAAAACTGAGGACATGGGATCTCAACGTTAAGGCTCAGATCCTATGCATTGTGAGTGGAGTAGCATGTTGAAAACAGCGACTATCCCACTGGCTTCTTTCTGCCGCAGCCTTCCATGTCCCTTTTGGTCAGCAGCACCCCCAGAAACATCATGAGGATAGTAGTGAAGAGCTGCAGGGGGAGGGGAGTATTGGAGAACAGTCACACACACACACACATCCCTTCAGCAAATGGATGTGCCTTCCACAAGCAGACCAAGAATATAAGATCCAAGCCTGTAGCTACATCCATACTGTGAGAATTTTCCATTTCCTTGTTTTTGACACTGTAAAGTCAGTCAGATATTTGCTGTGGCACAGAGTGTCCACATGGGGGGATTGTGTGCTCTTTCTTCTCTCACCTTCCATTTCCCCAGAATGTTTCCCCTGTTGCACTCCTGAAGGGTTTTTTCTAGCTTTTTAAAAACCAAAAGTCATTACTGAGTTAAACATTATAACCATCTGCTACTTGCTCCTTTTATTTCCCTACTTTCATATAAAAAGTCAGTTTCTAGTCCTATTCATCATAAGGGAGATACAAGGGAAAAGGCACGTCTCTGTAACTGGCTCATTTTTAAAAAAATGAAAGCTGGGAATTCAGAGGAATGAAAAGGTTGTGGAGATAGGTAATTATGCCTTTATAATTCTATAGTAATCTAGCAATTATTGATTTATTTGAAAAGCCAATAAGAGCCCTATGATGGTATGTAGGTTGAGGTAAGGAAAATGTCACTCATGTGACATTAAATTATTTATACCTTTCCACTTATTTTTTAATTCTCTAAAATGTTGGACACAAATGGGAAAAAGACACCTCAAGGGTATTCTTCTTCCAGATGTTATTTTCTATTTAAAAATCTCTTCATGCAAGCTTTCCCAGTATCTATTTTATGCAAGAGTCACCCCTGTTTGGAGTGCATGCCATTCAGCTTTACAGGGTATAAGGTTTGTACCCCATCTGTCTAAGCAGTGACGTAGCTATAGATTTTTTATGGGGTGGGGTTGGGGGCATGATCCCACCCATCCCAAGCCCTGCCCCCTGGCCTCAGTGCTTATAAAAGCAGCTCTCTGAGGTGGGGGACTGCAGTCTCTTCTCCCTGGAGGGGAGGGGAGAAGGGACTGTCGTCTGGGAGCCCAGCTGGTGGGAGGGGGAGAAGGAGGGGGGAACTTTTGACATGTACTGGGGGGGTTGAACCTGTGGGGAAAAAAACCCTTACCTACATCCTTGTGTCCAAGTCAGGATGCCAAGGAAAGGAGGAGTTGCAGTTACATGTAAACGGGAGGAGTGAGGAGATGACAATGAACCTACAGAACTATAAAGGTTCGCACACTTTCCCCTTGCAGAGGAGGACCATGGCCCAAGACACCACTCTGAGTCTGCTGAACAAGGAAACAAGCTTCCTGCACATCCCTTGTTTGCATGAGAGACAGATTTTTTGCCTCCTTGTTTACCTTTTTTTCCCCCATGTTTGCCATGTTTTGGCCACTGAGAAACTAGACAAACATGAAGGTTATGAAGAATTTAGGACAACAGGACTTCGCCCACACAGGCACTTGTGACTGAGAGGACACAGCCAACATCAGAGCGTTCTCACTATGGCTTCCCCAGTGGAACCTCATTCAAACAGAGGGTGTCTTGTAGCAGAGGAAATTATGGAAGATAGATGTTGGTGACATGAATACCAGCAACTGGTTGCATAAAGAGGAAAAGCTCCTATGTTCTGAGGTCTGTGTATTTTCCAGTGATAACAGTGGATTGCTACTGGTGTTGGTGGTTCTGCAACTGTTAACAGCTTGCATATGGAAGCAAGGTTACCGGGCTGGAGTATGCTAAAGGAATAGAAGGATTGCATTGATGACACTGTCTTTGTTTCCTTCCTCTTATTACATCAGGTTATGTAACAACGAGGCTAGAAACACTGGAGCAGCACACGGAGGAAAGCATGAGAGTAAGTATCTAGTTTGTTTTCTTTTCTGCAGTGAGCCAGATAGAACCTGAGTATCTGCTGGGGGTCTTCCCCTTTGCCATTTTTTCCAACTGTTGCCAGACTGACCTAGGGTGGACCAAGGTCCCCTGTTTTAATAAAGTGGCACCTCTACCACCTCAGCCAAACTTGGGATGCCCAGTAGCAGTGCCAAAATAGAGAAACTTGTTTTGGGCAGCCTACAAGGAAAAAGAACTTTGTCTGGACTTGTCTCCCTCCAAAGCAACTTGCATAATGTCCTCTCACACCCTTCCTGACAGGATTAAGTCTACACAAAAGATCTTGTGTGGAGAGAGTTCCCATTTCCAGCCCTGGACCATACGCACCAGATGTATTAATGTGTTTTCCTGTCCTATATTGTACTAACTGATGTTTCTTCCTATGAGTATCACCTTACTTTACATTATCAATCTCTTCAGCTAACTTCCAAGGGCACATCAGGCTGATGTCTAAACCCATTAGACTGTTGACCCACCATTAAAGTTGATGTCTGTGTCTTGTCCTTCCCAGCAAGAGCAGGAAATCTCTTTTGTCTAGGGAGATTTAGGATCACTCTGCATAACCTTGAGGGTCCATTTTTCCCTACAAGAATCCTACTTTCCCAATAGACAGTGTTCAGTATCTCTTGTCAACTCTCTGTCTGGGATACTGTACCACAGAGCTAAGCATGGGTTGCTCAGTTCAGTTTATCGGACCATTCTTCTCCAGGATCAGGTGACTATAACTTCTGTTGCAGAGGCATATCGGGGGGGGGGGGATGGCACGCAGAGACAACTCCTTCTCCAGGTGTCCCTCACCCCCACGCCCCACAGGCTGGCTTTCAAAAGCCACACCCAAGCCCACACCCATGTGCAAGGGGGAGGTGGGGCCATGCCCCACCCCCAGCCTCTTTCAGGCCTCAAAAGCCAGCTTTTGAAAGCCAGCCTGCACAGAGGGGGATTTGGGCTAGGTAGCGGTGGCGACGGATGGTCTAGGCAGGTACCGCAGCCTCCCACCGCCAAGGCCTGCCCCCTTGCCTCCCTGCTGGCTGGCTCCTGTGGGCGGGGCTTGGTGTGCGTGCAGCTGGGGCGTACCCCCCATGTGACCGAAAGGCATGCATCTGGGGACATGGGTGTCCCCATGTCCCTAGGGCGGTACACCTCTATTCTATTGCCCCTCCCTATATTTCTTATCTATCCTAGATCTGTATCCTAGGACTGTGTGTGTTCTGCTGTTTTATTGTGAGCTTCTGTACCCCCATTTTTATCCCTTAATAAAAATTGTTGAACTTTTATCCACGCTCCTGCATATTTCTATGCAAAAGCTGACTCCTGTATACATAGGCAATCAAGACCATGTGTTACCCCGTCTGCTCCAGCTAATTTCCTCACACTTAAAGGGAGAGACTTCCCACCACTTCTGGTAATACAGCAGTCCCAGAAGAATGCTATTTGCCTCACTGAGGGGATGCACATCAGTGATACATGTGACAAAAATATACTTAAAGCAAACTAAAAGCAATTCAGAGTAGCTTGTGGAACCAGGAGCCATGGGTTGTTAAAGAGTTAATACTCTCACAGACAAATCCACAATCAGGTATTAGATGGGATAGGCAGAAGATGATGAGATAAATTGCTCAGGGGCTAGATCCAGTCTAAGGCCTTAATTGCATGTGCTATCTGGGAATCTTCCCAGGTCATATTAGGTAATATTAATTATTACAGATTTATTTTTGCACATTCAGGTTTACCATATCACCTTCAATTTGTACTGAAGAATACACTCCTGCACTTTCCTATCCCAGGACTTCAAGATGTTTGAAAATAAGAAATGGTCTCAGGCATCTAGGAGAGCCAGTTTAATGTAGTGGTCTGTCAAATTAGGATCTGGGGAGACCTGAATTCAAATCCCCACTGTGACATGGAATGCACTAGATGACCATGGACAATCATTCTTTTCCAGCCTAAACTGCCTTGCTGAGTTGTTGTCAGGGTAAAATAAAAGAGAACCAAGTGCATCACTCTGAGCTCTTTAGAGGAAGGAGCTAGTTCATTCTGTTTGGTCAATTTTGCCAGTTCCTGGCCTAATTCACTCATAGATCCTGTGGCCTAGACATTAACATGAGCATATCATGGGTGTGTCATCTTGCTGTGCTTACTGTTTCCTGCAGTTCAGGGAGCATCCAGTGGAAACCAGAACCCATGTGGTGAAACGCCAAGGCCAAATGGTTGTGACAAAAACTGTTATTGAAAGAGACGTAAGTAAAGCAAACTTCTTGTGAAAAACCAGTGTGTCACAGACAGCAAATTGACTTTTTTGTTGTTGTATTTAATACTGCGTTCCTTAATTCTAATTTTGGAGCTTTACAATTTGATTTTGAAGCTAGGCCAAAAGCCTTTCTTTGTCAGAAACCTATTTACTGATACATAAAATATGGAATTTGCTGTTTCTGACACTCAGCCATCAAGATACTTCATGCAGCTAGGAGCGGCTACTAGAAATGGACTACCAAAAATTAGAGACTGGCAAACAAATCCTGCTTGCCAATGAATGTGGCAATCCCATTGGCGCTTACCAATCCCATTCATAGGCAAGCATACCTGCTGGCTAGATTCAACATTGTGCCATCCCCGCTCCATAGAGGAAGACTCAAGGGCTTACCAAGCGATAAGAGGTTATGTTCCTGTAACCTGAGGTAGCTGGATTCTATTGTGCATATCCTTCTCCACTGCCCATTATACCAGGAACCAAGATCCAGATTGTTAACTCAGGTCATTGATCCTATCGAGGCCCACCCAGGGCCAGACAAAGTAACCATTCTTTTAAACTGTAATGATTTTAATGGTTGTCTTGCAGTGGCAAAGTTTCTGGCTGAGGTCTGTAAACTGAATTCTTGACCAATGTGAAGTTATCTTTACCATTTTAACTGTATTTTAAATTAGTCTGTTTTGTATGCCAATAAAGGCTATCGAATTGATAGTTCATGCCTGGATTGCTTCTCCAAGCCCCACCATCTTTTCTCCAATATGGCCTGCTAAGTAGGTAATGGTTTGGGATTTTGTGAGCAATGTATTTCCCTTTCTTCCTTTCCCACAGGAAGATATCCACGTCAACAGCTCTCCTTATAACTGTGAACTTCTTCACGGCCTAGTCTCAGAGTCTGCCAACCTCCTGGTGTTGCGGGTGATGGCCAGGAGGCAGACTGTACCAGAGAATGCCATTTTCCTGTCATTTGATAGTGACCATCACATCTGTACCTCCATCTATGTAAGAATCACACTGCAGCAGAGAAATTAGGGTACTAACTGGAAGCATCTTGATGGTATGTGAAGAAGCTCAAGGAGCAGTGAGGGTTCCAGCCTGAACGATCTCCATTGACCTTGTGGGTTTCTTGCACCTCATGTTTAACTATCTTAGCCTAGTAACTCCACCCCTTCTTTGAGTCATCCTCACCCTGCTATTGGAAAGGGTAAGAAAATTAAAGAGACGATGGATAAAATGAGCCCCAGGAGGGAAGGGAAGTGAGTGAGGTAGTAGTTTGGGAAGATAGTAGATAGGAGTGGAAATCAAGCCCTATTCTAGGTATTCATTTCTCCAGAGCCAGCCTCAGTGGACCCAAGTGAAAACGAATGGGCTGTCCTCCAAACCAAATAGATAATCCACTGGTTGTTAACATTGTTTGTTTCCCATGGCAATCTGGGCGCTGATGCTTAAGTGTCACCCCCTCCCTCTCCCCATTCCCTTTTATTATCATTCCTCACCCCTTCCCAGAGGGCCTTGGGTTTCCAGAAGCAGCGGATAAACAAGGAAGAAGTGGATGTGTTTGTGATCGACAGAACCGTGCATTCCACAGAGGGGATACCTCTGAACTGGCAGTTCTACTTCCTGTCAGATGGGTAAGTTTGTGCCAGATGGGTAAGTTTGCCCAGCCTTTTCTGCATGCAGTCTGATTAATGTCCTCTTCCCTCATAAAACAAATGTTTTTCCCCCTTGTAAGTTGGCACTAGTATGTATTTTAGTGTTTAGTACTACATGAGGATGCCAGCCTCCAGGCAGGACCCAGAGATCCCCCAGAATTACAGCTAATCACCAGATTACAGTGATCAGTTTCCCTGCAGAAAATTGATGCTTTGGAGAGTGGAGTTTAGGGCATTATTCTGCACCATGGTGTTCTTTTAATTTTTTGCTTTAACTGGAAAAAATGTTGAGTTAGTACAGAGTAATTATTCTTCTTCTCTTCCCTTGTATATTATACCAGTTGCCTGCTCTGGATTCCCTTACTGTTAGTTCCCCATTCCAAATAAAGAACCATACTTCAAACAATCTTTTGGATATGTTGCCTGAACTTCTATATATTCTGAGCCACTGAGTGTGCTGCCACTGCAGAGCATCCCCTCCTTTGGCCCCCTTTCCACACCTTCTCTCACCAGCTCTGGTCAGGAGAATGAAAATGGTGAATATGAAATGAAATAGAGACATGAAATGTCTCTACAGCTGCTGTATTCTTTCTTGGTGCCTCAGAGTGCTTGAAGGCATAGACATAAACACTGTCTGTCCCATTAAGTCCCACTGTCTGTCCCACTGTCTGTCCCACTGTCTTCCTCAGTTGTCTGTCCCACTGTCTGTCCCACTATCTGTCCCAGTTCATAGTGCATCCTGGAGTCTCATGCTGCAGCTGTCCATAAGGGCTCTTGCCTTGCTCTTATAGTGACATAAGAAGATACTGAAGGGTCCTGCTGATAAATTCTTTGTCTTGCTTCCTATACCCAGGCATTTGTCTCGTCGTGTTCAGGTTGGGTCCCCAGACATCATGTTGATCATGCAGATGCCCATTCTCATTGAAATAGGTAAAGAAGAATCTGTAGGATATCCCAGTTGGGTTTTAGCATGCAATTCCCGTGTGGCAGGAGATTGATAAGATCTCTATTGTGCAAATTATCTAGGAGCAGAACAAATGAATTGGGTAAAATAGCAGGAATAGTTTTTAATTTGGGTATTCATTGCTTAAAAGTTGTGCCAAGTTATAATTTCCTACCGTGTTTGTTCTGCTGTCTCCAAATCTCATATTCCTAACAATTCTTGCGCAATGCTTACCCCTTTCCAGATGAACCAGACCCTCGTCCAGTCTTTGGGAAAATACCCCTGGACTGGGAGGAGGATGTGGAGCTGTATTCCCAGTTCTTAGACAGAAAGGTGAGTTGTGTGGTAATTAAAGAGAAGCTGACATGTGGAGTCCTGCTTCCAATATGCAGGTTGTTATATAGGTCAACCCTGAGGACTGAACAAACTCAGATTCTGTTTTAAAGGGAAATACTAGATGTAGAGAACCTCTATTGAACTGGAGGATATGGGAATTTAGGAAAGAGATACAGAACTGCTGAAAGAGGGACTGGAATATCGCGCAACTGGCCACAGAAAAAGAAGGATCAGAACAATACAAAGAACCACATCAGAGAGATCCATAGGAATACATATGCATGGGGCACTAGCTTTCTTGAGAAGGTAAAATGGCTTTAAGTGAGAACCAGCATCATATAGTGCTGAAGGTGTAGTTGTAGCCATGGGAATGAAACTGTGGAATAGCTATTTCAAAAATAATATGATAAACATGGAGAATGGGACAAGAATGCCACATCTAAGTTCTGAGCATTCTGGAGCATAGGGACTGTTTGCTTTTGCTTCACCAGAGGCAGGAGTTTGGAGATGAAAACAGGAGAGGAAAGGTTAATTCTTTCAAGGACGTAGGTAAGGGGTGGGTTCTCGGGTTCAACCCCTCCCCCCATTGCATGTCTGAAGCTCCGCCCACCATTTGTGGGATTTTTTTGTATTTTAAAGGTTTTTTGGTTTTTGGCCTGCAAGGGCACAGTTTTAGGCTAGCAGCACCAAAATTTTAGGCTATCATCAGGTGACACTCCTGATGATTCCAGCCAAGTTGGTGAAGTTTGATTCAGGGGGTCCAAAGTTATGGACCTCCAAAGGGGGTGCCCCATCCCCCATTGTTTCCAATGGGAGCTAATAGTAGATGGGGCACCCCCTTTGGAGGTCCATAACTTTTGACCCCCTGAATCAAACTTCACCAAACCTGGGTGGTATCATCAGGAGAGTTTCCTAAAGATACCCTGAAAGTTTGGTGCTGCTAGCTTAACAATTGCACCCCTGACAGCAGGAAAATTGACCCCCAAAATTTCCCCAGATTCTCCTTTTGAATCCAACCCCTTCAGCATGGATTTAAAGGGGAATCTGAGGTCCCCAGATTAAACCTTGAAAGTGATACTGTTTCAGGGTGGGGGATAATCCACCCCCAAACAGCATCACTTTCAATGTTGTTTGAACTGGGGACCCCAGATTCTCCTTTTAAGGTGGATTTAAAAGGAGAATCTGGGCTGCCTAATTTAAACACCATTGAAAGTGATGCTTTTGGGGGGTGGATTTCAGCATCACAGCAGCCACCCATGGAGGGCCCACAAACCTCAGGTTTTGCACCAGGCTCCATTTTCCCTAGCTACCCCTCTACCTGGAGGGGAGGGAGAAGGGCAGGTGGGGGCGTAGCCTTGCCCCCGAAACACCCCCCCCCCATAAAAAATCTATACCTACTTCACTGCCTTGCCTAATTTAGCCCTGCCTGTTGTTCCATTTGGTGGTCATTTGCCTAACATGTTAGTTTCTTTCCCTCAGGAAGAGTTGCAAGCAAGCCATGCTACCTATGTACGACGTCATCCAGAGCTCAGTAACTTGCTGGCAGACTTCTTACAACTGTTGCTCCTTCGTAAGCCAGATAATGTGGTCACCTTTGCAGCTGAGTACTTTGCCCCCTTTTCAGTTCAGAACCCTCCATGTCGGTCCTTTCAATCATCTGACAAGCCCAGCCCCTTTCGCAGCCGTGTCTGAACAGTCAGTGAATAATAAAACTCTGCATGGTTCTCTGCATGGACTCTGTTTCTGCATGGTACTTGGAAGCTTTTTGTCCAATGGAAAAGATGATTGTTTTACAGAGAGCAGAGAATTAACCCGTTATTGAATATTGGAGTATTGGCATAAGCAGAAATACTTAGGATTTCTGTGCAGAATCCAATTAAACTGATGTGAAAGAAGTAACTAATTAAAATACCTTTGGAATGTGACATTTTAAAAATATCCATTCCTTAAGATAATAAAACTTTACAACAGACTCATCAGAATTTTCCTTGTATGATTTTATTTGTATCCAATTTTAGACTACCACCCCCCACCCCCCAAAAAGAAAAATGCTGGAAATTTAATCTACCACTAAACAAAGTATAACAAAAAAGCAACATTAAAAAAAACTTTCACAAATGTTTTCAACTTCATGTATACTGGGCAGTGACACTATTGAGAAATTCAAGCTGGATTCATAAAAGGAAGAGGTACTAGATCATATTGCAAATTTACATTGGTTACTGGAGCATACAAGAGAATTTCCGAAGAAAATAATAGATTACAGCAAAGCTTTTGACTGTGTGGATCATAAAAAGCTATGGCTAGTTTTAAATGAAATGGGTGTGCCAAAGCATTTTATTGTTTTGATGCACAATCTGTACCCTGCATAAGAGGCTACTGTTAGGACAGAATATGGAGGAACAGAATGGTTTCCAGTTGACAAAGGTGTTAAACAAGAATGTGTTTTATCTCCCTATCTCTTCCATCTGTATGCAGAATATATCATAAGGAAAGATGGATTAAATTTAGATGAAGATGGAGCGAAAATTGGGGGAGGAATATAAACAATTTGAGATATGCCAATGGTACTACATTACTGACAGAAAACAGCAAAGGCTTGAAATGACTACTGCTGAAAGTTAAAAGAGAAAGGGCCAAAAAAAGGACTGTAGTTGAATATCAAGAAGACAAAAGTAATTATTATTGGAGAATTATTCAGTTTTAGGGTCGACAATGAGGACATTGAGATTGTTGAAGACTTTCTATTCCTTGACTGCAGTCATTATCCAAAAAGGAGACTACAACCAAGAAATCAGAAGGAGATTGAGACTAGGAAGGAAAGCCATGAAGGAACTAGATAAGATTCTTAAATGCAGTGATGTGTCACTGGCAGCCAAGATCGAGTTAATTCGTGCCAGTAACAGTATTGCCTATTACTGTGGTGTAATGAGAGGCATGAGGGTGCTGGAGTCCCAAGGCCCACTTGAGTGGGTCACATGAGGGGTGTGTTTGGCTGGCCACCACTCTCTCCCCCCCACAAGAGCAAGGATCTGGACCATTACACTGCCTGCCGCACCACTGTAATTAGACTTGGGGTGACTGGGGCACCCCTGTGCAAGGGAGGAAGCCACTGGCAGGCTAGTTGGCTGGCCCATGCCCAGCCTCTTCATCCGTGCTGCACCTCCTTGGCACTGGTGTCATGCCAGCACTGCTGCAAGGTGACTTGACTCCTGCGCCTCAGGTCAGCAGAGACTCTCCACCCACCACCCACCACCCACCCAAGAGATCAATTGATCCAAGACTGAAAGGCACAACAGCACATCCCCACAGAAAAGCCAGTGAGGAGCGGCAAGAGCAGGCAGGGAGAACCCAGCCCCAAGCATGAGGCGGCCAGTGTTTTGGGGTATCCAGAGGGTGGAGAGAGCCCTGCCCCGACGGACAAGCTATCCAGAGAACAGGCAAACAACAGCAGGGAGCTGCTTGGCCAGCCAGTGCTCAGGATTTCATGGCATCCTCTCAGGCCCACTCATCTTTGTGGCTGAGGGTGCAGGGCAGCTGAGAGCAGCTTCCCAAATCCCCACCATGTGCCTCTTCTCCAGGCAGCTCAAGAGTCCCATCCTGAACTCACATGGATCCTCACATAAGCTCTGCCTATGGAGTCGAACTCAGATCTCTTGTGAAGATGGGCTTTGTTGGAACCAGCAACTGTGTCAACTGTTCTTTTTATCCAGCAAAGGAATAACTGCAGGGACAAGAAAGTGATTTTCCCCCAATAAGGGATAACGGTGAAGGACCCAGACCGAGGCAGCTTTGTCTAAAACTCTTATGTTTGATATCTCCTCCTTTCTGCTTCTTAAAGTGCCACCTATTGGTAGGCAGTGGAGAGGATGATTTGTATTGACCTCAAGTCTGTTACAGGTCCATCCTCAACAGAATGACATGTTTCTAAGCCTGTTGAAGTCAACGGACTCTGAAGGGTGTAAGAGTACTTAGGAGGACAACATGACTGAGGTGTCCTCAGTTTACTCAGTGCTTAGGAAAAAGGTGAAGCTGTTCTAACCCAGTGGCGTGGTTTATCTCACTTGTGGCTAATTAGGCATGCAGCATAAGACAGATCTGTCTTCACGCGTGAGATTATCAGAAATACTGAATTGTTGTTTTGTGCATCTTGGCTTGGGTCCCAACCCCTTCTTTAATGGTGATTCAGCAGATCCAGATGATTGTTCAGCATCATATGAGAGACTAGCCATCCTCATTTCACTCAGTGTGATAAAGAAGTTTTGCAATCAGAGGGTTCTCACCCAGTGACAGAAGGCTACTTCCCCAAAACAAACACATTTCAGTCACGCAGATATAGATAAGCACCCGTGGGCTTTATTTCAGCATCATAATCCCATTTATAGCTACTCAGGAAGAGTTAAGGCATTGCAATGGAGCTGGTTTCACTACCACCATTAAGATTGCATTGATAAGTATGAACAAGTAGTTCCCACGCCTTAGCTGTGGCTAATATACCCTTTCAAGTGTAGTTATGCCTTTGCCTGTTATATTTATTGTATTATCTTTATAATAAAACTAATAAAACTAAAGTGGAAGCCTTTCAGAAAAAAATGGCTGGTTTCGTAATTATGTAATATGTATATGTAGCAGTATACTGAGAGAGAAAGAATTATTTTTTAAAAAACTTTCATCCTGCAGATCCTCAACTGAAGACTGGATAATCATAAAATCTTTAAAATGCATACAATAAATAATCCAATCATTATTTATTTATTTTATTTATTTATTTATGGGATTTCTATACCGCCCAATCCCCAAAGGGCTCTGGGCAGTGTACAACATGGATTCCACATACAGTATATAAACAAAACCCCATTAAATTAAAACGTAAGTTTAAAAGTTTAAATATTTAAAACGCAGCAATAATTCAGTAAAATGGCGTCAGCAATACCCCAGATTAAACCCTCCCAAAAAAGGGGGAACAAGACAGTAACAAAAGTGGGTCCCCTAGATGACAGGGGGACTCCGAAAACCGGAGGAATAGAGTAGAAGGGGCACCTAATCAGCGGCTGGGCACTCCAAAAGCCCGGTGGAACAACTCAGTCTTACAGGCCCTGCGGAATTCACCAAGATCCCGCAGGGCCCGGTCAGCTGGAGGGAGAGTGTTCCACTAGGCAGGGGCCAAGGCTGAAAAAGCCCTGGCCCGAGTAGAGGCCAGCCGCATCATTTGACTCTCATTGCCTCTTTTAGGCTTGTCATGTTACAGCATGGAAACCACAGCTAGACTACTTGGGTCTTCATAAATTCATGAAGGATCTTCATAAATTCATGAAGGATAGCCTTCCCATTATTATATCTGCAGACTTAGAGAGTTTTTGCTTATCATATGGCCATCAAAGACACAAGAATCCAGCCAGAAAAAAAAAGTTGGCAAGCCTAGCGTATCTGCATGAATAAACACATATGAACGCAGGGACAGAAAACTGATTAATCTTAGAGTCCAGCTGGTTTTTGCATAGGAACAATAAACATTTATTATCAAACAAGGAAGGAGCTCTGCCTGCTGAAGTCCGGCTAGGACTGCCAGGAATTGCACTTTGCAGGGGTTTTGCCCAGAGATCACACATATTACTCATCGTGGTCTGGCAGTATGGTGAAATCCAGAGAATTCCCCCAGTTAAATTCCTGAAAACTTCCTCTTAGTGACAACATTCCTCCTCTTTAGAGGAAACTTTATAAAAGTGTAGGTGTGTATCAGGCTTGAACTGCAAACAAAATAATTTTATGTGTTCTTGTAATTCTAGATCCCATCATTCAATTCATTTCTAAATTATCTTCTATTGCTACTGGATAATGGCACAGGCCACCACATCTGTGGATAATCTGCTGAAATCTGGCCACATTTCCAACATTTTGTTATGACTAACTTTGTACAATCTATATTCTATATACAAAGTTATTTTCATATATGTAAGGACTACCTCACAGATATTAAACATAATACTTCGGATCGTTTTTTCTCATGTTGATTCAAAAAGCATTAATTAGCAGAGGGGACAGGGGGTGTGCAACGCACCGGGGGCACACCCCTGTAAGGGCGTGGCGTGGGGCTTTCCAGGGTGGGGCATTGCAGGGCATGGTGGGAGGGTGGCAGGGGAAGAGAACACACCAGTGCACTGGGTGCTTTCCCCCCTTGATACGCCTCTGTTAATTAGTCTTTTGGTGAATATTGGTTTCTAATCCATCATTATTTATATCCAACATTTTTCTGATTTATATTCAAAACAATGGTTCTAACAAAAGACCATGGCTTTAACAAGAGATAATTTGATAAAAGGTTTTTTTTTCTTCATAGCAGAACATGGATCTTTCCATTACTTTTCCTTCCTTCTTGCTGCTTGTCATGAACATCCTCTCTGGAGGGTCTGGGATTCTTGCAGTCAGAACAATCATACTACAGAACAGATCTCTGCAGCAATGAGTGTGGAATCAGGGAAAAATCACCTGCTTCTTCCTCTTTCACTGGCAGCTTTCCATCTTGTACCCTAAATGCCAAACATTTTTATGGTTTTATTTATTTAAAACATGTATAAGC
This sequence comes from Sphaerodactylus townsendi, assembly GCF_021028975.2. Taxonomy (NCBI): domain Eukaryota; kingdom Metazoa; phylum Chordata; class Lepidosauria; order Squamata; family Sphaerodactylidae; genus Sphaerodactylus; species Sphaerodactylus townsendi. Next base: position 65,859,588 of record NC_059426.1, read on the forward strand.
TCCTCACCAAACAAAGCATTTTAGTGTAGTCCTATGCACAACTGTAAGGTCACTGAAATCAAACCATTAACAACAATTAAAAATAAAACCATTACATAAATTCAACAATTATCCTATTAAACTAATCATTGCAAATGCCCAGAATGCCAAATAAATTACAGCTTTGGGACCTTTCACTGAACTTTACCTGGAAGTTTCTCCACAGCCTTGTGGCTACAACTGCAAAGGCCCTGCTTCTGGTAGTGTTCCGTTTGTTATGCTAAGAAATGTTCTGTCCAAGCATACCAGCAGTGACGAAAAACAAGAAGCAGAAATGCACTGTCTAAACCTAGTTTTTAAAAAATGGTGGCACAGAAAGCAGGGAGGGAAAATATAACAGAGAGATGTTCTTCCCCCAAAATGCAGAAAATATACTTCCTTAAAAAATATGAAAGTCATGAAGAACTTTGTGCTGTATTCCTTGCACTGCTAGGAATGAATAAAGATAAGGGTGCCTGAACAGGGATTTGGTTCCAGAGCAACACAATAGATTCAGCAAGCTGGTGCAAAAGAATATGGGACAGAGAGGACTCTGTGTCTTCTGGCCCCTCTAGTTTCCTCTAGTCAAACCTCATCCTGTTCCCCATCTTGCTTTTCTGATGTTTGCCATCTATGAATTAGGATAGGAACTTTTTTGTCAGGACTCTTGTGCCTGCATGACAGACAGAAACCCAGCAGGTGGAGTTTTTTCTATGATTGCACTGCAGTACTGGATAGTTTTACTTGCTGCATTTTTGTAGCCAATGTGAATGTTAAAACCAATGGACCGCTGCCTAGAACTCCCTATGAATCCATTCACAACTTCATAGTTTGAAGGCTGTTCTCCAGGTCTGTTCACCAAGAGCTGTTTCTCTGCCCAAGCTTCCCAAGCAGCTGCTAGGTATGGCAGAATGGTGACGATGCTCAGCTTCCTCCTAGGTAGCGTTAGCACTGAAGGCAGGTTTGCTTCAGGCCACTGGTGGTTTGGGAGGAAACAATGGGTATAGCCTCTCAGTCCTTTGTTGCTTCCTGGGCCTGCACTGCCACTGCCTCACTCTAAGCCATGCCCCTGTGGTGCTTTGGGGTACCTTCCTTGGTGGCAACAAAATACCTTGAGTACCTGCCTCCGTCCAGTCCCAATCCCAATTATTCAGGGTTTATAAATGACACTATATGGTTGGGTGGGGGTGATAATGGTATCCTAATTTCTCCTATTGACTATGCTACAATTAGTTGTAATGTTCAAAATGTTGTAATTTTGTCCTTTCATTGGTTAGTATTCCATCTATTTATTGTCGAAGGTTTTCACGGCCGGAATCACTGGGGTGCTGTGTGGTTTTCGGGCTGTATGGCCGTGTTCTAGCAGCATTCTCTCCTGACGTTTTGCCTGCATCTGTGGCTGGCATCTTCAGAGGATCTGATGGTAGGAATGGAAAGCAAGTGGAGTATATATACTGTGAGGTCAAAAGGTGAGGCCATCTGAATAGAGTAGCCTGGCATGTGAGTCACAATTCACCTATTGACCTTGCTATCTTCATTGTTACTCCCATGCTACAGACTTCTCTACAGATCCTCTGAAGATGCCAGCCACAGATGCAGGCGAACCATCAGGAGAGAATGCTGCTAGAACACGGCCATACAGCCTGGAAACCACACAGCACCCCATTCCATCTATTTGCTTGTGTATTTCTTTGAATTAGAAAAAGTTAACACAATCATGAACAGTATGCAAAGCCTTGCTATTTACAGAACATTTTCCTTCTTTTTCCCCCCTCTTCATAGATTTGGGGTTTTTTGACCAAAACGTGCATTTTCCATTTGTTATCCACCAAGGGCTTTTTCCCTCTGTGCATCAACATTAAGACTTTCCCCATGGCATTTCCCTGACCTGAAACAACCATGAGGAGCAACCATGTCCAGGGGAGGGGGCATAAGCTCCCTCTCCCTTAAGGTTCTGCTCTAAATTGGGTCCAGACACACCTGGGAAAATTTACAGGCACAGAACTTCAGCCGTATGTCTGATTGACAGTCCTTGTGGTGGCAACACAGGAGGCACAAGAGTCTTTGCAATGTGTACCTCATCAACTCTCTTCACAGGGTTTTTGTGAAAATTAAAATGAGTAAATCACCCCAAATATTTTGGAAAAAGGACAGGGTACAAATCTGTCCCAGATGCTAAAATGAAAGTCCATCTCAGTGACTCTGATTTTATAATGCTGGTCTCAATATCTCATCATCTGAGTACAGATGAGGCAATGGCTGTGATGCAACTTCCTGCATTGCCATCTGTGCCTGACATGCTAGTACAGGCCCAGGCAGTTTTGAGTCTCCAGGAATGCTGGCACAGTTTCCCCAGGTGGGATATTATATTTACTTCAAGATTTCCTGCTCACACCATTGATGTTATTCTGGAAACCATGGCCAGGTCAGATTACAAAGAGCATAGCTACAGAAGCCATGATCTGTTCTGAGCGATGTTTTTGTCCGGCAGATGCGGGGCAATTCAAATTCACATTCACTCAGCTTTTATAAGAAATCAGGAAGCAGCAACAAACTCAAGATGTCACAACACATATTTTTGTGTGCGTGCCATCAAGTCACTGCTGACTTATGGCAATTGGTTTTCAAGGCAAGATATTTTGTATTGCCTGTCTCTGTTTTACAGCCCTGTTATACCTTGGAGGTTACCCATCCAAATCCTAACCATGGTTTACCCTGGTTAGCTTCTGAGATCTAGTGAAATCAGGTTAGCATGGGGCTACCTAAGCCAGGGCAACTAGATCATTGTGTGAGTTTGGGTGAGCACACATGCGCCATTGAGTTAGTTGATTTATGGTGACTCAGAAGGCAAGGTACGTTATATCCCGTATTATATGTAAATTTCAGTCTTAGGAATAATAGCGTCCAGCTTGAAAAATGAGAGCCGGATCTTAGCAGTTGCCCAGAATTTAATCTGTTCTACGTTGTTATGTCTCCTTCTGACTAATTTGCGCTGGGTGCTACTCTTCTTAAGACTGAAATTTACATATAGTACAGGATATAGCATACCTTGCTTCTGTTTTTGCGGTTCTAACTTGCGTGTAGGGTGTTGCATTATAGCACGGATGATACTTTGGGTATATTGATGTTTTAATTCACTCTAGCCAACATTGTACTTGACTCAGTAAACTTTGTTGCATTTCCTACAAGAATTCATGTTTTGATGTATGCACAGTTTGTTGCACTTGAACTCTACCCTTGTGGCATATTATGATTTCCGTTCTAAACTAACCAAGCATTTCCAGGGGATCTAATTTCTCATTCTCTCACTGTCAGCACAGGATGTATTTATTTTGTGGTTTTTACCTTTTTTTCCTCTGCCTCAGTTCTCGTGTCTTTAAATGCAGTCCATTACAGCAAAACTTTCCGTAACATAAAGTTAACTACCATATGAAGAAAGTTTTTCCCTCTTCTTTTCTGTATGTCTATCTACTGTTGAAGATAGAGGGGAAAGGCTGTGTGGGGGGATGGAGGCTGTGTGGGGGGATGGAGTTCTTAAACTAGCTTATTTTAAAATTCTGACATCAACCCATCTTAGAGAGCCTGTTTTGAGACAACACCCTCTTTGTATACTTTAGACCCAAATACTATCAAGTTCTTCTGAGACCTGATCTTCTGTATTTGCCTTAGAAAGTCAGATAAATTCCCCTTGCTTTCTTGCCAGGAAAATATACACAAAGATGTGCAGAGGTGTGAGAAAAATACTTTTTTTTTTGCAGTGGAGAGTACTTCCTTCTTTTGCTTCCTTGTGAAATACTGGGCAGACCAAACTGAGCTCGTGGTCCAGATTTGCCCTCCTCTGGCTGCTCAGTGACTGTTTTCCTCTGCCACATTGGGCTGCTTCATTCTACCTCTTATAATCTGTGTGGACAGCCTGTTTTGCAACTGGTCTGAGGAGAGCTCTTGGTAAAAAGAATTTCCAAATGGCATCACAGACACCAGGTAGAGATCCTGCTTTTCTTGACTCTGTGATTAAAATTAAAGCAAAGGTCTTTTCTTCTTCTCTGGCACTAATCTTTTCCTTTGGCAATCACTGTGATTTTCTGCTTTTTAAAAAGACTCATGTATATTTATAGCCAAGCTAAGTTTTAGTAATCACATATTTTCAGAGAATTAACCAGTTCAGAGTTCATTTTTTTCCCCTGTGATTTAACAGGCTACTTTATGACAGCAGGAATTTAAGTGCCTCTTTCCATGTCTTTGAATCTCCATGCTGTGAAAACCTGTGTACTACGCTTACACATGGTACCAAGTTTTCATGTCACTAGAACCGTGCAAGTGGGCCGGGGGCAGGGGAGTGGCAGCAACAGCTGAAGACTAGGAGAAGATTTATTCATTTACTTATTAAAATATTTATATCCTGCCTTTCTATAACCCAAGCAGCTTACTAAAATCACAATAAAATTGCAAGAAACATGTATAACGAAACAAAAATTCAAAACACAAATTCTCAGTAAGCAACTATTACAATAAAACAACATTTTAACAATAAAACTATTATTAGCATTATTATTTCAGGTTAATTAATCTACAATGAATAACATGAAATAAGCATAGAACTGTAGGATCTCTGCTGTAAACTTGCGTTGAAAGACTGTGCTAAATGTATCTTTTGCTACACAACTACATTGGTGGTGCAAATAACATAATGCTTTAAAATACTTTGAGTAGGTTAATCTGTAGCATGTGATCTTGAGAACATTCCTGTCAGAATTGCAACTCTAATCACCATTAGTAAATACATTATTTGATGGATTTGATGGGTATTTTCATTCTGACTTCATTATGAATCCTGCTTAGCCATTAACCAGAAGGTCCACATGTCTGTTACAAAAAATGTTCAAAAGCAATAGTAGTTAATTCATTGTTTATTTGTTTGTGTTGTATTATATTTATATCCTGTCTTTTAAATGAAAAGCTCCTGGTGACCAACAAAAAACAAAAATACAAATTGTGTATGTATGTATATACGTGTTTATTTACAAAGTTTTGTACCCCACATTTCTGCCCTTATAAGGGCCTCCAAGACAGCTAACATTTTAAAACATACATTATAAAATCATATTTTAGATGATGATGATGATGATGATGATGATGATGATGCTTTAATATAAGGTGACCAGATGGTCACCTTTGTGATCCAGGACAGGGAAGCGGCCGCACGCGCGCAGCTGCAGAAGCGCACTGCCTTCCCTGTCACAGAGCGGCAAACGGCAAGTCCCAGAAGGCCGGGAGCTCCTGCGGCTGAGCGCGCAGGAGGCTGCCGCACTGCCTTGCGCCCCAGAAGGCAGTGCGGTAGCCTCCCAAAAATCGGGACAATTTGCAGAACCCGCTGGACGCGGGACAAATTGTTTAAAGGCGTGACGGTCCCGCCAAAAGCGGGACGTCTGGTCAGCCTACTTTAATATCATAGCTGCCAGTTCCTTTAGTTGGTTGTTAGTTTTTCATTACAATTTGTGCCTCACCCAGTGCACTAGGACATTTTAATATATCAACATAGTCTTTGTGCAGATCTCAGCAGGGCTGCCTTTTGAATCTGACAGATGTTGATTTTGTTGATTTTCAGTGCCACCCTAGTATTTTTGGAATGGTGTCCAGAATGCCACTGGGCACTGGGACGACCTCAGCTGGTTTGTGCCATAGTCACTGAATCTCAATTTTCAAATTGTGGTATTTAGTGTCCTTCTCACGTTCTTTTTCATTGACCCTGTTGTCACTGGGTATTGTTTTGTCGATGGTCACTCTCCTGTCCTCTATCACTGGAATGTCTAGTGTATTATGCACCAACACTTTGTCCGTTTAGATTTGAAAGTCCCACAAACCCTTGACCTTCTCATTTTCCATGACTTTCTCTCTGAACAGTGTTCCCACCAGTTTTTAGCTGTCCTGCTGTTGTAATTTGTGCATAAATTCCAGTGGATCATCTTGGCCACTGAGTTGTGCCTCTATTTGTACTCAGTCTGGGTGATCTTTTTGAAGCAGCTGAGTATATGATCTACAGTTTCATCAGCTTCCTTGCACAATCTGCACTTTGCATCATCTGAGAATTTTTCGATTCGGCTTTTATTGCATTTGTCCTAATTGCCTGCCCTTGAGCAGCTAAAATCACTGATTCATTTCCCTTTTTCAAAGTTCTAGTTGTTAACCACAGACAGATCTTTTCACTGTCCACCTTGTCCTTCATCTTCTCCAGAAATTGGCCATGCAATGCTTTGTTGTGCCAGCTTTGTTGTGCCAGCTTTTTAATCATTTTTTTCTGTACTCCTGTTTGCTGAGCTTTCAGTAAATGTCTGTTCTTCACTGCAATCAATGCTTGTTCTTGACTTTCATTCACATAATTTGCCAGTGCAGGTTGTTGTTTTTGTTGTTATATTTATGCCCCGCCCTTCCCCTCATGGGCTCAGGGTGGCTAACAACATTTAAAAATATGCAACAGTTAAAATCCATAAAACAGATAATAAATTGTACTAATAACTATCATGCAGACTATATTATTTCCTATTCATCAAGGGAAAAACTGAAAAGATGTCAAGTCACAGATGGGGACGAGGATAGAAAAGGGAAGAGGGAGCCCTAGATATGACAGCCATTGCTGCCTTAACCGTATCCCTGGTGGAACAGCTCCTTCTTACAAGCCCTGCAGAATTGTGATAAGTCCTGCAGGGCCTGGATCTCACCAGGCTGGGACAAGGGTAGGAAATGCCCTCACCCCAAACATATACCATTAAAACAATTTTTAAGCGTTAAAATGCATACAAAGCATTAAAAATACACTTAAAATTAATTTAAATTAGTTCAAGTAGACCTATGGAAGGGGCTTCACTTCCTCAGCCTCCTCCTGCTGACCACTGTTGGATTTTTGTTGGATTTTTGCCTTTCTCTGGGCATAGAATACTCACTAGAGGATTGATGGGGGGAAGTAGTTGTGAATTTCCTGTGTTGTGAAAGAGGTTGGACTAAATGACCCTTGAAGTCCCTTCCAGCTCTATATTTCTATGCTTCTATGATAGAAAGCCCCAATGAGCAGCCTGAAATAGTTTTCTGCTGAATTAGTGGAGATATGATGCTTTCTTGCTTAGAGAGAGCTGCATAAATTGCAAAACAGATCTCCAGTTGCACACAAGGCTACAAGAGAAAGATACAATGACTGCTCTCCTTCTGGAAATATAAATGCCAGCAGTTATTCAAATCTGATCCAGCACGAACTGGTCAGCTGGACAAAAAACAGTTATAGAAAGACTGAAAACTTGCTCATTGCTTGGGGGTGTTTTTCCTAACCTTAACAAAAGCATCCTACAGTTCCCTTAAGGAGAGGCACTTCCTCTACAGATAAGAGGTTATCCAAGGGGAATCAATGCAGCACTCTTTTTGCTTAGCTCCACCACTGAGATGAGGAATCACCTACCTTGCTTAATGTTAAATAAGATTTTCTGGCAGGGCTTTGTGCCCTTGACAGTTTTGTGACCACAGGCAGCACTTCTTGCCATGGAGCTGCAGTGCACTGACAGGGAAAGTTCTTTCTATTGAATTTTTGGCTGTCATGCTGAAAAGGGAGGCAACCTTAAGGAGACATTTGCATTACATACTAAACAGTTAAATCAACCCGCAGTTTGTTGTAATCTCTGAATGGTGATATCTCACACACCAAGGTTTGCTGCCTGGGATCAAACTAAGATTTCAAGCTACTATTTACAGCTGCTTTATTATCCATCGTTTGTACAAGCAGCAGTTTGTTGTGATGCCCGTAATCACAAACTCCAGTTTGTTTAGTAGCATCGCTCTTTGCAGTTGCCTAGTCATAAAAGTGACAGTATCTGGAAAACTAAAATCCAAAGAAAACCAAACAAATATATCTAAATAGGCCTGGCCAGAGTCATCCAAGTCTGCCATGTGGGCAGAACTAGGAAAATCTGAGCTTTTCTACCCACACAGTAGCCTGGACGGCTTTGCTGCATTTCCCCAAAAAACTTCACAACAAAGCAAGGTTGGGAAACATCAGAAAAAAGCTGGAGAAACCCAGGAAAGTGAATTAATGCACTATAATGATTGTGAGGATGCTGGGAGGAAAATCCCACTTCCTAATAACATTGACACACACACACACACACACACACACACCCCGGCAAATAATCCATATGGCAATAGACAAGACGGCTAACAAAGATAATCAATTACATAACAGCAAGTAACCAATTTCAGAATGCAATCTAAGGCTTTCACGACTGGAAAGAACTGACTGTGGATTCCATGACTGTGCCACGGAGAGAAATACATACCTCTAAGATGCCAGCCATAGAAGGAGGCAACATTTTAGGAGCAAAAACTACCGGGCTACAGTCACACAACCCAGAAAACTCACAGGCACCAGTCTATGCCTTTAGGAAACATGATTTGTGGTTTTAGAGTTTTGTGTCATCAATATCAGACGACACCCACCTCTGCATTTCTTTATCCAAGTAATCTAGTGATGCAATAGAGGTCTTCAGGTACTGCCCGACTGCTGTGATCAAATCATTAAGGGTGAACAAGAAGAAACTAAATTCTGACAAGAAGGTGGAGTTGCTGATTGAGAAGGCTGAAGTCATGGAATACCCATATTTGATGGGTTCACCTACTGCTAACTCTGTTCTAATTAACTTTTGCTGTTGGAGAAGCAAGTTAATATAATTGCAAAAAAAATTCTTCTGTATTCAGGTAGCCTAGAAGATGGCTCCCTACCTTGACTCAGTCAATCGAGCTTTGTTGAGTCATGCCATGGTGACCTCAGTACTAGACTATTGGAATATACTCTATGAGAGTCTGCTGTTCAAATGGACTTATAAACTCCAGCTAGTACAGAATGCCACAGCTACAATCAGGAGCTAGGCAAGAGTACATCTATTCAGGGGCGTAACGAGGCAGCCCTGGGCAAACTGTAGCCCTGGGCAAAACCTGAGTTGGATGCCCCCCCCGCCCCGGCAGCCACTCCACCTCGACCAAATTTTTTTTTGCACCAGGACATTGGTGCCTACAGGGGGTGCATTTTTAGACATATCAGCACCAGAATTCCAGCATATCATCAGGAGACTGTCCTTATGCTACTCCCCACGTTTGGTGAGGTTTGGTTCAAGGAGTTCAAAGTTATGGACTCCCAAAGGGGTGCCCCATCCCCCGTTGTTTCCAATGGGAGCTAATAGGAGATGGAGGCTACAGTTTTGAGGGTCCATAACTTTGGCCCTCCTGCACCAAACTGCACCAAACCTGGGGGGTATCATCAGGGCAGTCTCCTGATGGCACCCTGAAAGTTCTAAGACTGTGCCTTCAGAAATGTCCCCCCCCCCAGCCTGCAACCCCCATGGACAACAATACAGAAAACTCAATGCAGAACAAAGATTCTTGGGCAAATTTCTGGGATGTTCCTGCAGGGGGCGCATTTTTGGATGTATTGGGACCACAATTTCATGGTATCATCTGGAAACTGTCCTTATGGTACCCCCAAAGTTTGGTGTAGTTTGGTTTAGGGGGTCCAAAGTTATTTACCCTCAAAGGAGGTGCCCCATCCCCCATTCTTTGCTAAGGAGATGGGGACTACCCTTTTGAGGGTCCATAACTTTGGACCCCCTGAACCAAACTGCACCAAACATTGGGGGTACCATAAGGACAGTATCCAGATGATACCCTGAAATTTTGGTGCTGACCTCGTCCAAGAATGCCCTCACCTGCACAGAACATCCCGAAATTTGTCCAAGAATCTTTTGTTCTGCATTGAGTTTCTGCATTATTGACTCAATGGGGGGCTTTCGCAGGCTGGGGCACATTATTCTGAAGGCACAGTCTTCAAAACTTTCAGGGGTGCTCATCAGGAAGACTGCCCTACAATGATTACCCCCCCAAGTTTGGTGCAGTTTGGTTCAGGGGGGCCAAAGTTATGGACCCTCAAAACTGTAGTCCCCATCTCCTAGTGGCTCCCATTGGAAACAATGGGGGATAGGGGCACCCCTTTTGGGAGTCCATAACTTTGGACTCCCTGAACCAAACCTCACCAAACTTGGGGGGTATCATACGGACAGTCTCCTAATGATACGTGCTGGAAATTCTTTTGGGTTGCCTGCCAGGCCTAAAAACCGCCCCTGCAGGCCAAAATGGAAAACCACTAAAAATACCCAAAAATGAACCCAGCATTTTGATTGCACCCCCCACAAGGTGATGCCCTGGGCAGCTGCCCACCTTGCCCAATGGGCATTACGCCAGTGGTTGAAACTTTATTGCAGAAGCACAAGTTCTTCAGGGATAGCAAGAGGGGTAAGTGGTCACTTTCTGTACGTTTTCCAATCTTGAAGGAGTGGATGAGTTCTATGAGGTTAGGTGTGCAGATGCCATAATCTATTATGCTGCATACCCTGATGGAGAAGACTGCAACTACTGGTTAGAGTCATGTAAGTGGGTAAAGCCATTAAGTATTGACTTATTTGGACCCAGACAAAAATCGATTTGGAAATGACCACCTTTCACGCGACTCCCCGTCCAAGAAGACAGCTGCTTATCGGGTAAGGCAAAACCGTCAGTCTCATGCAGTTTTTGGGGATCGTTGATTCCTTTGCTTATTCTGGCGTTAAGGTGCCACCATGAGGCAAAAGGTGTCAGGATATTCCAGCGCCATGATGAGGGATTTGATTGAATTAATGGATGATAGGTCTATCAGTGGCTACTACCTGTGGTGGTTGGAGGTAGGTATACATTAGTAAGTAGTAGTGGTTTTGGGCACATGTCAATGAGTAAAGTCTGAGTAAGAGGAATACATGGATCCAGGTGTATCACCGGAAGCAGCAGACCTCTGCTATGAAACAGCATCAGGAGAAAGCCTTGGTCTCTATGTCCCATGTGTTTGGCCCTCCAAAAGGACAGGACTGGAAGCCTTTTAACCATCCTGTGTGAAACACAGGTTTCTTGTAAGAGAATACAGTCAAAGTTAGCAAGAAAATCCATTAAATCGCAGTCTTCTCTTTTAGATCTCCATCCAGCTATATTCCAAGAGAGTATACTGATATTTGGGCTTGTGCTGATGGTAGTGGACGATTTGGGCAGTCAGCTCAGTTGTTCCAGTTTGTCCCAGTCCCCATTATCATTGTAGATGATGCAGCCATTGGCTGCTTTATTGTGGTGGAGTATTGTAGGTTCAGAGGGCTCTTCTTTTGTTCTAAAAACTGACATCTGCCTGTACCTGTGCATTCTCCGTTGTGGCTTCCAACTTGTAACCTAAAGGTTTTAGAGCCGGGGCAGCAGAGCAGACCCTTTAACAAACAATAACTTATCTCTTCCGGCAAGCCAGCAACCGGGGGATGAGCAACTGAGCCTTGAGCTTGTAACACAACTGGATAATGAGCCTTTAGCTCCAAAGAAGCCAAGTGTGATAAGTGAGAATAATTATATTAATAAGCCGAACTACTTCCCTGAAGTGCGCAGGAGAGTCTGGTCACGTTAACTTTCATTATTCTAAGGAAGCGAATTGTGTAAAACTGAACTGTTCTGGAGGGCAGTTTCATGAAGTGAGTAGGTCTCTTAGCCTAGTGCAGGGGTAGGGAACCTGCGGCTCTCCAGATGTTCAGGAACTACGTCTCGAGTGGACCAGAGTCTGAACCTACATCAATGTGGACAAGTGGCTGACCCAATGGACCTATTAACCTCAAGCCAAGACTGCCCCCCTATTGCCTGTGGATCAAAACAAAGCCAACTTGCCTTGGTGCTACATGGGGGGGGGGGGTGGGGGGGGGGGGGGGTGGGGGGGGGGGGGGGTGGGGGGGGGGGGGGGTGGGGGGGGGGGGGGGTGGGGGGGGGGGGGGGTGGGGGGGGGGGGGGGTGGGGGGGGGGGGGGGTGGGGGGGGGGGGGGGTGGGGGGGGGGGGGGGTGGGGGGGGGGGGGGGTGGGGGGGGGGGGGGGTGGGGGGGGGGGGGGGTGGGGGGGGGGGGGGGTGGGGGGGGGGGGGGGTGGGGGGGGGGGGGGGTGGGGGGGGGGGGGGGTGGGGGGGGGGGGGGGTGGGGGGGGGGGGGGGTGGGGGGGGGGGGGGGTGGGGGGGGGGGGGGGTGGGGGGGGGGGGGGGTGGGGGGGGGGGGGGGTGGGGGGGGGGGGGGGTGGGGGGGGGGGGGGGTGGGGGGGGGGGGGGGTGGGGGGGGGGGGGGGTGGGGGGGGGGGGGGGTGGGGGGGGGGGGGGGTGGGGGGGGGGGGGGGTGGGGGGGGGGGGGGGTGGGGGGGGGGGGGGGTGGGGGGGGGGGGGGGTGGGGGGGGGGGGGGGTGGGGGGGGGGGGGGGTGGGGGGGGGGGGGGGTGGGGGGGGGGGGGGGTGGGGGGGGGGGGGGGTGGGGGGGGGGGGGGGTGGGGGGGGGGGGGGGTGGGGGGGGGGGGGGGTGGGGGGGGGGGGGGGTGGGGGGGGGGGGGGGTGGGGGGGGGGGGGGGTGGGGGGGGGGGGGGGTGGGGGGGGGGGGGGGTGGGGGGGGGGGGGGGTGGGGGGGGGGGGGGGTGGGGGGGGGGGGGGGTGGGGGGGGGGGGGGGTGGGGGGGGGGGGGGGTGGGGGGGGGGGGGGGTGGGGGGGGGGGGGGGTGGGGGGGGGGGGGGGTGGGGGGGGGGGGGGGTGGGGGGGGGGGGGGGTGGGGGGGGGGGGGGGTGGGGGGGGGGGGGGGTGGGGGGGGGGGGGGGTGGGGGGGGGGGGGGGTGGGGGGGGGGGGGGGTGGGGGGGGGGGGGGGTGGGGGGGGGGGGGGGTGGGGGGGGGGGGGGGTGGGGGGGGGGGGGGGTGGGGGGGGGGGGGGGTGGGGGGGGGGGGGGGTGGGGGGGGGGGGGGGTGGGGGGGGGGGGGGGTGGGGGGGGGGGGGGGTGGGGGGGGGGGGGGGTGGGGGGGGGGGGGGGTGGGGGGGGGGGGGGGTGGGGGGGGGGGGGGGTGGGGGGGGGGGGGGGTGGGGGGGGGGGGGGGTGGGGGGGGGGGGGGGTGGGGGGGGGGGGGGGTGGGGGGGGGGGGGGGTGGGGGGGGGGGGGGGTGGGGGGGGGGGGGGGTGGGGGGGGGGGGGGGTGGGGGGGGGGGGGGGTGGGGGGGGGGGGGGGTGGGGGGGGGGGGGGGTGGGGGGGGGGGGGGGTGGGGGGGGGGGGGGGTGGGGGGGGGGGGGGGTGGGGGGGGGGGGGGGTGGGGGGGGGGGGGGGTGGGGGGGGGGGGGGGTGGGGGGGGGGGGGGGTGGGGGGGGGGGGGGGTGGGGGGGGGGGGGGGTGGGGGGGGGGGGGGGTGGGGGGGGGGGGGGGTGGGGGGGGGGGGGGGTGGGGGGGGGGGGGGGTGGGGGGGGGGGGGGGTGGGGGGGGGGGGGGGTGGGGGGGGGGGGGGGTGGGGGGGGGGGGGGGTGGGGGGGGGGGGGGGTGGGGGGGGGGGGGGGTGGGGGGGGGGGGGGGTGGGGGGGGGGGGGGGTGGGGGGGGGGGGGGGTGGGGGGGGGGGGGGGTGGGGGGGGGGGGGGGTGGGGGGGGGGGGGGGTGGGGGGGGGGGGGGGTGGGGGGGGGGGGGGGTGGGGGGGGGGGGGGGTGGGGGGGGGGGGGGGTGGGGGGGGGGGGGGGTGGGGGGGGGGGGGGGTGGGGGGGGGGGGGGGTGGGGGGGGGGGGGGGTGGGGGGGGGGGGGGGTGGGGGGGGGGGGGGGTGGGGGGGGGGGGGGGTGGGGGGGGGGGGGGGTGGGGGGGGGGGGGGGTGGGGGGGGGGGGGGGTGGGGGGGGGGGGGGGTGGGGGGGGGGGGGGGTGGGGGGGGGGGGGGGTGGGGGGGGGGGGGGGTGGGGGGGGGGGGGGGTGGGGGGGGGGGGGGGTGGGGGGGGGGGGGGGTGGGGGGGGGGGGGGGTGGGGGGGGGGGGGGGTGGGGGGGGGGGGGGGTGGGGGGGGGGGGGGGTGGGGGGGGGGGGGGGTGGGGGGGGGGGGGGGTGGGGGGGGGGGGGGGTGGGGGGGGGGGGGGGTGGGGGGGGGGGGGGGTGGGGGGGGGGGGGGGTGGGGGGGGGGGGGGGTGGGGGGGGGGGGGGGTGGGGGGGGGGGGGGGTGGGGGGGGGGGGGGGTGGGGGGGGGGGGGGGTGGGGGGGGGGGGGGGTGGGGGGGGGGGGGGGTGGGGGGGGGGGGGGGTGGGGGGGGGGGGGGGTGGGGGGGGGGGGGGGTGGGGGGGGGGGGGGGTGGGGGGGGGGGGGGGTGGGGGGGGGGGGGGGTGGGGGGGGGGGGGGGTGGGGGGGGGGGGGGGTGGGGGGGGGGGGGGGTGGGGGGGGGGGGGGGTGGGGGGGGGGGGGGGTGGGGGGGGGGGGGGGTGGGGGGGGGGGGGGGTGGGGGGGGGGGGGGGTGGGGGGGGGGGGGGGTGGGGGGGGGGGGGGGTGGGGGGGGGGGGGGGTGGGGGGGGGGGGGGGTGGGGGGGGGGGGGGGTGGGGGGGGGGGGGGGTGGGGGGGGGGGGGGGTGGGGGGGGGGGGGGGTGGGGGGGGGGGGGGGTGGGGGGGGGGGGGGGTGGGGGGGGGGGGGGGTGGGGGGGGGGGGGGGTGGGGGGGGGGGGGGGTGGGGGGGGGGGGGGGTGGGGGGGGGGGGGGGTGGGGGGGGGGGGGGGTGGGGGGGGGGGGGGGTGGGGGGGGGGGGGGGTGGGGGGGGGGGGGGGTGGGGGGGGGGGGGGGTGGGGGGGGGGGGGGGTGGGGGGGGGGGGGGGTGGGGGGGGGGGGGGGTGGGGGGGGGGGGGGGTGGGGGGGGGGGGGGGTGGGGGGGGGGGGGGGTGGGGGGGGGGGGGGGTGGGGGGGGGGGGGGGTGGGGGGGGGGGGGGGTGGGGGGGGGGGGGGGTGGGGGGGGGGGGGGGTGGGGGGGGGGGGGGGTGGGGGGGGGGGGGGGTGGGGGGGGGGGGGGGTGGGGGGGGGGGGGGGTGGGGGGGGGGGGGGGTGGGGGGGGGGGGGGGTGGGGGGGGGGGGGGGTGGGGGGGGGGGGGGGTGGGGGGGGGGGGGGGTGGGGGGGGGGGGGGGTGGGGGGGGGGGGGGGTGGGGGGGGGGGGGGGTGGGGGGGGGGGGGGGTGGGGGGGGGGGGGGGTGGGGGGGGGGGGGGGTGGGGGGGGGGGGGGGTGGGGGGGGGGGGGGGTGGGGGGGGGGGGGGGTGGGGGGGGGGGGGGGTGGGGGGGGGGGGGGGTGGGGGGGGGGGGGGGTGGGGGGGGGGGGGGGTGGGGGGGGGGGGGGGTGGGGGGGGGGGGGGGTGGGGGGGGGGGGGGGTGGGGGGGGGGGGGGGTGGGGGGGGGGGGGGGTGGGGGGGGGGGGGGGTGGGGGGGGGGGGGGGTGGGGGGGGGGGGGGGTGGGGGGGGGGGGGGGTGGGGGGGGGGGGGGGTGGGGGGGGGGGGGGGTGGGGGGGGGGGGGGGTGGGGGGGGGGGGGGGTGGGGGGGGGGGGGGGTGGGGGGGGGGGGGGGTGGGGGGGGGGGGGGGTGGGGGGGGGGGGGGGTGGGGGGGGGGGGGGGTGGGGGGGGGGGGGGGTGGGGGGGGGGGGGGGTGGGGGGGGGGGGGGGTGGGGGGGGGGGGGGGTGGGGGGGGGGGGGGGTGGGGGGGGGGGGGGGTGGGGGGGGGGGGGGGTGGGGGGGGGGGGGGGTGGGGGGGGGGGGGGGTGGGGGGGGGGGGGGGTGGGGGGGGGGGGGGGTGGGGGGGGGGGGGGGTGGGGGGGGGGGGGGGTGGGGGGGGGGGGGGGTGGGGGGGGGGGGGGGTGGGGGGGGGGGGGGGTGGGGGGGGGGGGGGGTGGGGGGGGGGGGGGGTGGGGGGGGGGGGGGGTGGGGGGGGGGGGGGGTGGGGGGGGGGGGGGGTGGGGGGGGGGGGGGGTGGGGGGGGGGGGGGGTGGGGGGGGGGGGGGGTGGGGGGGGGGGGGGGTGGGGGGGGGGGGGGGTGGGGGGGGGGGGGGGTGGGGGGGGGGGGGGGTGGGGGGGGGGGGGGGTGGGGGGGGGGGGGGGTGGGGGGGGGGGGGGGTGGGGGGGGGGGGGGGTGGGGGGGGGGGGGGGTGGGGGGGGGGGGGGGTGGGGGGGGGGGGGGGTGGGGGGGGGGGGGGGTGGGGGGGGGGGGGGGTGGGGGGGGGGGGGGGTGGGGGGGGGGGGGGGTGGGGGGGGGGGGGGGTGGGGGGGGGGGGGGGTGGGGGGGGGGGGGGGTGGGGGGGGGGGGGGGTGGGGGGGGGGGGGGGTGGGGGGGGGGGGGGGTGGGGGGGGGGGGGGGTGGGGGGGGGGGGGGGTGGGGGGGGGGGGGGGTGGGGGGGGGGGGGGGTGGGGGGGGGGGGGGGTGGGGGGGGGGGGGGGTGGGGGGGGGGGGGGGTGGGGGGGGGGGGGGGTGGGGGGGGGGGGGGGTGGGGGGGGGGGGGGGTGGGGGGGGGGGGGGGTGGGGGGGGGGGGGGGTGGGGGGGGGGGGGGGTGGGGGGGGGGGGGGGTGGGGGGGGGGGGGGGTGGGGGGGGGGGGGGGTGGGGGGGGGGGGGGGTGGGGGGGGGGGGGGGTGGGGGGGGGGGGGGGTGGGGGGGGGGGGGGGTGGGGGGGGGGGGGGGTGGGGGGGGGGGGGGGTGGGGGGGGGGGGGGGTGGGGGGGGGGGGGGGTGGGGGGGGGGGGGGGTGGGGGGGGGGGGGGGTGGGGGGGGGGGGGGGTGGGGGGGGGGGGGGGTGGGGGGGGGGGGGGGTGGGGGGGGGGGGGGGTGGGGGGGGGGGGGGGTGGGGGGGGGGGGGGGTGGGGGGGGGGGGGGGTGGGGGGGGGGGGGGGTGGGGGGGGGCTCCTTCAGCCCCTACCAGCATGGCCAATTGGCCATGCTGACAGAGGCTGATGGGAATTGTAGTTCCTGAACATCTGGAGAGCCGCAGGTTCCCTACCCCTGGTCTAGTGGAATAGCTCAGGAGGATGCTTATTTATAAAAGTGGCTTGACTGTAGTCTATTCCAGTGTTTATCATATGTTTTATCCTGCTCTTATTACATTATGTTCTACTTCTGTAATTCATTTCCTATATTTTGATATTCTATTGTTTTTAAGAATTCTATGCACCTTTCTACCCACCTATGCACCTATCTGTGTGGGGGGGGGGGAATCCTCTGACAGGCAGCCACCACAGCCCTCCAAACAGCCCTTTGGCCACATCAGCACTCTTGTGCCCATGCTGGTATAGTGGGAGCATTCCAGAGGCAAGGCCGGGGGTGAAGATGACATTACTCAGCTTCCACCCTGGCTTTGCCTCCCAGGATGACAGTGCCCAAGACTTGGACTTATACCACCCCTTTGGATGGCATAAGCCCATTGAGCCCAGTTGAGGGTTTTTGGGCAGCAGGGAGGGGGGGGGTTGTGTTTTTTTTTGCCTCCCCTTGCTGCCCAAATCTCTTCAGAGGCGGCAGGGTGGTGCTGCAGTGGCGCCATCCCTGGCTGCCCCAGAGCTCTGGACTGGGCTGCCCAGCACTAAACATTGACTTATTTCAAACATGAAAGTATTTCAAGCATTTAAAATACAAATATATATCAAATATTTAACACTATTAAATGAAACATATAAACGCATAAAACATATGAACATGAAGGAAGGCTAATCAAAGTTAATGAAGGAATGCCAAACAAAACAAAACAAAACAAAAATAGTCTTCACCTGCAGGTGGAAGTCAGCAACAGAGGGAAACAGAACAATTTCCCTGGGAGGGAGTTCAAAAGTTGTGGTGACACAACTGAAAAGGGCCCTTCAGGTTGCCATCGCCTCAGATGGTAGGGGCATCAAAAACAGGGCTCCTGAAGATGATGATGAAGAAGAATTTGGATTTCTACCTCAAAAGGGGTCTACAAACTAGGGGCTTACAAACTCCTTTCCCTTCCTCTTCCCACAACCCTTATGAGGTAGGTGTGGCTGAGGGAGTCCTGAGAGAACTGTGACTTGCCCAAGGTCACCCAGCAGTTTTCTTGTGTAGGAACAGAGGAACAAATCCAGTTCACCAAGTGAAGAGTCTGCTGCTCATGTGAAAGCATGGAGAATCAAATGCATTTCTCCAGGTTAGAGACAACTTGCTCTTAACCACTATACCATGCTGACTCTTCAATGGAATGGCTCCATGCTCTGTCAGTTTGGGGGCAAATGTCCCATAATCGTTGTTTAATTAATACCCTGGCCTGTTGATGCCCAAGGTGCAATAGAGCTATGCTAGACATGCCAAGAGCAATTTTCCTTCTGTTATTCTCAACTGTCTGGAATGGAAATTATCGGCAAAGTTTAATGGAGTTAAGCCAGAAGGAAAGAGTTTTAGCTTGAACCAGAAATATATGGCTTGAAGCCAGGCATGAACTTCTAGCAGGACCAGCCTGCTTTTAACTTAAGCAAGGCATTGGATATACAGCTCTATGAAATCTAGACTGGGTTGCTTCTATTTTTTGGTAGTAATCACACAGGATCAGCATGTGTAGTACATGAGTTACATCTGATATAGCAAGATAAGAGGGCCAATCTCAATTCTTCACCTCTATTAAAAAGCTGTTAATCTAACTTTCTGTAACTCGTTCAAGTAATTGTCCAAGATGAAAGTAGCTCTTACCAAACAAAATTGTTTGAAAAGGGCTTGAACTCTTGGTTAGCTAACAAACTCAGCCTGAAAAGATTAGTATCATCACAGCACCAGTTACAGTTTAATACGTTTACATACAGTTTAATACAAAGAATGTTCAGAAACTGCAGCTTGTGCAGAATGATGCATGAAGCTATCAGAAGCATTTATCCCTGATCCTGCAGTAATTACACTGGCTACTTATATGCTATTAACCCTATTCAAGGAGTTCTTTTTGTCCTTTAAAGCCCTACATGGCTTAAGGCCATATTCTCTCATATGTTCCTGACTGGGAATCAAGATCATAGGGAGAAACTCTCTTGACTGTCCCATCAATCAAAGAAGCTTGTCTGGTGGGCATGTGAGAAGGCCTTTTCTGTATCCAAATCTCCTGGTGATGCATAGGAGTCTTGAATCACTGCCTGGACATGGTGGATAATTGGCTAAAAGTGAACAAATTGAAACTAAACTCTGGGATGTAATGTCAGTTGGGAAGGCAGAGGCCTTGAAGGACACTTTTGATGGAGTTCAGCTGACCCTTGCAGACTCAGTTAAAAGCTTCAGGGTCATCCCGGATCCAACTTTATTGCTAGAGAAGCAAGTTAATGCAGCTGCAAAAAAGGTTTTCTAGCAACACGGCCTAGCCCGTAAGATGACCCTTAACTGATATACCTGGCCTGGCCACCTGGATCCATGCCAAAGAAACATGAAGACAAGGCATTTGTAATGCCCTGTAGATTGGTTTCTCCAAAATTGACTCAGAAATTCCAAATCGTTCAGTATGTTACAATTAAACTATTAGCAGGAGTTACATGGAGCATATATATTACTCTCATTCTGCAGATGTCCCACTGGCTGCTCATTTGCTACCAATCTCAAAGGTATTGGCTACCACATACAAAGCCCTTCATGACCTTGGCCCCTGTTATTTGCTGAGCCATATCTCTCCCCAAGATTCACTTCACTCATGTCTGCAGGTGCCCTTCTGCAAATGGACAGCATCAACACATTCTTTCTCCATTATGGCTTCTGCCTTGTGGAATGGCTTGCCTGAAGAGGCTAGGAAAGTTCCCACTCTCTGGACCTTCTGCAAATTATGCGAAACTGAACTATTCAAGAGCATTTTTCTGTGCAGACAATAGGGTTGCACTGTGCAAAATAGTTCACAAACTTACGCGGATAAATGTCTGAGACTGTGTCTATACTGCTGCATATAGCTTACTGTAAGCAGGATCCTATTATGTAATTTCGGTACTGCTTAATGTGTCGTGTTAATACCTGTGTTTTGCTTCAGTTCTTTCTGGGGTTCCAGACTTCTAAAATCCTAACCCATTGGTTATTAAATGTCCCATTTTGTTGATTGCACTGACTCAACATGTATAATCTGCCTTGTGTCGCTGTGAGAAAGGTGGATTATAAATAGTGTAACTAATAAATAAATAAAGATTATGGAATAACCTCCTCTGGGAGGAGTGCCTGATCCCCTCACTTTTGATCTTCAGGAGGAAGATGAAGACAGTTATACTTACAACTGCGTTTGGCTAATTCAGTTTTTATTTATTGGCAGTCCTAATTGAGATTTTAAACTGTTTTTTTAATGTATTTTATGACTGTTTCTTTATTTATATTGAGGTGCAAGGTAGGAAAGCTTATGTTTTACAGGTGTATTTAAAAAAAGAAGCCCAGTCTAAAGCAGAAAATACCTTTACAAACTTTGAGTGCTGCAAGGTAGGAAAGTGACTAATATTTGTTTTAAGTTAAGGACAGCCTTACCCAGAGCCCCAGCGGCAGGATGCGGCATCACAATTGTGCCTCCCCACCACCTCCAAGGGGGCTTTCCAGTAGTGCAGGAAGGCAAAAAACAAAGACCACCCCCCTCTGCTACTGGAGAGCCCGAAAGGCTGGGGTAAGTCTGAGAGCTGGCGTAACTGCCACGAACCCCAGGTGGAAGTCAACTAATGTCAGCTCCACTCCTGGAACTCTCTCCCCCGCTGTGCCAACGCGCGGAACCAGCAACAGCATGGGAGTGCAGTGTGCATCACTTCTGCAGCGTGATTCCCCTCCCCCCTTTTGGATGGGATTCCTAATGGTCCTAATAAAGGATGAGTACAAGTGGTTGAAACACAGAAATTATTCATCCTAGATCTTGCAATAAATTGCTGGTGTCAACCCCTCCCTAGTTGAATATGCAAACAAGATTTTACCTCATGGGATGGTGTTGCTGGACTGGTTTCTCTAGCTTGATAATCTCTTGCGGGAAAATAAATCTAAATTTCTAGAAGCAGATCTGAGCAGCTACAACAGCTGATGTGAAGGGTTCGTGCAGGAAAGAAACAAGGCATGGGTAAGGTTGTGCTAGGTCGCTGACAGTTTGTAAAGGTATTTTCTGCTTTAGACTGGGCTTCTTTTTTAATATACCTGCAAAACATATGCTTCTCTCCTCTTATGAATTACACCTTTTCTGTTTAAAGTAACTCTATTCATCTCTTCTGAAAGGACTTGGCTTCAGTTTACTGACAAGGGTGTTTGACCCCAAATGATAGTTTCTTGCTGTAAGTGACCCTTACAACCTCTTTGTGAAACAGGTATTATTCTCCCAATAATGTATGAGGGCATGCTTGCTTAAGGTCTTCTAGTGAATTCATGGCTGAGGGAAAATTTCAACCAGGGAATTCCTGATTCATGGTTCAGCCTCTAAGCCATTAATGCAACAGCGGCTTACTTGCTTGTTTTTGCTGCACCAGATTGATTTACTTTGAATTTTTCTGTGCCACAACTCTGAGAGATGAGTTCAAATTGAGTATACTATCTGGAACCGGCACTTCAAGCTCTCATGCAGATAACACGCTTGGATGGGTGTCCACAGCCTGAGGCAGCAAATGCCTTTTCCTCCCAAGAGCATGCTAATATAGCATAGCGACTTGATGGGTGGCCTGGGAAATTCCTGGCGCAAATTTCACCTCACTGTGAACTCACAGAATAGCTTTTAGGCAACCCTCTATTCACTCGGCCTCAGGTCCAAATTACATGCTCTACAAAAAGCACTCTAATGTTGAAATCTAAATAGATTGTTCCCCATGGGAACACTTATCTTGCAATGTGATATCATTTCTATTGTGAGCTTCGCTACCCCCCCTGCCCCAAATCACTGGATGCCAGTGGAAGGGTTGCAAGGAACACTTTATTTATTTAAATATTTTTATCTTGCTTTTTCCATACTGGGGACTAAGAGTGGTTTATAAAGTACAACACATGACACGAGAAACTTAAAACAAAAACATACAGCTTAATAAGCTCCAAATCAAATCTAAAACAAGTGAAGAGATACCGGTATGATAATGTGCCAACCTGGTGCTGACTCCACTGACAGACGCCTGCACGGGCTGGCTCGTGCGCGTCTGGCCAAGCCCAGGATTTAAGTTAACCTGCAAAATAAAGGGGTAAATGCTCAGCTCAGGTCATGGCCAGCTGGCTCAAACGTCCTCCCTTTCTTGCAATGTAATGTTACTTGCAATATAACATTACTACAATTTAAGTTTTTATTATGGGGAAGAACTCAACACAATGGCACAGTTTTTGACAATGTTCCCAGGTCGCACAAAACAAGTTCCAATCTTCATTCCAATTCTGCAATACAAGTAAAATAATATCTGCCCATCTTATGGAATTGTTGTAAGAGTTATGGACATATATATGAACCACTTTTAATACTGGAAATGCATACATCGAATGCTAAATGTTGTTGTTGATGATGATATTGTTGAAAGAGTGTAAGGAACCAGTAAAGTCCAGGCCAAAAGTAACTTTCCAAGTTCTTTATTGAGCTGGCATTCTAAGTCAATCACAAGCAATGCGGGAACTGACCCCCCAACGTTCGAACAGCCTCTTTTACGGGCTCCCCAGCAGTTCCTGCCAAAGTTAGATAAACACCTTTTTTAGTTCCCATCCAAAAACCACCTTGAAACAGTTTCACACAGACAGGCAAAAGAAACAGGAGATACAGATACTAGAAACTACAGATACTAGAACACTCCCCAATCTGGGCATCCCGCCAACCTTGTTAGACGAAAACCTTCCAAGGCTAAGCAGCAACTTTACAAAGAGCTTTGATAACTGCCCTTTGCTTCAGAGCCCAACTTAGGTGCTGGTTATTAACTCTGAAGTCATAAGTGGTTGGATAGCAGGAGACTTAAAGGATCTTACAGTACAGCAAAGATTTTGGGGACAGGTCCTGCTTTGTGCATTGGCACTTCCTAAAGTAAAGTAGTTAGGTAAAAGGAAGAGGGTCTTCTCAGTGGTAGCATCCTATTCATGAGACATCCTCCCTTTGGAGGTCTATCCAATGTCTACACTGACACTAGGGTTAAACACTAGGTGAAAACATTCCTTTTTTCCCCTCGGGCTTTAAAAAAACAAATCTGCATTGAATTTTTTTTAACATCTGAGCTTAACAATAACATGTAAGATCAACCTGCATAGGATGTTTGATCAAACATGTTGTTGTTATACTAAGGTGTTGAATTTTACAGCTGAGTTCCTTTTTGAGATGCTGTGTCATTGATTTTATTATTATTTTATTCTGCATTATTTATTGTTTTCGATGATATTGGAAATAGAATTGCCAACAAGCCTGGAAGAAAATGTCTTTTCCCTTTAATAGAGGCTTAATGTGTTGAGACTGGCATCTCCAGCTTTCCATGGGATGGAGATAAATAACATCACCTGATAAATAACATCCCATTAAGCCTCTATAAAGGAACAAGACATTTTTTTTCTCTAGGCTAGTTGGCAACCCTGTTTTGAAGCAATCTCATACACCCATGTGGGTTGAGAGTGTGGGGTATACATTTATTAAATGTACTATGTTAAATGTACTATTATCTTGGGTGTGCCACAAAGTGACTCTACCTTTGTGATGTTATCATGCATGCTGCTAACTGCCTCTGCTTTATTTTGTGATGTTATCATGCATGTTGCTGACAGCCTGTGCTTTTCTTTGTCTCTTCATAGACAGCCAAATCAGAAAGAATGCTAATTATGGCACCAACAATTCATCAGACCTAAATCATCTTAATGAAGAGAAAGATCAAACCTACCTGGATGAGAGAATTTCCATTCCAGATATTCCTGGAGTAAGTTTTGGGCAGGAGGTTACAAATGCATTATTGGGGTCTAGACTGGTTGCTGAGCTAACTTTGCAGTGGGTTTGCCTGCTTTTTTTTAATCCTGCTGCTGTGAAGTGTCCATTTTACCTACCTATTTTCTTTGTGAGACTTTTCTGGGGAGGTTGATCTCTGCTGCTGCTCTGTATGTGTGTGTGGGTGCGTGAAGGTGTGCGTGCGTGCGTGCGGGCATGTGTGCATGCGTGTCATAGACAGGCCCTCAAGAACCAAAGATAGTCTGGACACAGTTCTTAGCAGGTTCAGTTGTTTAATGAGCCTGGAACCAAGACAAAGGCTAGAAACAGAAACAGTGACCTGCAAACTGAACCACAACGTTGCTGCCACAAGCTAGCTCAGCTGCAACTTCTCTGCTATAGTCAGCTTCCCATTTATTAGTGCACAGAGGCGTAGCTAAGAGAAATGGAGACCAGGGCAAAATCTGAGTTGGGGGCGGGGGAGCAATATGGGCAGCCTCCCCCACTACAACTAAAGAACAATTTTTTGCACCAGGTAATCTCAAAGCCACTATCACATTATAGAGCATCTCCCAACTCACAAATCTGAACACAGCAATGGGACATGCCACACATCAGAAATAAAATTTTTGACAACTTTTTCAAAATGCTTTCAAAATGTTTAACAACTGTTATAACACTTAAAAGTGTTCTGAGTGTCATATGACAAATGCTTTCAAAATGTTTTATTACTGCTGTGAATAATGTTTTATTAACCTACACTCATTCCTTTGCATTTCTTCCAAGCCTTGCCAGAAATAGCCAATTTGGATTAATATCAAACCTGCCCAAGTAAGGCACAGTAGAAACAAACCTGAATTTCCATGTCTTCCTCTGAATGTCTATTTCATACTTGTATCTACAAGAACTCCAAGCACTGCAGATTCATCCTCTAATTGCTAAGGGTACAGCCCAAAGTAACCCCTGGATGACCCAAAGGTTCTTCCCAGAGAGAGGGGGGGGGGGAAGAGAGAGAGAGAGAGAGAGAGAGAGAGAGAGAGAGAGAGAGTTGAGTGCTAAAACTGTGCAGAACTTCCACATTCAGAGGCAATTAAACCTCTGTGCTAAGAGGCAACATCAGACTTTGGCCTCTATGCCTTGTTGTTGAACCTCAGGGAGTTTACTGTGGGGAGTTTACTCCAAGCATTTCAACACATCACTCTCTACAATCCGAGATGCAGAGAAATTATGAACAGCTATGTGTTTGTGTCCCCTGCTCTTTCTTCTGTTACCTCTGTCCTAGGCATAGGCACAAGTCAAGACAAAGTCAAATAGCAAATAAGACGGCCGTTTCTTGGTCAGGAAGATATTTTATTCAGGCCTGATAACAGCAACAGATAGCTATCTGGGTACCTGAGAGTTCAGGACCCAGATCAAGGGTGTGCATAAACTTTTATAGAGATCACAAGTGGGTGCAGTTTGCTCAGTTAACCGATCAATTTCCACGCCTCTTGTGCTACCTTGTATGGCAAACAGTTCCATGTTACAAGAGCTAAATAGCAAGGTTAATACTTATTCTGCATAGCAACTCATGGTGGCCAAGAGGTGGGGGCTACCCAGAATGTTACAGAACAAAGAACTTTTCTTAGTATTGCAAAAAAACAGCAGAGGCAGACATCTTCTTGGAAACTGTCATAAGATGTGGCTAATACATGCTAGCTTGCGGTTATGTTCAGACACCTGTTAGCTACTTCACGATATGAAGATCAAAAGTTAGCTAGCTTGTGGTCAATGCTTAGGCATCTATTAGCTTAATGCAGCGAAAACCTGATTTTTGTAAGTTTAACTCAAGCAGAGAATCTTTCTGCTCTGACCCTCCCACCTTTTGATCTATCTAAGCCATGTTCACACTTCTAGGCTCCTTTGTCTACAATTTAGACATCACAAACAAGCAGTGGTGACATTGAAACATTGAAAATATAGCTATTATTAAAACATCCTACATTGTGCAGAACTAGGGTTGCCTGCTACAGACTGGGAAATACTTGGAGATTTTCAAGGTGAAACCCGAGGAAAGGGGGTTCAGAGACAGGACAGACTTCAGTGGAGTGCAATGCAGAATCTACCATACAAAGTTGTCATTCTCTCCTGGTGAACTGATCTCTGTACCTGGAAATCATTCGTAATTCCAGGAGATCTCCAGCCACCACCTGGAGGTTGGAACAATATATGACTTGCGCTCCTTAGTGAACTATTTTGTATCTGAAATTCATTCCACTATCTATAGTGAAAAACCATATTATGCACTTACTTACTTACATTATGCACGGTATTATAAAATTATATGCCAAAAGCTATACCAAAACCAAAAAGGATTAAAGATAGATCTTTTTCAAGTGGAATCAAGTATGCAACACTTACATCACATACATATATTGCATAATTTTTAAAAACTATATGGCTTATGCATAATATAAAAAATCTACTAATTAAAACTTTGCAGGTTCAATTGTTCAAGTTTTATGGCTGGATGCATTCTAGCATTTATGAGATTATTCTGTAAACTCTGCAGATTCTGAATCTCCAAAGTTTATGGCCGGTGTGCTGTTTGCATAATGCAGTTTTATAGTGCTAAACCATTATTCAAAAAGGGATTATTTTCATATTCAATGTATTAAAGATCTCATGTAAATGCAATTCACAGATATCATACTGTGCTTATGCTGGAAGATAACAGGTAAACGTCTTCTGATTAGCCGCAAAGCTCTGATTAGCCCCCTCGTGAGGCAAAAGCCTGTCTACAAAACTGAAAGCAAAAAGTCATATTTTCTTTTCAAATTTATCAGTGCAATTTTCAGAAGGGCATGCATGTTCTCTTCTGAACTACCTGGCTGGCTCTGTCCCAGCCCTTTCGTCAGTTTACTCGCCCCCCCCCCCTTCATGAGGCAAAGCTGAAAGTAGGAGCTAATGAGAAGAAGGGTCATTTGCATGCAGGCTCTGAGGATGCTGGGGGGACAGTTTGGAGGAAAAAACTTTTGGAGGGGCAGAAAGGGATGAGGGCAAATTACAAAATAGTGATTTGCAGTTGCCCTGAGGATGCTGGGAAACTGGTTAAAATGAAATTGAGGCTCACCATAACTTGAAAGGTTTGATGATTGTGGAGACATAAATACCAAGCTAAGTGAGTTTTTTTGCAGAGCAAGAGAAACAGAGGAACCGAGAGAATGCAAGCAGGCAAGCATGTGGACCGATTTAGTCATTTTGCACACACACACCCACATGACTCCCACAGTGGGCGCCCGGGACATTTGTCCCCGGATGTCCATATGGGAGCTTCTCCACTATTAGTGCAATAACCTCTTGCAGCTGGGTTACTTTAGTCTGGCTCCTGCAAAGATTTTGCTTCCAATTCAGCTCTCCCCATAGCTGCTTACCTGCTGTTGCGTCTCCTTTGCTGTAAATTAGCGTGCAGTCTTCTTTTGTGTTGCTCCTGGGGCTCTGGAGATGGAGAGGGGTATGTGTGATGGAGCTGGTACCCCTCTGTCTTAGCATTAAGAGGCTGAAGAGTCTCAGAGCTTGACCCTGGGGAATCTGAGAGCTTGGACCTGACTGTGGATCCCAGCCTGAATGCTCTGCCTGAGCCTCTGGACCTGGTCCTGCAGGAACTACTGACTGCTCAGGCTCTGCATTTACAGGCAGTGCCTGGGAATCTGGAACCAAAATTGTCCCCTGGACTGGAACCTCCAAGTCCTTTCCAGAGGACTAAATCTTAAGAGGACTCTCGTACCTTTTGAAGTCCTATTACTGCTACATAGTGGTACAAAAAAGCACCTCTGTGCTATTTTTCCCTTGCTGCAAATCCAAAAGGTATTTATGCCGTGTTGGATTTGCCTTTCTTCTATCTGGACCTGGTAATATTAGATTTAATCCCCACCTCACTCTTTTCCCCCTCATAAGTGGCAACACCAGCAAGACTCTGCATTTTATTTGTGTTGGCCTGTTATTTTAATGTTTGACATCTGCTGTTGAGTCCTCTAAAAGTAGTACATTATTGCCTTCACACTCCAGCACCTAAATCTTCCCTAATTAGAAGAGAAGAAGAGTTTTGGATTTATATCCCCCCAGTGGTGGGATCCAAAAATTTTAGTAACAGGTTCCCATGGTGGTGGGATTCAAACAGTGGCGTAGCGCGAATGGGGCTGGGCGGGGCACGATGGGGGCGTGGCCGGGCATTCCGGGGGCGGGGCATTAATAATTTCTCTGTTACTGTTAAAACTCTTACTGTAAAAAAGTTCCTAATTTCCAGCTGGTATCTTTCTGTCCATAATTTAAACTCATTATAGCAAGTCCTATCGTCTACTGCCAACAGAAACAACTACTTCTCCTCTAATTGACTGCCTGTCAAATACTTAATACTTTCAAATACTTAATTTTGTTTCTAGAAATCAAAAGA
The DNA here is from genome assembly GCF_021028975.2 of Sphaerodactylus townsendi. NCBI lineage: Eukaryota > Metazoa > Chordata > Lepidosauria > Squamata > Sphaerodactylidae > Sphaerodactylus > Sphaerodactylus townsendi. The sequence goes on from NC_059426.1 coordinate 65,887,737, forward strand.
AGGAGACTTTCCTTAAACCAGGAACTTTACCATATTTCTAAAACATGTTTTTAAAACAGCCCAACAGGGAGAATTATCCCGTTTTCTACCTTTGCTAACCAGCCACATAGGAAATAACAGGACTTTATGATTTTTGGACCTAATGGAATTTCTAATGGAACAGCAGACCCAATTAGTAAACCCCTCTCAGCTCACACAAATAATTAGTAACCCACTCTCCGGAACTGGTGAGAACCTGCTGGATCCCATCTCTGTATCCCCCCTTTCTCTCCTGTAGGAGACTCAAAGGAGCTTACAATCTCCTTGTCCTTCCCCCCTCACAACAAACACCCTGTGAGGTGGGTGAGGCTGAGAGAGCTCCGAAAGCTGTGACTAGCCCAAGGTCACCCAGCTGGCGTGTGTGGGAGTATACAGGCTAATCTGAATTCCCCAGATAAGCCTTCACAACTCAAGCGGCAGAGCTGAGAATCAAACCCGGTTCCTCCAGATCAGAATGCACCTGCTCTTAGCCACTACGCCACTGCATAAAAAAATAAGCACATGTCCAGCCCCCTGCAGTAAGACCACATTCTCTTCCACTGGCCAGTTATAAAAGGCTTCTCAAACTGAGTGACCACTAATCTGAGCTTACCTTACTGAAGGGAAACTGCAGCTGATTTTAAACATGGGAGTGGCAAGGCCAAAGAGCTTCCCTGTGAGATTTTGCACGGGCTTCTGCTCTTGTTCAAAGTGTGCTGCAACCTGTACAAAGCAGCTCTGCAGGCTGAGTGAGCATGTCAGCATAATACCTGCAAAGGCTATGCATCTCCGATGTGCAAACCGTGCACAGGTAGCTGTATTACTTGGGTTGCAAAACAGTTCAAATGAGAAGTGGAGACCACAAAAAGCTCCTTTGCCTCAATGGCATCACAAGCAGGCCTAAATGCCATGGAAAGATGAAAGTGATCGGCACCGAGAATCTTGTGACCGTATTATTACTTAAGCATGTCTTTCTGTGACAAAGTAAAGCAAACTTGCATAAGACAGGGAGGCTGTTTTGCTTCGTCAGGTTTATAATAAGCCAGAGGTTAATGGCATTGGAGGAAGGAAGTAATTTTGCAACTAATGAGAATGCCATAACTTTCTTTGACTTTATCAGTCAGCTCCTTAGCATGTCTACTCTGAAGTAGATGAAGCTTACTCACATGGAAGCATATGCGGTTTTACAGCTTAATCCTATGAGTAGTTAGTTGGCCACTGCAATTGAGGGGCTCAGTTACAGCTAACTCTGCACAGGGTTGCAGCCCCAACCTTCTGAAATGTTACTGGGAGACAAATACTCTGACGTGGATGAGAAGACAAACAGTGCTCCAGAAGAGCTTCCTTCTTTACAGTAACTAAAAGGAAAGTGCTGAGCATACTTTGCCCCAAAACCCCTCACAAGGTTATATTCAGAATGACTCACGCACATTGGCCTGTACCCATGGATTTTGCCGGATTGGACTTTCTCACATCCTTTCCCACATGCAGTCCACTGAACATCCTGACATTTATTCCTGGGATGGTCAGTGAACCTTCAGGAATAGCACAGGCATCTGCAGGTAGAAAGGAGAACTGTCAGAAAAGAAATCACTTCTAAAGTCACTCTTCTAAAGACCTCTGTTCATCTTCAGAACCTCGTCAGTCAGAACCACTGAATGGATGTGTATGTTTTTCCCAACAGCAGTTGCCAGGCTTGGGGAGGATATAGAATATTTGGAAAATAATCAGGCAATAAAGAGCAAAGAAGGAAAGGTGATGCAAGGGAGAGATCGAAGAACATTTTTTTGTTTGTTTGATTAGATTAGTATGCTGCCTTTCCCCTTATGGGCTTAGGGCGGCTTTCAACAATTCTATAATAAATATCGTAAAATAAAACTACAGTACAAAATACATTAAAATCTAAAATGTATGTGACAGATTTTCAACCATTGCATATCCAACGCAAGGAGGGGAGGGAGGATGGCAGAAGAGTGAAAGAGGGAGGCCGGACTGATGGAAAACCGTAGCTGCCTCAAATATATGCCTGGTGGAACAGCTCTGCCTTACAGGCCCCGTAGAATTGCATCCAGTCCCACAGGGCCCTGGTCTCACTAGATAGAATGCTCTGCTAGGTTGGGACCAGGGCTGAAAATGCCCTGGTCCTGGTCAAAGCTAGCCAGACATCTCTCAGGCCAGCGATCATCAGTAGATTTTCACTTGCTGATTATAGTGCTCTTCAGGGAACATATTAGGAGCCATCTAATATGCAACTTATCCCTGAAATCAGGCTCCATCCCTGAAGACTGGAAGATGGCCAATGTCACACCAATCTTTAAGAAAGGGTCTAGGGGGGACCCAGGAAATTACAGGCCAGTCAGTTTGACATCTGTTCCTGGTAAATTAGTAGAATCTATCATTAAAGATAAAATTATTAAACATGAAGAAAAGCAAGACCTGCTGAGGAAGAGTCAGCATGGCTTTTGTAGAGGCAAGTCCTGTCTTACAAACTTACTAGAGTTCTTTGAGGGTGTAAACAGACATGTGGATAAGGGGGAACCAGTGGACATTGTCTACTTGGATTTCCAAAAGGCTTTTGACAAAGTTCCTCACCAGAGACTGTTGAGAAAACTCAGCAATCAAGGAATAAGAGGGGAAGTCCTCCTATGGATTAAAAACTGGTTGAGGAACAGGAAAAGAACGGGTGGGTATAAATGGGAAGTTCTCACAATGGAGAGATGTAGGGAGTGGTTTCCCCAAGGATCCATTTTGGGACCAGTGCTCTTTAACTTATTCATAAATGACCTGGAAGTAGGGGTGGGTAGCGTGGTGGCCAAGTTTGCAGATGATACCAAATTATGTAGGGTGGTGGGAACCACAAAGGATTGCGAAGAGCTCCAAGCAGACCTTGATAAATTAGGTGAGTGGGCTAAGAAATGGCAAATGCAGTTCAATGTAGCAAAATGTAAAATGATGCACATAGGGGCAAAAAATCCAAACTTCACATACACGCTACAGGGGTCAGTGCTATCAGTCACAGACCAGGAAAGGGATTTGGGCGTCTTAGTTGATAGTTCCATGGGAATGTCAACTCAATGCATAGCAGCTGTGAAAAAGGCAAACTCTATGCTGGGAATAATTAGGAAAGGAGTTGATAATAAAACTGCAAGGATTGTCATGCCCTTATATAAAGCAGTGGTGCGACCGCACTTGGAGTATTGTGTTCAGTTCTGGTCGCCACATCTCAAAAAGGATATCGAAGAGATAGAAAAAGTGCAGAGAAGGGCAACGAGGATGATTGAAGGATTGGAGCACCATCCTTATTTATTTATTTATTTATTTATTGGTTCCACTTTTATACCGCCCTCCCCCAAAGGGCTCAGGGCGGTTTACATCACAATAAAAGCGGATAACAGGATAATGAGGAGAGGCTGCAGCGTTTGGGACTCTTTAGTTTGGAGAGGAGACGGCTGAGGGGGGATATGATTGAAGTCTATAAAATTATGCATGGGGTAGAAAATGTTGACAGAGAGAAATTTTTCTCTCTTTCTCACAATACTAGAACCAGGGGGCATTCATTGAAAATGCTGGGGGGAAGAATTAGGACTAATAAAAGGACACACTTCTTCACGCAACGTGTGATTGGTGTTTGGAATATGCTGCCACAGGAGGCGGTGATGGCCACTAACCTGGATAGCTTTAAAAAGGGCTTGGGCAGATTTATGGAGGAGAAGTCAATCTATGGCCACCAATCTTGATCCTCCTTGATCTCAGATTGCAAATGCCTTAGCAGACCAGGTGCTCAGGAGCAGCAGCAGCAGCAGAAGGCCATTGCTTTCACATCCTGCATCTGAGCTCCCAAAGGCACCTGGTGGGCCACTACGAGTAGCAGAATGCTGGACTAGATGGACTCTGGTCTGATCCAGCAGGCTAGTTCTTATGTTCTTATGTTCTTATGTTCATCTGGAAAGGGGCACCCAGCAGCAGCCTTCGTCTGGCCCGGCAGTGGCTTCTCTCAGGTCTGGCGAGGTGGAGTGAGGGAGAGGGATGAGGGGGGCGATTTTCTGCCCCCCACATGACCCCAATGGTGCGTGCCCAGGGTGCAGTGCCCCCCCATCCCGTGGCAGCTACGTGGCTGTATCTGGAAGGCAACGAGAGTGCTATGCCTGAATTAGAAGCCACACCCTGAAAATTGGAAGACCAAAGAATGAATCCCCACTCCCACATTACTCAGTATTTATTATATTTTTATCCCAATCTTCTGCATAGTATTCTGCCCTCCATTTCATATTAACCACAGCCCTGTGAGGTAGGGTAGCCTGAAGACCAGTTGCTCAAAATCAGCCAAGGGGTTTGAACCTGCATTCCCCCATTCCTCATCCAGTATCATTATAGCACTCTGGCTCTTCCATGACCTCCCAAGTGGTATTGTTAGTGCATTAGAAATAACTGAATTGCATTAAAATACACTGGCTGGTTATTTCTTCAACTGTGAGCAGGTAGGGAATTTGCTTTACTGTGCTCTCTGGAAAGAAAAAAGAAGTAAGTGAGCATGCTGGCTGGCAGTCAAATGTCTGAGAAACAGTAGTCTGAGGGCACCTGTCCAGCCCCAACGCAAGATCCTTGCTCTCCTCACTCCTTTTCACTGTCTTTACTGTAACTTTTTTGTTCTCCAGCATGGCTTCAGTTTTAGGAAGCTCTGGGCTTTCACTGGACCTGGATTCCTCATGAGCATTGCCTATCTGGATCCAGGAAATATTGAGTCAGACCTGCAATGTGGAGCTATTGCTGGCTTTCAGGTGAGCACAGGAGGACAACATGGGCTGATTGGGTGCCAACAGGAAGGAATAGCTCTTTCTTATAACTGCAAGAATTTACAAGATCAGCACTTGCTAGAGTTGGTTCTCTCTGGAGCACTGGAGATTTATGGCATTGTTGTAATATTTGCTTTATTTACAAATATGCAGGATGAAAAGAAAGACTGGTACAGGGTAGCTGATCACATCATCTGTCTTATCTCTGCTTAAGGATGGCACTGTATTTCTCTGTCTCTGCCAAAGTCAAAATGACTGTTTTTTTCACACACGTCTTCTCTCCTCTGCTGGGAGATGTCCCCCCCTTCAGGTTCTGATGGGCACTTAAAAGAGCCCTCTGTGGATCATTTCCTAATCATTAGTCACAGTAAAGAACATTAGCATTCTTTTCCTATAGGCTCTGGCTCCCCCCAGGTACAGCATGAACGAGGGACCACCAAGTGCCGACTAAGACCACAGTGTTAGACCAGTTCCCAGTGATCAGACATCAAACTCACAACAGTATACAGAGTGAGGGGGGGGGGGTGTCCGTTGCTTGTTCGGGTTAAAGGTAATGCAGATAGTAGTGTGGTTCATCCCCAGCCACAATGAAGCTAAAGTTCTGGCGTTCGGCTTGTGTCCTACTGTCTCACAGAAAACCCCAAATGACCTTCCTGGCTTGTGTCCTACTGTCTCACAGAAAACCCCAAATGACCTTCCTGAGTGACTATGTACTCTTGCTCTCCTCACAGCTGCTCTGGGTCCTACTTTGGGCCACAATCCTGGGGTTGCTCTGCCAAAGACTGGCCATTCGGCTTGGGGTAGTTACAGGCAAGGACTTGGGAGAGATATGCCATTACTATTATCCCAAGGTAAGTAATCTGGCTGTCAATTACTAGTAGGAGATATCCAAATCAGCGGCAGCTTATTATGTTCTTAGAAATGGGAATAACTATGGCCAGTTCAGTAGCTGCCAAACTACTAGGTTGTAGATAATTGTAAGCTGTCTTGTACCTGTCTATGGTTTTAATTTCCTTTAGTCTAATGTTCATCTCTTAACAACTGTAATATCATATGGTGATTAGTTATAACAGTATGTTCTCTGTGTGTGGAGCAAGCACTGTGGTGAAACTTGTCTGCATCCTTTTTAATAGTCTGGAGCTACAAAACTACTGTGCAGAATGCAACAGAACTGAGGGAATGTGCTGCTCAAAATTGAGATCAGAGAAGTCTTAAGCCATTGGTTATTCTGTCCGACAGCTTATTACAATATGGTTCCGTTTGCTGCAGGTTCCACGTATTTTGCTCTGGATCATGATAGAAATTGCCATAATTGGCTCTGACATGCAGGAAGTGATTGGGACAGCGATTGCCTTCAACCTTCTGTCCTCTGGACGGTAATGATCTCCATTCTTCTACAGGACATGCAAGGGAGAGAAAAGATGTATGCATCTCAGAGTCATTTCTTGACTTCTGTTATTACCAAATGTATGTTGCACTGGAGTAGATAGTAAGATTTTTTAAAAAAAGACTTTATAGGGTAATGGTAGAGATTGGGGTGATGCATGGCAACACCATCTTTGCCTTCTCTTCTTTTTCTTTGAGAGTCAGGAATAGTTTATAGTAAGAAATCCTCTCAGAAGTCGGTCCAGTTAAGGGACTAAAATATACTTATAGGTCTGCTTTATGTATACTAGACTGATTCTGTTCTTTCCAGTCACATCACTCAAGGTGGTCGGTACAAACTTCCCAAAACAAGGGACACAGCAAAGGTTTGCTCCCCTAAATCTTAAAAAAAAAAAAATAGAGAGAGAGCCCAACTATTTTCATCTAAAGTTGAATTTCCTGGTAGATTGATCTCCATGGCTTCTGGCTTTTTTCAAGTTAAGCTCCATGATTTTTTAATTGCTGGTCAGCAGCTGAATTTCTGCCTGTCAGAAACATGGTGTTGATCAAATGGGTGGCAGAAAAGGCCAGAGTCGGAAGGATTTACAAAACCTGCAGCCTTATTTTTAGACTAAGATATTTGTTTAAGGTAGCAGAATGCTGTTTCTGGCTTTAAATGTTACAATCAGCATAGTGATCTCTGTGATTTCCTGTTTGCAGTATCCCTTTGTGGGGTGGAGTATTGATCACCATTGTGGACACTTTCTTCTTCCTGTTCTTGGATAAATATGGTATGTATTTCAGAAGGAAATAAATGACTTTACTATCTTTGACCGGAACAGACAATGAAATGTCTAAAGGTTGTGGTGTAAGGTGATTTCCCATGGAGTCCTCTCATATTTATTGCACAGTAATGAGAACTTAAGTTAAACATTAATAAAATGGGAAGTACCCTTGATTCCTTCTTGAAATGAGAGAGCTTCATTCTGTCTTGTCCTTTCCCAGGTCTCAGGAAACTGGAAGCCTTTTTTGGTCTCCTCATAACAATCATGGCAGTGACATTTGGCTACGAGGTAAAATCACAGTTTTGTGTGGCTTGATACTTGCCCTCCCTTATAAGGTTCTGTGTCTGGTACAAGCAGAGGAACATAAACACATAAGAAAAACCTGCCTCCAGTGGTGTCCCTTCAGATACTTTCAATTCAAAACCCCCCACATAAAAGCAGCATCCACCCCTCAGTTCTCATATTGCCTTTGGTTACTATGTCTAAAAAATCATCTAGAAGAGTGACTATCACTGCATCTTGGGGTACAGAAGTCCAGGCGCTCATGATACATCCAAATAGCAAATACCAAAAAGGTTTTTCCATATATAGTCAGATAGCAAAGAGATGCTCGAAAAATGGAGGTAATTTGCCACAGACTGAGAACCTAGTATAGTTTACCTTAGGCATAGCTTTGCCACTTATGACACATGCTAGTGGCACCATACAATCTCCCATCCATCTGGCACATCTGGAACAGCCATGCTGCCAACTCATCACTGGTGGTGTATCTACGGTGGTGTAAATTCTGCACCACCCCAATGCTTTTCCCATTATCATTTCTCATTTGCACTATCTGCGACCTCCATTTCCCTTGTAACCAGTCTCATAAGCCCCACATCCTGGTTGCACTTGATTTCTCCTGAAGTTATCTCTTTTGCTTATATTCTCACATGACAGTCCCCAGCTTCTAACTGTGGCCCCCGTTTCCTTTCTTGAGTAGCTGTCATTTTGAAGACACAAGAACTGCTGAAAGAAATCTGACTCAGTTACCTGGGGAGGGCAGGCGTGTTGCTCCTTCTCTGCTCTGCAAGCTGCTCATCTAACCTGTCTCCATTTTTGTTTTTCTTGCAGTATGTGGTAGTGAAGCCCAGCCAGAAAGAGGTGGTGAAGGGGATATTCTTTCCCTACTGCAAGGACTGTGGGCACAAGGAGCTTCTGCAAGCCGTGGGTATTGTTGGAGCCATCATCATGCCCCATAACATCTACTTGCACTCTTCTCTTGTCAAGGTCAGTGGCTGGCACAGAGAAACCCCACAAATCAGCTCCTCTTGTTTCCACATCTTAGAGGCTACCCTTCATGACTTCAAACTTGTCTTCCAAATTACAACTGAAGCAATGGCATAGTGGAATGACATGCTTACAAGGCAAGGAAGGGCTTCATAAAAGGTAGGGAAATATACCCCTGCTGTCAAGATGAGGTTCTAGAGAAGAGATGGGAGCTAGTTTCCCATACAGCTGGTTACTTGTGAATATCACAGTATAGCATCTGTCCAGATGAATATGGAACCTACTTGGAATTCATATTCTATACTGGAAAATTATTATTGATAGATTATTGTAACTCACTGTACGCTGGCCTGCCCTTGAACCTAATCTGGAAACTAAAACTCGTCTAGCATGCGGCTGCAAGGCTCCTGGCAGGGGCCTCAGGTAGGGACCACATTACACTGGTCCTCTTCCACCTTCATTGGCTGCCCATCGAGTACTGGGTTATCTTCAAGGTCTTGGTTTTGACCTTTAAGGCCTTGAGAGTTCTTGGGCCTACATACCTCAGGGACTGCCTCTCACCATATTGCCCAAGTAGGCCCCTCTGCTCCTCAGAGGGTAGCCATCTGGTAGTCCCTGGCCCAAAAATCATCCGGCTGGCCTCAACGAGGGCCAGGGCCTTTTCGGTCCTGGCCCCTACCTGGTGGAATATGCTTCCGTCTGAGATTAGGGCCCTGCGGGACTTGAGTAGCTTCCGCAGGGCCTGTAAGATGGAACTATTCCACCAGGCGTTTTCGTAGGCCAGCCAGTTTAACATCAGTTAATAAACATCTGTTTTTGGCTTCCCTGGGGGAGGGGGGACTTAATAGGTTTAAGTCACCATCTGATTTTAGCTATTTATGTTTTTATACTGTTATTTATCATAGTTTTTCTGTTTTTATTGTAACTGTTTTTATACTGTTGTTGCTGCCCTGAGCCATTCAGGGGAGGGCGGGATATAAATTTATTTAAGTAATAAATAAGATTAAGTAATAAAAATAAATTTTAAGTAATAAATAAATAAAATAAAATGCTTTATAATTTCTGGACTGGTAGTTAGGAATTGTTCTTGCCTGGCTGCAGTCTTTTTCTTCTCACAGTGACTCTTTGAAAGATAAATTCGGCAAAATCCGGGGGGGGGGGGTAGATCCATGGCAGCTGGGCATGGCACCACCTCCAGAGAGACATTCGATGGCAGAGTTGCCAAGAAAAGAAACAGAAAAACCTGTCTGCTGGTGAAAAGCCCCACTGAGGGTGATGACATATGCTACTCTATTTGATGGCGTAAGTCTGTGCCTGGAAAAGGGAATGTTCCTGGGCCGGTAGGCTCAAAAGCACTGGAAACTGACTTGTCAACTCCTCCCCCAGGAATGCCCCCCCATCCATACCGGCACAGGATCCCATGGCAGAAGGGTACTGGTGCATGTGGCAGCTTCTAGGTCCATGGTGGCGAACCTTTGGCACTCCAGATGTTATGGACTACAATTCCCATGCTGGCAGGGGCTGATGGGAATTGTAGTCCATAACATCTGGAGTGCCAAAGGTTCGCCACCACTGTTCTAGGTCCAGGTGCTACGCAGTTGCACAGTGCCCTGCTGCCGGCATAATAACCCCTCTGACAGCATATTAGCCCGTTACACGGGCAGAATAGGCACCCACATTGGCGACCCTCAAGGTTATATTCCCCCCGCACCTTGGATTGCGCTCTTAGAGACTTTGCCATGTGACCTTTTTATTGTGCAATTAAAATATGCATTTTGTATTAGACTTCATCCACAACTCACTGAATATTGTGGATCATTATGCTACAGCATTCATTTGCAATGCTGTTTCCCTCCCTGGGCAACGCAATCTGAGACTTTCCCCCTCCATCTCTTTTGCTGATTGTAACGAAAGCCACTTATATATAAGTTCTACTTTCTGCGCTGCCACCAATAATATTTTTCCTCTATATAGCCCACTCAATCCTGATTTTCCACACGGCCACCACCCTGACTGGGGAACACCGACACACAGACAAATAAAAGACTGGAGAGGTTTTTATAATGAACAAAACTGAAACGTTTATTTGCTGGCTTTCACAAAGGCTTCTCAGGTAAACTGGAGAGGTTTAACGCTTGTTGGTTTCAGATTAAGTTTGTCTGAAGATGTTACTTCAGATTCATATGCACACCGACACACGCAGGTGTCTCTTAAGGGAAGATTTAGCTTTGAACTAATAAATTCCCTTACGCACGCAGACACTATTCCTCACTGCTCCAATACCCACTGATCACACCCAAGCACACAGTCCAAGCCCAGGAGATTCTGGCACACTTGGCCTCCCTCTCTCCCACTAGTCCTAATATGGCTTCACTGCCTCTGGACTGGCTTCTCCCAGACTGGTGATTCTGGTGATACACACAGGGCAAGGCAGACTAGATAGGTCTGGGCAGTTTTTTAAACCGCCAAGCTGCTGAAGGGGTCTGCAATCTGCACCCAGTCAGGACCTCCTCCCCGTCAAGCATACAATCGCTTAGACAGGGACTGGACTTCTGTCAGCCAACTCTGCTGAGACAGAACTTTCTTCCAGAGCTGACAGACTCCTCTCTGCCAGACTCTGCTCTGTTCTCTCTGACTGACTCGAACAGCACTGAACTCCACTCGTGCTGTACCGGCTCCTAGCTTTTTTTCCCAAATCGTTACTGGACCCTTCTCAACCAATCCAGGTCGGTTCTATAATTTTAGAGCCTTTTCTCTTTTCTGGCTGTTGCTAAGGCCTTCCTTTGGCCTGCTGTACGCCAGCCCTTCAGGGTAAGTGCCTGCTACATATGTCCTTTTCCTAAAACATTGAGGACTACGAGGCTACAAGCCTCGTTGCAGCAATGTGTGTAAATAAAGCTTACACACGTTAACCAAAACTAAAAAGTTTTCATAAAATTTCACATTTTCAAATGCATTCAGTTTTACCTTAAAGTTAACTTAATTTAAATACCTCTTACCATAAAGTTAAACTTACCATGAATTCCTAATAAGTATCAATAACATTTCAGTAATCCACGCTACATTTCAACAAGCATATTTTAAACCTTCAGTACTTTATTTACATACATCTCTCTGTTACCTTTCCTTCCGATGTCTTTACTGGTGGGTGCTCTAAGCACAGGGTAAATTTTCCCTTTATCCCTCCAGTAAGGCTTCCTCATGAGTGGTTATCCAAATCCTAGTTGGACATTCATGCTCACTCATGGCAGCGTTAAGTTGCCTTTGAGGTGTGGTGGTGAATTTGATGGTGTCACCACATTAGTCAAGGTAAATTTCCTTCTAAACTTACCCCTTTCTGCCAAATCAAAAAGCTTGAGGTTTTACACCTCTGGCTTTTACCACTTGCCTTTTGTGGTAAGGCTTTGTCATTTTATCATAAAGCACGCCTACAGTGCCCACCAGAACACACACTTATCAAATAATGCCTATCAGACCGTTTCATTTTTGTATACCAGATTGACCTCCCACGGTCCCCTCAAGTTTCCTCTTGAGTCTGGTGGCGCAACTTCAGCTCGGGTTCTTCTGCTGCGAAGCTGCAATGTTGGGCTTTCACAACAGTCCTCATCGTTGGCTGCTGGAAGCCTGTTGAGGGTCTCCGCGGCTGCTGCTACTTTCAGTTCATTTTTGGTGTCTCCGCCAGACCTGCACTGCCCACAATGTCCTGCACAACAATGTCCCGGCTCTTGTTGCATACTGGATCCGCTCTCAGGAACTGGAACCTCCTGTCACAAGCAGTTGGTTAGGCAGACATTGGCAGTCTTCTTTTCCTCCTTTCACAGGAATCGCTCCATAACTTCCCCGGCACACCGCCTCCACAGGAATGCTTGTTCAGCTGCACCACTGGAGCACGTTGGGAGGCGTTGGCAACCGCCTCCTTTTCCCTCACAGGAACCGCCCCGCTGATCTCTCTGGGTACTGCTCTTCCAGGAACGTCGCTCAGCTGCACTGGCACGCCGGGAGTGGCGCAGCAACTGACTCCGCCCACCTCTGGAACTGCCTGGCACTGAACTGGAACCACCTTGGTAGCTTTTGGGTCAGCAAGCTCAGCTGTCTCCTTCCGCTCTTTCAGGAACTCATCCTGCCTCTGGTCTTCTTTGGCACCAGTCAGCATGAACACTGTCCATCTGCAACTCTGGGTCTGCTGCAGACTCAGCCTGGTTCACAAAGTCAGCAAGCGTTAAGGAGTTTTCTGCCTCCTGGACTTCTAAATGCGTTGGCAAGGCACACCTTGCAGGGTTGGTGTGTTGTCACTTCCAACTGCATCTTCTGGGTGCCATTCTGAGGGTTTCCCATCAGCATTTGGGGAAAAGATTTCCTCCAGTTCATCTGGTACTCTTGGCAACCCTGGAAACTGTTTCCATTTTCTCATCTGCTGAGGGAAATTCCACAACAATGTGGGGATGGGCAGCTCTGCTCTGAGCTTCATTTCCCTCATACTCAAATCAAACATCATGTCCCTTCCTCATGGTCTGCATGTTTGCCCCACGATTCTCAGCCATTTTAAACTCTCTTTCTTTTCTGGCCCTTTCAGCCCGTGAGTTTAACCATTTCCAATTTCTACCTTCAAGCATTTCATTTCAGCCATCACTCTAGCCTCTAATTTTGCTTTTTCAACTCCAGAAGCCATTTTAGCTTTCAATCTCAGCATCTATACTGGCCAGTTTTAGTTTCATGCTCTCCCAATCCTGAAAGGGATCTTCTTTAGGTGTTTCCAATATCACCTGTCTCTGGGCTTTTCCTCACCAGCTGACTTTTGTGTCTTAGGTGGTGCCATTGCGTGATGTAAATTTCACGGTTTTACCTCACAAAATCAGAAAAACGAATAAAGTGGGTCTTCTTTTGCGTGTTTGGAACTGGATTCAGATGTTACACGTATCCCGCCGCTTGCCGCCAAATGTAACGAAAGCCACTTATATATAAGTTCTACTTTCTGCGCTGCCACCAATAATATTTTTCCTCTATATAGCCCACTCAACTGATTTTCCACACGCCACCACCCTGACTGGGGAACACCCACACAGAACAAATAAAAGACTGGAGAGGTTTTATAATGAACAAAACTGAAACGCTTATTTGCTGGTTTTCTTACAAAGGCTTCAGGTAAACTGGAGAGGTTTAACGCCTTTGTTGGTTTCAGATTAAGTTTGTCTGGAAGATGTTACTTCAGATTCATATGCACAACCGACACGCAGGTGTCTCTTAAGGGAAGATTTAGCTTTGAACTAATAGCCCCTACGACGCAGAACACTATTCCTCACTGCTCCAATACCCACTGATCACACCCAAGCACACAGTCCAAGCCCAGGAGATTCTGGCACACTTGGCCTCCCTCTCTCCCACTAGTCCTAATATGGCTTCACTGCCTCTGGACTGGCTTCTCCCAGACTGGTGATTCTGGTGATACACCCAGGGGCAAGGCAGAAAACCGCCAAGCTCCTGAAGGGCACTTCAATCTGCACCCAGTCAGGGCCTCCTCTCTCTGTCAAGCATACACCGCTTAGACAGGGACTGGACTTCTGTCAGCCAACTCTGCTGAGACAGAATCCTTTTCTTCCAGAGCTGACAGACTCCTCTCTGCCAGACTCTGCTCTGTTCTCTCTGACCGACTCCGAACAGCACTGAACTCCACTCTCCGTGCTGTAAGCATACCGGCTCCCCCTAGCTTTTTCCAACCGTTACTGGACCCTTCTCAACCAATCAGGTCGGTTCTATACTTGTGGAGCCTTTTCTCTTTTTCTGGCTGTTGCTAAGGCCTTCTCCCTTTGGCCTGCTGTACGCCAGCCCTTCAGGGTGGGGCAAGTTCGTTACACTGATCTAACCAGAATTTTTGTAGCGCGAGCCCATGAACAGCATGTTGAAAAGTTTACTCTTATTCTGCCAGAGTTCTTGAAAGTTCTATGAGGGCCCTAATATTGTCCATAAAATTGGAGGGAGATATACTTATGTGAAGATCTCACTTATAAGGGGATATTCCCTATCTCCTTCTAGTTTATAAGCTTCTGGTTCATATCCAAAGAAAAAGAGTTTCAGTCAGAGCAGAACATGTGACTATTCATAGTAGCTTCTACCAGAACAATCTCCATCTTCTCAGCTCCTGCTTTTGGAAGATTAGATAGTAGCCAATGTACCTGGTGGCAGAGGCGGAGCTACCAGGGGATGGGGGGTGCACTTTGCACTGGGCGCACGTCTGGGGAGGGGGCGGGAAATTGCCCCCCACCCCCCCCCCCACACACACACTTACCTTAGTTCAGCCTGAAAGTGCAGGCTGGAAAAGCGGCCTGCTCACTTGAGGCTGAAAGTGGCCAGATGGGAACACCACTTCCCATGAGACCTTGCGAGCTCCAAGGTCTCCTGGGAAGTGTAGTTTCTACCAGGCCATTTTCAGCCTCAAGTGAACAGGCCGCTTTTTCCTGCCTGCACTTTCAGGTTGAACTAAGATAAGTGTGCGGGGGGAGGTCCGGTGCTGCGGTGGGAGGGGGCTGAAAATGCAGAGTGCGCACTGGGCGCAGTATGGCCCAGCTACGCCTCTGCCCGGTGGAGCTATGAAATTTTCTGCCTCTTCTCCACAGACCCGAGAAATTGATCGCACTGATGGGCGGGCAGTGAAAGAGGCCAACAAGTACTTCCTGATTGAGTCCACTATTGCGCTCTTCATCTCCTTTCTCATAAACCTCTTTGTCATGGCTGTGTTTGGAGAAGCCTTCTACCATGAAACCAACCAGCAAGTGGTAGGTGCTCTGCTTAAACCCCATTATTCACTCAGGACATCAGCTTGGGCTTCAGATCATGGTTCCTCCTCAGTCACGGAAGCATTCTTTTTCCTCCCCTTCACTTTTTGTACCCTTCAATGGTGGAGTGGTGGGTGACTTAGAAGGAGGAAAGAAGATTAACTTTCCTGAATGTGGCCAGTTAGGGAGTGAAATTGCCTTTCCTGCCTTTTTGGTCTAATCCATCAAGCAGCCAAGATCAGGGTTGACCTTCTCATTGGAAGTACTATCAGCGGGGATGGAAGTCAGTGAAACAGGGATGGAATAGAGCACTAAAGGGGAAATTAATAGTAGAACCCCTATTCTTTTGGGAGATGTAAACAATTTTGGCAGGTGCTGCTTTTCATACCCTTTGGTATGAAGATGTAACAAGGAGGGCTTTACTTCCTTCTCAGAATCATTAGAAACCTCATACTCCATTGTAAAGGAGGGCTTTACTTCCTTCTCAGAATCATTAGAAACTTCATACTCCATTGTCAACCAAAGGAAGCTTCTCACATAGGGTTGCCAACCTCCAAATGGGGGGTGGAGATCTCCTGGAATTACAGTTGATCTCCAGGCTACGTAAATCATTTATTTATTATTTATTTAAAACAGTTACTCCATCTGTCTTGAAGAAAATGGCTACTTTGGAAGTTGGACTGCATAGCATTATACTCTCCTAGGTCCCTCCCCCACTAAACCCCACTCTCCCAGGTGCCACCCTCAAATCTCCAGGTATTTCTGAGCCAGGAGTTAGCAACCCTGCCCTCACATCATAAAAGCATGCCAGGCCAGTCCCATGTAGAAGCATCTATGGAACAATGGTACCATCAGGCAGAATTCCAGGACTCATTCCTGACTCCTGGGATAAGTACCCCCCAAGCACCGGTAACTCTGCATTTATTTATTAATCTTATTCAGGAATTTTAAATAGTACCTCTTCAGTGTCCAGCTTGAGCAGTTTACAATTAACATAATAACATCAGTTGAAATAGACATTATGTTCCCCCAGTGTTGTGGATATAACAGTGCAAAACGTATGATAATACTAATGTTGATTAACATATTTTAAGGGACACACTGGACTGCTCACTAATTCTAGTTGCTGACCAGCTGAATTGAATTAACTGGACTAATAGATGCCCTAGTGCAGGGGTAGGGAACCTTTAACCCTCAAAGAGCCATTTGGACCCGTTTTCCACGGGAAAAGAAAACACTTGGAGCCGCAAATAATTTTTGACATTTAAAATAAAGATAACACTATATATATAGGGGTTTTTTTACCTTTTACTCCGCTCATTCTGAGAAGCGTATGGATGCGCCCGCCCTGTTGCCTGCAGGGTGGGCAAGGATGGGGCCAGCGGCTCGGCTAGTGGAGCCACAGTGCAAAGGCAGAAGAGCCGCATGCGGCTCTCGAGCCGCAGGTTCCCTACCCCTGCCCTAGTGGAAGGACTAAAAGCTACTATGAGTGTCCATCTTAGTCAGCTGTATAAGGAGTGTAAACGTATCCTAAGATCTCCCATCTGGCAGGTCTCTTTCTGCAGAGGGAAGAGGAATGGTGTAGTATAGTCACTGTAGAGGGGAGGGGAGAGGAATGTAGAGGGGAGAGGAATGGTGTAGTATAGTTTCTAGCACTGACAGAAAATATCTTTTTGCCCTTGTATTCCAGCATGATGTTTGTGCCAACCACTCCAGTCCTTATGCCAACACCTTTCCTATGGATAACCAAACAGTCTCTGTGGACATATTCCAAGGGGTAAGTTTCTAGTAGAAAGCTGCCTGCTCCCCCAGCCCCACTGCTATCAGTAGAAAGCCAGCCTTGCCTTTTTATGTGGACCATTTCACTCATTTTGGCCTTGCTGTTTTCCGCATTGCATTGCATCACATATAAATGTTGCATGGATGCAGCCAAGGCATCCGTGGTCAAGGAAGCATACAAGTAAAAATAATACCATAAAATAATTAAAAACCACAAAAATGATCAATCTAAAAAATGAAACACAAGCTATTAGGAACAGATTAGGGGCATAAAAAGAGCAGAGCAGAATATGGTTGTGGAGTATGCTAGAAAATATTCCTGAAACATACCTCAGGTCAGAAGCAGAATGTAAGTCAGCTAAAAAAAAAGATCATTATCATATAAGCTTCCTTGAGGTCTTTTCTATGCTTTACCTCCTTTTCACTTCACTTATTGAATACCCTTTATCATTAAGAGATTTATAACAGTGCAGATTTACAACAGTGCAATTATTTAGAAAATAGCAGGGATTAACTATGGTGGAATATTCTGTATTAATTAGATGCTCTAATAAAATTGTACATTCTTTCCATAGGAGGGTTCAAGAAGCAAGGAGTAGGTAGCAATTCTGGCCACTGTTAAAACTGCAGGTAGCATAGCCTTTATGAGCACCCTCACTTGGCCACCCTTAACACTTTCTGTCTTTCTTTTCCTGCCAGGGGGTTATTCTGGGATGCTACTTTGGGTCCATTGCTCTCTACATTTGGGCCATTGGGATCCTTGCAGCTGGTCAGAGTTCTACAATGACTGGGACTTATGCAGGGCAGTTTGTTATGGAGGTAAGAAACTACATGAGGCACTGCCAGAAGTGGGATTCAGCCAATGTGCTACGGTTTGGCTGAGTTCGCTGAATCGGCTGAATCCCACCACCCAAGGAGAGGGGGAGCAAGGGTCCCCCTGCAGCACGCGCTCCCCCCGCAAAGCCCCCCTGCCGCCATTGCCCACTTACCTGGCTGCTGTGGAGGAATGTGGCTGGCCTAGCAGGGACATTTTCCTCCACCTTGGGACCAGCCGTGCAGCTGTGCAGCAGGGGATCTCGTCAGCACATGGCTGGGTCCGAGGCAAAGGCCCCAACTAGGCCAGTCACATTCCTCTGCAGCAGCAAGCTAAGTGGGCAGCGGCGGGGGGGGGGTGCGATGTGTGTGTGTGTGCGGTGGGGGGCACGCAGCGGGGGTGGGGCCTGAACCAGTAGCTAAATTAATTGAATCCCACCACTGGGCACTGCCTAACTCAGTACTGAAGGACATTTTTCTCTTCCTTTGATCTCTGATCCTCTGGCAAGTTGCTTTATGGTGCTCCAGGAGATTTACTTTCATAAATGTTATGTCCAACTTCATGTTAATTTTATCATTTTTCAGACATTTTAGATTGGATGAATCTGATCTGTAGGTAAAGCAAAGCATCTAGTTATCACGTTTTTTCAGCAAAGTTCTTATTTGGGCAGTAATCTGGGAAAGGAATATGTTGAGCCGTAATGTGGGTGTGGTATAAAATTTGGATTACTGAAAATCTTAGCTCTTTTTAAAATGAAATCAAAAAAGTATATATCCTTTAAATATAAAATAATTATCCACAGCAGCCTGAATAGTCTAGACTACTCTTGCTCTTGTCAAAGCTCAGAAACTAAGAATTGGTCATGGTTACTACTTGGATGGGAGACCATCCTGGAAAATCAGGGCTGCTGTGCAGAGGAAAGCAATGGCAAACTTCTGTTCATTTCCTGCGTTGAAAATCACATGAGAGATTGCTGTAAGTTGATTGCAACTTGATGATACTTTATTAGGCATTACCTGTCAAAAGCATCACCACAGATGATTTTTACATGGGGTTTCTAACAATGCACGCCACAGTCTTCTGCTCCTTCTTATGATTCCCAGTTCTGTGCACTTTTACCCAACAAGACTCCTGCCATTTTAAAGTATAAGTGAGTTCTATATCAAATCAAGTCTGAACTGTCCCTAGAAGCTAAAATGACTAAACTGAGGCTATCGTACTTTGGTCACAATATGAAAAGACAAGAGTCACTAAAAAAAGACAATAATGCTAAGAAAAGCTGAAATGCAGGAAAAGAGGAAGACCCAACATGAGATGGACTGACTCTATAAAAGCCACGACCCTCAATTTGCAAGGCCTGAGTAAGGCTACTGACGACAGGATGTTTTAGAGAAGACACACACACACACACACAAAATTATTTTAACCTTGCCCTGCTCATGGCTCTGTTGACAGGTATTCCTTTTGTAGACATGTTCCAGATTCCACTGACTGGTTCACTCAGGCTAGCCGGGCAATAGCCCACCGTTTTATTGTTCCTTCCTCAGTACTTCTACAAGATTTCACCTTTTGACAGAGACCTAATTAGCCACTAGATGGCAGCCTGTTGCAAGACATCTGTGGTCTTTGCTGACAGAATGCAACCATAGGTCTGGTTCCTTCTCTCCGTGAAACCTGAAGGTTGGGGCAAGTGAGGAGCAGGGTTTTCAGATGTGAAGAGGAGAATATCTTGATAAATAATGGCAATTCATGCTTTCACAGGTAGGGTACTTGATGTCTACGAATCTAATAGTGGCTTTTCATCCACTCTTAGGGCTTCTTGAAGCTACGCTGGTCCCGTTTTGCTCGGGTTGTCTTCACTCGCTCCGTTGCCATCCTTCCCACTGTTTTTGTCGCTGCTTTCAAGGGTGTATCAAACCTGACAAGCCTGAATGACTTTCTCAACGCACTGCAGAGCATCCTTGTAAGGTTCCTGCGCCCGTTCCTTACAGGAGCATATCTGGTCCAAAAAGACATAAACCTCATGTGCTCCTTCCATTCCACATAGCTTCCTTTCTGACACTCAGCTCTAACCAGACTGGGCCCTCCTTTTACTCCTATTGATTAAGGAGGCTGGTGGGATCGCCCCCACTCCCAGATAAAATGAAAGCTGAACATTGCTTTTTTTTCTGTTTGCAGTTATTTACATGCATGCAAACTAAAACCAATAAAACAAATCCAAAACAGCTTGGGCGGGAACAGAGTGGGGTGGGGCGTTGCAGAAGGACTGCTCTAATGCTGGCCCGCTAGAGAGGCATCTGTAAGTTCAGAAAAAAAGTTGTAGGGTGGACAAGAGGCAATTGAGGTTTTAGGTACAAATCAGCTGGTTCACACATTGTGGAGTACACAGATTGATTTGTGGGGGACCTCTGTCTGACACTGGATGGGGACTCCAGACCAAATCTATGTATTCCCTGATGTGTGACTCAATATGCACATGTTAAAGTGAAAATTCCCTCATAATCAGCGATTTCTTAGTAAGTATTTTGGAAACCTTTGAATGAAAAGATTTTGGAAGCTTCTGGTGCAGGAGGGAAACTTGTGAACCTTCAAAATGCACTCAGCCTACTTTACTACCTTTTTTCCCCAGCTACCTTTTGCTGTCATACCTGTTCTCACATTCACCAGCATGCAACCCCTCATGCAGGACTTCACCAATGGCATGTAAGTAGCTCAACATGGAGATTCCATGAAGTATATAGCATGATTTCCAAAGATGTGTGGGAAGAATGCAGCAGTTAATAATCTGAAAGATATTTGGTACAATTAATCATTTTACTGCAGGTACCTCGACATTATTGAACCTGCAACCTCGCCATTTTCCTTCTGTAATCCTCCTGTCCTGGAAATTCTCTACCTCACCCTATCCATCACTGCTTATTCCTCTATATATCCAAATATTTTCCAGATTTCTCCATAGCAACGGTTGTTCTGGATATGCCCATGTTATTAAAAGGAAGTGCTAATTCTGTTAGAATAAATAAAGCAAATATGCATGACTCATTCTAATTACAATATGTGGAGGGAAAGAAATTTTGCAGATCAAACTTGACATACTCTCTGGGGAGGGGGCAAATACCTTGAGCCTGAACATACAGGGATTCTCATTAGAAGAGGCAGAGAACTCTCATGGAATCATTGTTCTCTGATTGGTGGAAGTCCTGTGCAACATTTAAATGCCCTTTGGAGCCTAATACATTCTTTACTAATTTTTCCCAATCTATTATTATGTACAAGTACTAGAATCTTCCATTTTCTTAAAACTGAAAGTGTAGCTCAGGGGTTCCAAAGAAGGTGCCATGACACCACCCAACACCCAACACCTTTTCTTAAAAACCCACCAAGTGTTTTTAGGAAGTGAGTGTGGCCAGGTAGGGCTTTTGCCCAGTAAGGCTTCTGTTCTGATTGACTATTGGAGATTTGATTGGCTGAGCAGATTTTTAAAAATTTTGCTTTGGCAGCAGCTGCCGCTACAGCACAAGGATCGATAAAGTTTCCAAATTTAAGCTGTGGCAGCCATTTTGTTGCTGTACCCACCATGTTGTGTTAGAATTCCAAATGTGCCTGCATGCTTATAAAGGTTGGGGAACCCAGGTATAGCTTCTCAGATATCTAAATTCTAGATATATGAAACACACAGCTGTCCATGTTGTTTGTACTGATGTCCCCTTCTACCTTCCATTCATATTCCCCTGAATGGCTCCATTCTCCCATGAATGCATCACAATCTGCCAATCGTGGATATTTTCCTAGATAGTAGAAATTGAGCTTTGTCTCTCCCATGTAACCAAGAGTGAATGCCTCTACACCATCAATGCAAACTAGATTTATTGGTAGCATATGAGAAGCTTTCAATCCAGATTTGCCCCAGTGTTGCATAAAACAGGCTGTAGGACTCTGACTGCAGAAGAAGAAGAAGAAGAAGAAGAAGAAGAAGAAGAAGAAGAAGAAGAAGAAGAAGAAGAAGAAGAAGAAGAAGAAGAAGAAGAAGAAGAAGAAGAAGAAGAAGAAGAAGAAGAAGAAGAAGAAGAAGAAGAAGAAGAAGAAGAAGAAGAAGAAGAAGAAGAAGAAGAAGAAGAAGAAGAAGAGGAGTAGTTTTGGATTTATATCCCCCCTTTCTCTCCTGCAGGAGACAAAGGGGCTTACAATCTCCTTGCCCTTCCCCCCTCACAACAAACACCCTGTGAGGTAGGTGGGGCTGAGAGAGCTCCGAGAAGCTGTGACTAGCCCAAGATCACCCAGCTGCCGTGTATAGGAGTGTACAGGCTAATCTGAATTCCCCAGATAAGACTCCACAACTCAGGCGGCAGAGCTGGGAATCAAACCCAGTTCCTCCAGATTAGATACACGAGCTCTTAACCTCCTATGCCACTGCTGCTCAAACATCTTATTAGCCATCGCTGGTCTCACTGCAACCATTTCCCTTCTATTTAGCTCCTGGAAGCAAGCCCGGCTGGAAGCAAAATGCTTATGGAGGACTGTAGCCAAGGGACCTGGGTGAAGGTTCCGTAGTCCCCCTCCCCTACATTAAACACTTTTGGTTCTTTAAACTAGAGCATCAAGTCTCCACATGTCATCTAATAAAATTGTAATGTGTTTGCTGTTGTATTCTGAAAGGGGCTGTTCTCCTTGAGTAGTCATGACCTTTATCATTGACCCCTTTCCTCATATTCTTATCCTCTCTTCTTAGCATAGGGAAGATTGTGATGATCCTGATCACTGGACTGGTTTGTGCAATCAACCTGTACTTTGTGGTGACAACTATAATGGATCTGGCAAATGTGACATTCTACGTTCTCACTGGGTTGGCGCTAGTTGCATATGTGGTCTTTGTCTTCTACCTGGTAAGGAATCCATTTCTGAATAGGCCAACCTCTGATTTTGTTCTGCTGGGCTGGAAACTCATCCCAAGTTAGGCCAATTGCTTAGGTCTGGCTCAGGACAATGCTTCGCTTTTCCTTTTCTTTTCCTTTTTAAAATAACAGTGCCTTTTTAATATCCCTGAAGAGGAGGAAGATGTTTTTCCAGTCTCATCAGTCCTACTCCTGAGACTACAGTGTGAATACCAAGTCTATCCCCAAAGATCATTTTCTGCTTTTCTTTTAACTTCAAACAAAGCTTATTGTGTGAAAAAATACAATGGGCTCTAGCTAGTGGGGACCTGAAAGAAAATTGGGGAGAAGGGACATTACCCTCACTGTTTTTTACTGTTCTCTTCCTTCTTTTCTACCTTTCACTCAGCATTTTGCAACCCCTCCCCTTAGTCTTCACTTTCTGCCCTGCTACCCCAGCTCTCTCTTTCTCTCTTGTTCTGTTCCTTAATCCAGCTGTCTTTCTGGCCTTTTACCAGAGTGAGGGGGCCGGAGCAAGGGGGAACTGTGCCCGAGGCATGTGTGCACCCTGCGCCCCCTGCAACACCCCCACCCCAGAACACACCTGGAATACCCTGCCATGCCCCCGCACCGGCACGTGCCCGGTGCATCACATGCGCTCCCACCCCCTTGGCACTACGCCACTGTCCTAGCCCTTTCTGCCCACTTATTCCAGCTCTCACTTTCTCCTCACATATTCCCTGCCCCAACACTTTCTTTCTCCTACCCTACCCCAGCTTTCATTCTCACTTTCTGCCCACCTACTTTAGCTCTCTCTCTTTCTGGTCCTCCCTGGCACTCATTCTCTTTCTGCCCCTAGCCCAACTCTCTTTCTCTCTCCCCCTCCTCTATCTCCCCTCTTCCAGCCCAGTTCTTGGTAGCTCTTGGACTGCTCTGGATGGGTATGCTAAGGTCTCTCCCCGCACAGCCCCACTCTCACCCCCTCAGCCTCTGGCCACAGCATCTTCATCATTCCAGACGGACCTGCACTCCATTCGCCACAAATGTGGGAGAGGGCCAACGCCACTTTAGAAAAGCCTCACATGCGGAACAGTGGAAGGAGGGCACTGCCAAGTCATATGGCAGTTAACAAAAGTCTGGGAACTGATATAAGTGGGTAAAGAGTTGGGATGAAGATATTCAGAAGGGACTGGTATTGTAAGGAAGGGTTGGGAAAAACTGAAGACCACTTGGCATGGTTATGAAGACTTCTCATTTGTTTCTTCTTTTGTTGTACCTTCATTCCAGATCTGGACATGCCTCATCTCACATGGAGCCACCTTCCTGGCTCGAGGTCCTCACACTCGATTCACTTATGGCCTGCAGTGATAGCAAATTCCCAGAAACAGCTGGATCTCCCTGCCACAACTGGAACCCGCTGCTCTTCTAGACCGCTGTCTAGGCAAAGCAGCAGAAGATCTCCACTGCCATTGGTAGCTGGAGCTCAGTGGCAGAGCTCAGGGACAGCTTTTGGCTACCTTCAGTTAAAGAATTCTCATGCTCTGAAGAACTGCAACGAATCACAAAGATGACTCTGGACTAGATGGTCCATTTTTCTGATTCAGTATAAAATGGCTCCCTGTGAAAAGGGAGAGGAGTCTGCTAGTTGCTCATCTATATCATGTTCTGGGAGAAGGACACAATATACAAAATGTTTTTTTCAAAAGGCACTTGAGTCTAAAGGATATGAACTCAGGTCACTCTATGCGCAGTTTTGTGCGTACTGCTGTGGTTGGTTTGGAAGTTCTCTCTGTTTTTAGAGGGAAGAGGGTCTAGCACACTCTGCCATAATTTCTGCCATTATGTATAGCTTCTGGTCTCTCATTTGTGGCAGAATAGTGGACATAGCCCTCTTTGAAGAAACTAACCTTGTGCTGGTTTTGCCCAAATTTGAGTTTGCACACGGACCCTTTAAGTGTCCTGGAGACATTTGTATAACAGCTACAACTCTGCAGCTACAACAGATTGGTCAACTAATGGAATTAAATACAGAGATCTCAACAAAGGACATTAAGTTAACTTATGGGGGTAGCCTTTGCCCCCCAGTGTCACACCAAAGACAGAACTGTGCATGACATAAGACTCATGGCTGTCACCAAAGAAATCAACTAAATCCCATCAGATCTTGGCCTGATCCCATCAGATCTTGGACACTAAGCCGTGTAAGCCCTGGTTATTTGAATGGGAGACCACCATGAAATACCAGAATCAATACACAGAGGCAGGTGGCAAACCACCTCTGAACATCTCTTGCCATCAAAATCTTACAGGGCCACCATATGAATTGATTGGGGGGAGGGGAAGTAACTAAAGGCTATTCGGACTACTGTGCCTTTAATGAGAGAATTTTGGACAATGCAGCTTCTGCTGCAGGGATAAGAAGTTAAATTTGCTATGCCTTAGTGCACAATTTTATGGTTATGATATTTGTACTGAACAGATTTTATTGTTAGCCACCCTGACCTTGTGCTGGGACAGGGAGGGGTATCAAATTGAATAAAATACAAACAAAAAACATCTGTTGAAAGTTCAGGAGCCTTGTGTGAGAAGGCAGGTTGCCATTTCCCAGCGTTACCAGATTTTACACTGTCTCCTGCACATCAAACTGACAACAATAGATACTAATGTTTACGTCCATTTTACACAAGCAAGTTCTGCAGATGAGGAGAAGCCTGGTCACTAAGCATTCCTACCACAATCATCAGAGAATACTCTTAAAAAACAGCTGTTCTTCACAAAGGGTTGGTCTAAAGCAGGGGTCTGCCACCTGTGGCTCTCAAGATGTTCATGGACTACAACTCCCATCAGCCCCTGCCAGCATGGCCAATTGGCCATGAACATCTGGAGAGCCACAGGTTGCAGACCCCTGGTCTAAAGGGCCTCAGATGCAGAGAAGTTAATCTATCCACGGCCTGCAGCTTATCTCTGGTTTTGCAAAGCGATAGCATCTTCAGTTAACTGTCTTACTTTTAACTGTACAGCTACAACAGATTGCTCAACTAATGGAATTAAATACAGAGATCTCAATATATATTGCTGAACTTTGTGGAAAACCAGTTCCTTAGACTTAAGAGTGCAAACAGTTTATTGTTCAAGAGTAAAAATAACTGAATGCTCTTCATGAGCCAAGAGGCATGCATTGATTGTTTATTTTGCACTGATCGGCTCACTGGAAATAATCACATGGAACTGCTAAAATTAAAATTATGGATTTTAATTAAAACGCATTCTTATTAAAATTCATATAGACGTTTTCAGTACACAAAGCACCTAACCAGTATCACGTTCCTTTTCACCAGGTAGGTTGAGACTGAGGCTGATTTTGCCAAGTGCCATCAGCAGCTTCAGCCAAATGATTTGAATCTGCACAGGTCTCTCATGCCCAAGAACAGCACCATGTCACGCAAGGTGTGCATTTTCAATCCACAGGAAATTGAGGCATAGTGACGCATCTGTGGAGATGGAGATAAGAGTTTCCACACATGGGAATTTTCATCACTCTTTCCTCTATTTTTTATTTGTTTATTTCTTTGGCAAATTTTCCCTTCCACATGTACTCCACAGCAACTCCACATTGACAATTAAAAATTGATAAGTACAGAGGCATAGAGAAGGGAAACAGAGTCCATAGAAGAACAGCACACAAGCCTTGTTGATGCCCCCCTGCCAGGCCAGGCACAAGTGCCTCTGACACCCAGGTTACACATACACCTACTGGCTCTGCACATTAAAAAAGATTGCCTTTTTGCAGGCATGGTCCTGCCTTTGGGCTATCTTTTAAGTTATGGCAAACATTTTTAAAATTAAGATTTTAACTGTAATGTAGGTTTTAACATGTTGTTGCTGCCCTGAGCCCTTCTGGGATGGCCAGGATATAAAATTTAAAATAAAAATGAATTCATTTTTTAACAGCATACCCATGAACCTTTGCTAAATATGCAAACAAAGGCTCATGGGTATGTTGTTAAAAATGAATTCATTTTTATTTTAAATTTTATATCCTGGCCATCCCAGAAGGGCTCAGGTCAGCAACAACATGTTAAATCAACATTACAGTTAAAAATCTTAATTTTAAAAATGCTTGCCATAACTTAAAAGATAGCCCAAAGGCAGGACCATGCCTGATAAAAGAGGGCCTTTGCTAACGCACAGAATCAGTGGGCTGGAGTATAGCCTAGGTGTCTGAGGGTTTTGTGTACTCAGTGGCGAAACTAGGCAAACTGGAGCCCTGGGCAAAACTTGAGTTTGATGCCCCCCCAGGCGCGTGCCCAATGCAACACGCACCCCTCCTTGTAGCTACGCCCAGTGGCATATCTAGGCAAACTGGAGTTTGGCGCCCAAGCAATGATTTTTTCCACCAGGTCATTTCAAAGTCACCATCACATTATAGAACATGCCCCAACTCACAAATCTGAGCACAGCAATAAGCCATGCCACACAGCAGAAATAATTTTTGAAAACATTTTCAAAATGCTTTCAAAATGTGTTATTACTGCTATGAAAACATTTTATGGTGTTGTATCCAGTACCCCCAATTGGGGGAAACAGCATCACTTTCAATGTTTCAAAGGAGAATCTGGGCTCCCTAGTTTAAACAAATGATGCTGGAATCCACCCCCAAACAGCATCATTTTCAATGGTGTTTAAACTAGGGAGCCCAGATTCTCCTTTTAAATCCACCTTAAAGGGAAAATCTGGGGTTCCCAGTTTAAACAACATTGGAAGTGATGCTATTTTGGGGTTGATTCTCCCCCACCCTGAAACAGCATCACTTGCAATGTTTAAACTGGGGACCTCAGATTCTCCCTTTAAATCCATGTCAAAGGCGAGGGGGATTTAAAAGGAAAATCTGGGGAAATTTGGGAGGTGCCTGCTGGCAGGGGTGCAATTGTTAAGCTAGCAGCACCAAACTTTCAGGGTATCTTTAGGAGACTTCCCTAATGATACCACCCAGGTTTGGTGAAGTTTGGTTCAGGGGGTCCAAAATTATGGACCCTCAAAGGTGTAGCCTCCATCTTCTGTTAGCTCCCATTGGAAACAATGGATGATGGGGCACCCCCTTTGGGAGTCCATAGCTTTGGACCCCCTGGACCAAACTTCACAAAACCTGGGTGGTATCAGTAAAAGATTCTCCTGATGATATCTCCCAGGTTTGGTGAAGTTTGGTTCAGGGGGTCCAAAGTTATCGACCCTCAAAGGTGTAGCCTCATCTTCTATTAGCTCCCATTGGAAACAATGGGGGATGGGTCACCCCCTTTGGGAGTCCATAACTTTGGACTCCCTGAACCAAACCTCACCAAACCTGGGTGATAGCATCAGAAGAGTCTCCCAGAACATCCCTGAAATTATGGTGCTGCTAGCCTAAAAACTGTGCCCTCTGTAGGCCAAAAATGGAAAAAAACACTGAAAATACAAAAAATCCCACAAACAAACCTGCACACCCCCCCCCCCCCACAGGGCTCCGCCCAGGGCAACTGCCCACTTTGCCCAATGGGAGGAACACCTCTGTGTGTACTGGTGGGGAGGCATTTCAATCCCCCTCATGATCTATAATGGTGGCACCCTTGTCCTGGATGTCCCTGTTGTAGCTACACTACTGGATAGGTGGAAATATATTGCCCAGAACTATAACACTATAGCAATTTTTGATTTAGAAAAAACTTAAAAAGCTATCTGGTAGTATAGCAGGAAAGGATGCTGGGAAAATGGAGCTTGCGAGGTACTGATCATAGGGAAATGACCATAGGGAAGGGCCTTTGTAGAATATGGCATGCTAAGGTGTTTGGACTGGAGGAATGACTGGAAAACAGGCTGAGAAGCAGTTTGTTGACGATGGAGAAATACTAGAAATTGAATGATCACAGCACAACATGCATCTCTGGAACGTTTACCCCAGGGAGTTTCATCTGTCCCTGTGGGTTGCCATCTTTTGCCAGCAGAAGAGGTTTTTGTTTGTTTGTTTCAGTTGTCATTCCCTCTGGGATCTTTCCTTCCTTTTTTAATTGTTGCTTTGATGTCTTTGAATGCATTTTAACTCTGTTTTTAATTCGTTTAAATTATGTGTATTAGGGTGGTTGATTTTAATGGTTTTAAAATGTGATTTTTGGGGGGCAAGATGCTTTGGTGGCCCTTGTGGGGGCAAAAAAGAAGGATATACTTTTTGCACATACAAAAATATTGTATGAAAGCTCAGATAGGGTTGTGATGGGAAGAGCTCCAAAACAAGGAACACACTATGAGGTTGTAAGAAAACTATGCATTATATGTGCCTGGATAAGCACTTTTAAAGCTACATTTTAGATCCCAAGGTTGGATCCTAAGGCTGGTTCCACAAAGCTAAATGTTATGGCTGCTACTAACAGGAAAGGATTTCCTTCCACAAAGAGAGTTTTCATCAGAAAAAAGGCTTTCTCCGTCAGAAAAAGCCATTCTTTTTGGTGAAATTTTTTCTCTTTTGAAGGAAGACTTTGTGGAAGAAAGTCATGGGGTCCAGTCCCCAAGGGGTTAACAGTTAACTGGAGAGCAAGCTTGGGTCTTGAAAAGCATTCAAGGTCTGCACTTGAAAAAAAATGGAGGAGCAGTTTCCCCTCAAACCACTTTCCAGCCACCATCCTGACCTTGCTAGCATTTACTGGCAAGAATGATGCTAATTCTTCCATGTGCTCCAGCATACATTATGTCAAGTCCCTCTTGGCCTTCAACATTGCTACTCTAGCTGGAGCCTAAGTGAATTAGCAGCGCCTGGAGATGCTCCCATCCCAATTAGTGTCAGAAATAAACTCTCTCCTAGGGACTAAGCCTTATGTTCCAAGCATCACATCTACTGTCTGCTGTACTAGATAGTATTTATTATACCTTTCTATCCTGGTTTTGTTCTGCCATGGAACACAGATGATGTACCCTAGGAGGTTCCTAAGAGGTCTCCTGTTCAGACACTGGCCAGATGAGCTTAGCTTCCAGGTACTTGTTTCAGTCTGGTGTGACAAACGCAGAATTAGGAAAGTTGATGAATCATGTACTCTAAAACATGCAACAATATTAGGATTTCTATATCTTCTTCCCTTTCCCCTCCCCACCCCAGCCAAGAGACTGGATTTGGGCCTTTAAAGGTTTGGCACTGATGGGAGGTGGCTATGCTGAATTTCATCCAGTCTTATAATAAATATACAGAGTTTTTCTCACAAAAATATGTAGCAACCCTACACATTATTAGGAAAATAATCAGTCCCAGCCCATGATAGACTCTTTCCCATTGACCCATTTCTCAAATTCATTCGGATGCAGCAATTCTGTTTAGGTTCTACAGGTTTTGTTTTGCATTTGACTCTTTTTGCATTTCTTTCTGATTGAGACTGTAATAAAAATCTCTCTAAACAAAACGAGTTATTTTATTTAGTTCATTTGCATTCTACCTTTTCCCCTTTCTCTCCTCTATCGGCAAAGAGAGACCTAGAGCTGGCCATTCTGGTAACATCTCATCAACTTATGTTTGGTTGTCATTTTACAATACTTTCTTTAGAGTCTAGGCAGGGCTTGGCATTTTACACAGATTATCTCAATCCCCACAGCATCCCTGTAAAGTATGTATAGAGGGCTGCTGAGAGATGCAGCAGAATTAGCAGGGTCACACTCCCCTGGTTCAGTTCTTGTTAAAGGTCATCAATCAAGCTGACCAAAGCAGCCCCTGTCCCAAACCCTGGCCTGAAGCCAGATTGAAATGGGTCCAGAAAATTAATCTCTTTCAAAAGCCCCAGGAACTGAGAAACCTAAACATCCCGTCCACAAATGCAAGCTTAGGGACTGGCCAGAAGTTTGCCAACGTAGTAGGAATTGTTTAGGGGAGGGTTTGTTTTCCCAAAATAGGTGTAATCACTGCCTCCTTAAGCATGAATGGTACAGTCCCTGACCTCAAGGATTTACCTCTCCCCTTATCCACTCAGCCAGCCTCCCTCTAGCAGTTTTTTATCAGCCAGGAAGGATCAGGAACAAAGGTGGTCTCGCATCTCCAAGAATCTTGTCCACATATTCAGGGTCAATAAGCCGAAAGGATTCCATATAAATTGGCAAGCAGGTGCCAAAGGTACATCACCTGAGCATGCTTCTACTCCAGCATGTAACCCAGTGATTCATTTTATGATTCATTTCCTGCGCAAAGTAGCAAATTGGTCACAGCAGAGTGTTATAGGGTCAGAATCCAATTCCCTGGGGTGATGATAGCCCAGGCTAGCCTGAAATCATTTGGATGGGATACCATCAAGGAATACCAGGATTGCTACACAGAGGCAGGCAAAGGCAACAACCTCTGAACAACTCTTGCCTTGAAAACCCTACCTACAGGATTGCCTTAAACTGGCTGAGAATTGATGCAAAAAATAAAAGCCTATACTGGTACATAAGAACAGGTCATAAGTCCATGAGAACTAACACTGTGCCTGATGTGAGTGTGTCTATAAACACACAAAAGGGAGAGAGGAAATAATTTTTGACTTCTGTTGCCTGTACTTTTTGGTGCAGGTATAACAGTGTGCGGCACAATTTAAATTATTTTTAATAAATTAAATTAAAAACTAAGCAAGCAAAAACAAACAAAAACAAAGGACGCCCAAAGTTAAGAGGATTAATTGGGAAATAGATAATTTGATATTTCCAAAAGTCAGTGTCAAAGGAAAATTTTATTTCTAGAAAAGGTGAAAAAGCAATAACTGTAGATATCATTATTTGTGGATTACTTTTCCTTTCGAACTTATTTCTTGGACTAGTCGCCTTGCTCAATGTCAGAACACACACACCCCTCCCAGAGCAGGATATTTTCACTCCAGATTTAAATTTGTTGCCATGGTTATTTTTGTTAGTATAATCCTAAATGTGACTTTGTAATCCCAACTGCTCTGGCTGCTTCCCCTCAATCCGTGGATGCAAATCTGCCCCCAGGACTCCAGACCAATCTTGCAGACTGCAAATGCACAGAGCAAAGTTCGGAGTTTTTTGTCTTACCAATGCAAATGATGCTCCACCTGTCTTCTTTCTGTCTCTCTCCCTGCTCTCCTAATATGCATCATCACTGGGAAAGAAATATTCCAAGTTCCTCCTTTCCCCTTTTTCTTTTTAAAAATAGTTCTGTTTTATTAAATTATTTATTCAAGCTATTTGTTTAGAGTTATTCAGTCCAGTTTACAGTTCCACTGTTTGCAATGGGAAACACATTTTGAGCTGTAACTCTTTTCCTCCATCCAATTAGGACAATGTTTTCAGGGGCTACACCTCTCACACAAGGTATCTTCCAAGTCAAGGGATCTTCAGACAGAGTGAAGAAAGAGACAGGTATTTAAAATGCACAAAAACAACATATGACAATAAATAGGGGGATCCTCACACATTTAGCTAAGCCTGCCCATTCACATTTGAAGAAATCAGAGGTGGGTAAAGGGCGGGATCTATTCACAAACAAAAACAGAATGTGCAAGCCAGCGGAGCCAATTTTATTTCAGTCTACCTCCAGTAACAGGAACTAGTCTTCTGTGTGCAGGGATGTTCCTTTTGTCACAAGACCAGATCTACATTATTTTTTTAAAGGGAGCGAAAGTAAAAAGTACTACTGACCCTCCCCCCACATATAATCTGACGTGGCTGCTGCCCCCTCCCCCCGCCCCGTGCTGCCCAGGGCAGGAACTTCTCCTTGGCCCCTTTAGATCTGGTCCTGTTCGTCATGGAGGAGCATTAAAGATGTGATTCCCCTGCCTATAGATGCGAAAAGCCTTTCTGCTTGATTCCATTGAATATATAAACTGACCCCTGAGTTTACCAGAGATACTAGGAATTAATGTGGATTTTTGCAAAGCCAGCAGCATTACTTTGAAAAAATGATTAAAAGGGGTCAAGACATGGTTAAGGAGATCACAACAGTTCTGATCTAAGACAAGATTCTATTCAATGTTTTCCATTAGTGACCCCAGAGAGTGAAGGAAGAGGTAGCCATGAAATTTGCTGACTGCAACACTTTGGGCAGCATTGTTAGTACATGAAAAATCAGGAAGTTGTGCAGGATGATCTAGCTGACCTCATGAACAACAAACATAACAAAAAATGGAATGGGATTTGATAGTAAAAGAAACAAAGCCATGCTCTATTGATATGTCAGCAGCATTTTGGAATCTGCTACTATTTCATTAATGAAAACCCACAAACAAAGACAAGAGTCAGTATGGTGTAGTGGTTAAGAGCAGCAGACTCTAATCTGGAGTACTGGCTTCAGTTCCCCACTCCTTCATATGAAGCCTGCTGGGTAACCTTGGGCCAGTCACAGTTCTCTCAGAATTCTCTCAGTCCACACAAAGGAAGGAAATGGCAAACTTCCTCCAAACATTTCTTGACTTGAAAACCCTATGGGTCGCTGTCAGTCAGCTATGATGGCACTTCCCAGCACCAAAGACGTAGGCCCCTTCCGCACACGCAAAATAATGCGTTTTCAAACCACTTTCACAACTCTTTGCAAGTGGATTTTGCTATTCCACACAGCTTCAAAGAGCACTGAAAGCAGTTTGAAAGTGCATTATTCTGCATGTGCGGAATGAGCCAAAGAAAGAAACTGGATGACTTAACTTAGTCACAAGATGACTTCACAGACAGGGCTTTGCGTAGCAACTGAGGTTGAGAATATATAAACTGTAGTAAATTAATGCACTTTGGTATTCAGTGCCATCAAATAAAAGATTTAATCTGGTATAGTTTAAGCTTATAAAATGAGTCACCATGGAACATATATGTGTGTGTTAAGTGCCACCAAGTTGCTTTCGATTAATGATGACACTATGAACCAATATCCTCCAAAATTCCCATTGTTATCAGCTGTGATCAGATCTTGCTATGGCTGTGGCTTCCTTTACAGTGTCCATCTGTTTTATTCCACACATTCTTCCTCTTTTCTTGCTGCCTTTAACTTTTCCTAGTATTATTGCCTTTTCCAGTGACTCTTGTCTTCTCATAATGCATCCAAAGTACAATAACCTCAGTTTAGTCATTTTAGCTTCTAGAGAGAGTTCAGGCTTTAATGAAAGGGAGTTTTGTTCTGAGGAAGTTCAAATTTGTATTAAAATAATTTGGGCATATTACACTTACATGTATGATTGTACTGGAGGGTTAAGTTTCATACATGCTTGAACACCAGAATTTTTCACCATTTCATTACTTTATAGAACTTGCACTGGCTTGAACTACCTACTGAGAACAATCTTCCTTGTACGTGGGTTAGAAGCTCTGACTTCAGGGCTGGGGCTATATCTCCTTTGCATGCAAAGGCTCATAATTTGCCCTTGGCGTGTCCAGCTAATAGAATCAGGTGGTGTGAAAGACCTCTCCTTGGGACTCTGGAGAGACACCTGCAGGCAGAATAGCCATGATTGACCTTGAAATATCAAGGTTCTGATGAAATGTTAGGCAGTTTCATCATGTGTCTTTGGTGCTTGACCTGGTAATCAGACCTGCTAATTGTCAACTATAGTTCAGCCCTTTGATAAGTCGATATATTACAGCTGGAAATAATTCACATCTCACATAACTTCTAAAATACCCAATAAAGCCAAGGTCCCCACATTGTCCAGAACACAGAAGAGGCTTTGACTGCACAGGATTTCAATATTATTCTGGTCCTTATCTTTTGCATATGAACAAGCCTGTAAGGGAATTCCGAAGGAGAATAATGTTGTCTGGTAAAAGAGTGGTTTAGACAGCACTAGCAAGCATATGCAACATTTGTGAAATGCCAGCAGGTGTTACTTTCCAGCATGGAAATTGGGTATCAACAGTTCACAGCCTCGAGATCAAGGCATCTCTAGTAGAAACAAAAATGACTCTACCCTCTTTCAGGTCTGGATGGAGGTTTTTGGTTTTTTTAAAAGATAGTTCAGTATTAAACACCAAAAACTGTAGCTTACTTTGCTTGAGAGCAAGAGAAATTGAACTAGGTGCTCTGAAACAAGGGAAAAACCCCTAAGAACTGCTACTGGTCAATCTGGCTACTACCCTGTTACTTTCTGTAGGAATAACTGTGGTATAGTTAGAAGTGCTGCATCTTAAACTGCTGAAAGAAAATGCCTATTTAAAATGCACACAATGAAGCCTGTGGAACCATCTGCTACAGTTATGCAAACGGGTTTGGGGAAATTAGCAGTGGAGTTAAGCATACCTGCAATTAAGGAGACAAAGACCCTGGGGACATCTGCAACAGCCATAATTATGAAGATGTCACACCCAATCACCGGTTCCTCCGCCTTAAGTCGTAGGGAGAAGGAAGCGGCTCAGCTTGCAAGCGATAGGGGTCTTCTTTCACCAGCATAAGAACCTGTTTCTGTTAATAACTAAAGTATTCCATTAACTTAGTTCAGATTGGAAGGAACTGGCAGAGTACACGCAGACAGGCACGCGCCCCCTTCACGTCCCTCTCTAGACTCAAGGAACAGCAACGCAAAGTTATCACCCTTTCGCTGGAGGTAGGGGGAAGCAAAATCAAGCACTAAGCACCGTGCGCCCCAGAAGTAGTAAGGGAACTTGCATTCGATCCCTTACCGTGGAAGCAACTCTACGTGGAGGCCAGGCGCTCCTGAGACACCGGGTCCGCAGCAAAAAAGAACGGGGGGGGGGGGTGTAACGACCCCGTAGCCCCTCCATAATAGCGGAGGTGGGGAAGGCATCGAGAGCTTGATTCAGATCTCAGACACCATCATTATCCTTTTTACAAGGATGTCACGTCTGCCTTTCTAAGCAATTGTCCCTGTCTCCTTCCAGTCCCAAAGAATGGATTCTGGTTACAACTGTAACAGCGTGTTTTTGTGATTTGGAGTTGGGCAGGACCCGCTGGCTCATTCTCAACAGAGAGAAAAGCTGGGGCGTCCGGGATTGGCGCCAGCCCGATGCAAACGTCGGATTCTCCCGTTAATAGGAATCGTCTGTCTAAGAATTCATTTTTGCACCCCGGTGGCCCCACTTCCACTACCTCCATTGCTACTTCGCTCCAGCCAAAACATTTGTTTCGCCCCTGGCTGGGGATCGCTCTTGGCAGACGCTCCCTTGCCTGTTTCAAGTCTTCCCTTTCTCCCCCCAACTCCTTCCAAAGCAACTTCCAAAGGCTCCCCAGAGCTGCTCCCCGAATATGCTCCCCGTGCACGATGGGCTCCCCTTGCAATGGGGAGGAGAACGGTTCCCAAGCGGCGAGCGCTCAGTGACCCCCCGACCGCCACCTCTCCTCCTCTCTGGAATCTCCCAGCTACGGGGCATTCAGGTTCCAGGCCCCAAAGCTTGTTTATGCGAAGAATTTCTTCTCTCTTAAAAGGGCGATTACCTGATCGTTCTGGGGCCCGCAAGAAGTGAGCTTGAGTTTGCAAGAGTTAGTCTGTGTGTGCATGTGCGCGCGCAGAAAGGAAATGCACTCAGGCAGTCCAGCAGATGCTTTCTACGAATTATTCTCAGGTTCATGCGCACAGTTGCATTCAGTAACAGAAGGGCTGACATTTTTTGTAGGTCGAATATCTGCCCAAGATCAACTTGACTGGATGGGAGGACTTATTTTCACAAACAGTGGAAAACAGCGTGTCCTAGGAATCGGCATGATGTGATCCATTTCTTCTGTAGCAACCGGAACTGACCACTAACATTGACAGGGTGCTGGGGTGAACGATCGGGCTGTATTTTCTCCAAGCAGCAGGCGATCCGGTGTACCGTGCCGCTCCCAATCTGTGACAAGAGCCACACCTGACTTCTACCTGTGTGGTTTTTAACATGCCACATTTACGTTATGCCCACATGCTAAAGGACAAATCCTGAAATGTCGCTGCTGCAAGACTGATGCAGGAAGGTCCGTTTGTCCGCACTTCCGCGCACAGCCATGCAGCCAGGAGACCATGCTTCGATCCTTCACCTGGTATTCTGTCTTTCTGAAAGTCGCTTCGGACGTTTGGCAACCAGGGTCAGCAGGAGGCATGAGTGAGCCAAACAGTCCTTCCGGGATTTTGCTCGGTCCAAAGTGCAAGTTTCTGCTTCTCCGGTATGGGGAGCTGGGTACGTGGCCTCTCCTGGCACCTGAAACCCTTCTCCTTCCTTCCCCCTTTTGGGTGTTTTACAGGATTCAGGCAGGCTGTTTATTGAACATGATACTGCTCTTAGGGGTCAGTTTGGTGTGTTTTAAGAGGATGAAAAAGCTAGTAAAATAGGGGAGGGGCACATTTAGGAAACCATGGAACATCTTCAGCTGTGAATGTGCACATAGCAAATTAATCGCTATATGTTTGATAACTTTCACACAGGTGGGCTGTAATCAGAATGTCTTTATATCTTGAAAAGGTATTTTTATAATCAGGGGACTTTGCAATTGCTACCTTAAAATATTTCTTCCTTAGTACAACATTTATGCTCCAATCCAACAATATACCATCTCTTGGCCAAATGATAGAAAGAGGGAATTCACCCATTCATTGCCTAATAACAAACATAGGAGGTTTATATTGTGGTATTTAGGAGGAAGAGCACACATCTTGTCATTTTAATTAAGAGAAAATTTGAAAAACAGCAAGACATGGCTGTAGGGGTGGAACAGATGGTCACTGCTTTTGTTTGTTTGGGCTCCTTTTTAAAGGGCTGCTTTGCCTGGACAGTAAAAACAGAGCAGTGTTGAATCTTTTAAGGAGTTTTTACATCATCAAAAGTGGTGGCAAAATGCCATGGGCATATGAAGGGGCAGAGCTGCATGAATCCCTGTCTTTAGATGCCTGTGACAAATACACAGTGGCATTCCAACAAACTGTCTGTGAGAAACAAAATCACTTTTTCCAAGGAACACTTTGTTGATTAGCCAGAGGAGGAGAGTGACGTCCCTGAAACAAATGCAGAAGCTTATTTATTGTGAAATGATGCTGTTCTATTAAGGGAGTGAAAAGTTCATTTTTACTATGTAGAACTTATTGCTACAGAGAAAGGGCACCAGTGTATTTAAAAGAAATAAGATTTGCAGCTGGATCTTGTGAGTGTTTACTTGTAAGGACATCCTACTCTATTCATTGGGTTAAGCATTTTAAAACAAATGAGTAGCAAGTCAGCATTCATTGCACTTTATGAACCAGTAGTCCAAAAGTCATCCCAGCAGGTTCATTGGAAGCAGGAAATTAAGTTTCTGAAGATTTTATAAGGCCCATTCCGCACACGCAAAATAATGCGTTTTCAAACCACTTTCACAACTGTTTGCAAGTGGCTTTTGCCATTCCGCACAGCTTCAAAGAGAACTGAAAGCAGTTTGAAAGTGCATTATTTTGCAAGTGCGGAATGAGCCTAAGTCTTGTGCCTACTTCAAAGAGATTCATCCCAGGCATTTTCAGTGTCAATGAAAATTGTCCTTCTTTTTAATGGGGTTATTTGAGAAATGGAAGAGGCAATTTGTGAGAGGCTTAAACTGGAAAAAGAAACTTTAGCTTTCCTTTTGCGCCTGACACCATTTGGAGAGGACCAGACATCAGCAACCATTTAGAAAGCTCTTTCCCCTTCAAACAGTTAATACTGCAATCCAGAACTAGTGACAATATAGCTAGAAGAGGTTTTTGTAATTGATAGTTTGTGTTTTCCTTAGTAACTCCCTTTTCAGCACACAACATAGAGGGTATGTGCTGCACAGAGAGATACATACATAGGGATAGCCGGCCAGCCTGAAGCAGATTGGACAGCAGAACCCACTGGGCAAGATTGTGGGCAGCACAAGCAGGAGTATCTGCAGGGTTAACACTTCTGTGGACAAGGATGTGGAGCAACACTGATGGGGAAACAATCTCTGTTTTTCTAGGTCAATGAGAGTTTTGTCTCCACACAACACTTCAGGGAGTAGCTTCTCCCCTAGAGTATTCTTAGGTCAGCATATAGTATCTGCTCTAAGCATCAGGGCTGAACAAGACTTTTTTATTTCCATTCTGGATGGCCTCAGCACATTGATATTTGCCTACTTTGTTGATTTTGCCATTATTTAATTTTACTATTTCTGTGGTTGTAGAGCTGACTTTCCTTATTTTATTAAATTGTGGCAGCCTTTCCATATTATTTTATTCTGTTTTTGTGAGTCTCCTGGTGGGTCTGCTAGAAACTGAAAGCATGGAAAGAAAAAACATCAATTGAAATAATGTGCTTATTTTATTTGTTTGTTTAACTTCCAACCCCCCCTTCCCCAAAGGGGCTCAGGGCAGTTTACAACAATCCATACAAAATATTAAACAACTTCTTATAACATCTCATGCCATTCAATCAACTGGGGGGGATGGAACATCTCAATCCATCACAAACCAGACATTCATGTCATTCAAAAGTAAGGAGGATGGCAAGAAAATGAAGGAAACACAGAGAAAGGGAAGAGGTCGGCATAGCAAAGCAGAAAGGAAAGAGAAAAGCAAAAGGAAAGGAAAGGGGAAAGGAAGCTAGCTATTTGGAGACCATTGCAACCCTCAGCCACAGGCCTGGGGGGATGGCTCTGTCTTGGATGCCCTGTGAAACTGCACTAAATCCTGCAGGGCCCAGGTGTTACTGGAAAGTGCATTCCATCAGACTGGGGCTAGAACTGACAAAGCTCTGGACCTGGTTGAGGACAGCTGGACAGCTTCTGGGACATGGACCACCAGTACGTTTTTACTCACCAAACAAAGGGCTCTTTGGGGAACGGATGGGGATGGATAGTCTTGTGAATACAAAAACCCTAGACCACAGGTGTCAAACTCGCAGCCCTCCAAATGTTATGGATGATGCTGGCAGGGGATTATGGGAACTGTAGTCCATAACCTCTGGAGGGCTGCGAGTTGACACCTATGCCCTATTCACAGGGAGGTTCTGGTGGAGTGGCAAGATTTTATCTGCAAAAAGCTTGTGAATGTCTCATAGCTGAGTTTTGAATTCCTATTAATTTGAAGCTCCTCTGTCAGGGTTGTCAGGGACCAAATCAACCAAAATAATTGTATCAGGCTAGCAGATGTGACGCTGGCTGCATAATAATCTTTTTTCACAACCTTCACTGCCATCTCATAGGATTTCATTAGTGTCCTATAGGATGTTCTTGCCACGTCATCTTGAGTTCTAGTTGTTAACGCTCCTATGGTCCTCCATAGCTCCAAGGTGTTCCAAGGGGCTTGTTTGGCATCAGGGTGAAGAAAAGGTCAGGGAGAAATCTCATTAATGGCTTTAGAGAGACAGCTATGCCAATCTTCTATCAGCTCACCTAACGAGTCTTCAGGAGGTATTGGAACCTGCAGAGCATTCCAGAATTTAATAGGATCCATAAGTCTCTGCAGGCAAGCATAAATCAACTTGCCGCCTATACAGAGAGTGTACTTAAATGGGCTTTCAGGAAGAAATGGTCTGACCACAGAACTCTGTAAACAAAGACTGGTCCTATAGCCACCCCTGTCCCAAAGATCAGAACTAGAGTATAGCCTGCTTGATGCATGGGACCTGATACAAATTGGGACAGACACAGTGTTGCCATGGAAGACATTAGATCCGTGGCTGGTGCGGAAGTAGCCTCATCTGAATGGACACTGAAATTCCCCAAACAAATCAGCCGAGGGAACTTGAAGACCAAACCTGAGACCACCTCCAACAACTGGTGCATTGGTGGTCAGTACACCGGCCAAATAGTCAGACTCTCCTCAGTATTCCATGCAACATCTGTACAATTAATTCCTGAGATCTCTGGGGTGGGGTGGTGGTGCCCCAAAGTAGAAAGGCTCCCATTTCAGCATTATCACCCAAGTCCACTGAATGCCCTGCAAAATAATAGTCAACCTGGCATATATTCGCCTTTAAAGTTCCAGATGACTCTCTGTTCAAATGAATGGTTGAATCAGTCAGAATATTGTGTGGGATGTGGATGCATTGAGCCTATATTATAGCAACTGTGCTGGCTTCCAATATGTTTCTGGGCCCAGTCCAAGGTGCTGACACTAACCTTTAATGCCCTTCATGGCCTACATGTCTCCAATGGCATCCTAGGTCCTTTCTTCTCTGTATCAACTCCCATGCCAACTGCATACCTTGAGTCAGACTCTACTTTGTGTTCCAGCATAATCCAAGGCAGGAACTATTGCAGTCATACACAGGACCTTCACAGTAGCTTCCCTGAGGTGGCGGAATGATTTTACCCTGTATATTCCTGGCTCTTCCTTACTTGGCTTTTGGAGGAAATAAAAGGCAAATATTTTTATTTTTGGCATGTAGTCAAGATTAATTAATCTTTTGGGTTGCAGCTATTGAGAGCATGCTGCATTTTACTGCATAGCTATATATGTTGCTTTTAATATATTCTAATTGCTATGTTATTTTTATTGTCTCTATGCCATCAGGCTTTGGAAAAGCATCATCAAAAATACTGCACATAAATGTTATTCAGATAGGTATCTATTCTTATGTATATATGACCTATTTTGGATTTACTAATGTAACCATTAATAGTGTAGTTGTGGGCTGATTAATTGAACTATGTTGATGGTACAATTAAGGGTCAGGAACTGTGGAAGCATTATACGCAGAGGAGAAAATTTTGTGCTCAGCCAGAATTTTGTGTGCTGCAAAAGCCCCAGGTTCTATTCTCAATTTAAAAGGATTAGATGGTTGGTGAGTAGAAAGATTTCTAACTGGCTCCTTGGAGAAGGGCTGCCAGACAGAGTAGATAGTATTGACCTTGGTAGACCAAAGGTCTGACCCGCTATAAGGCAGCTGTAGTGATTCTGAGGCCAAACTGAAATTAGTGCTCTGTTCTAAGTCCAAGAGAACAATTTCAAGCAGGTATACTCGGAAGTAAGTCTTATGGTATTCAGTGGGGCTTACTTCCAGTCAAGTACCCTTAGGATTGCAGCCCAGTACTCATAAAGCTTTGCACCCACTTAGTTCACAACTTCTGATGTTTGCATTCAGTGAGAGAACAAGGGAGAAATGAAAAAATGAACCTGGAACAGATGTACACGTTTATGGTGAGAGTCCAGAAATCTTGCCCACCCTTTTTCTGATAAATTTATAATAGAGAATGTCAAGATGTGACAACAAATGTGCTTGGAAGTCACACAGAGCCACTTTCTGCTTTAAATACATTCCATGCGCCATGGGAAAGGGTTGCCTGGGCTCATAGGTGACCTTTGTGCAAATGTACCAATATGCAGTAAGGCTATGGCTCAGGTAAGGTTAGCCTCCCTTATCACTGATTTCGTACTCCTCACTCACTACCCACTGGGAAGTTCTTTAAAGAGGTAGAGCAAGAAGGAAGAAGAAGTAGAAGTATATTTTAACTACTTATGTTAGGTTGATGGCTTCTAATTAGTTACAGGCATCCATTTTTCACCTTCAGTAAATTTTACCTTGTTCTATTCCTTCCCCAAATCTCTTAAATGCAATCAAATCCATAACTGGAGAATGATGGAATGTGGCAGGGTAGGGTGGGGGAGGCAGATTATTCAAATATACATAGTTAAATTCCTGGCAACCAGGAAACCTTTTTGAGAATGCCCCCCCACCCCCACCCCCACCCCCACCCCCACCCCAGATTAATGCAGCTGCATCGTGGGATTAATTTACTTCAGAGCAAAGAAAGAGAGCACTGACAATGAGTCTCAGTGTAACAAGCTGTTTACTTTTAAATGCACAGGTTGAATATGTATTATGCAAGAACGGGTAGTATTTAATCTTGCAGCAATATTATTCTTCTAGCTCTCAGCAAAGAAAAATTGAAACTGTTTTTGGTGGTTGCTTTTTGTTTGTTTAACATGCACACAGGTGAAACCAGGTAAATATTTCCATCACTGTGTAGGAGGAGGGATTTTCAGGGAGGTTGTTTGTATTCCAGATGTTCCTAAGGAAGCTAATTAAAATCACAATAAAAGCAAAAAGTGACTGCTAGACTCCACAAAATTTCCAATAAAACAACTAATAAAAAAGGAACTGGGAGTTTTAAAACCACAAGCAATGAGGCAGACAGACATATTTTCTAAGTCCCCAAAAACTCTAGAAGAAAATGTCTTAGCTAGGCATCTTAAGGTTAGTAAGGAATAGGATAAGGAAAAGCTAAACTCCCTAGGGCAGGGGTGGTTGGCCATGTTGGCAGGGGCTGATGGGAACTGTAGTCCATGAACATCTGGAGCGCCATAGGTTGGCCATCCCTGACCTAGGGAAAGAATTCTCTAATTTCTTTGTAACCAGAGAGGAAAGTCTGTCCTGTGTACCAGAATGTACACATAAGCTGATGTGTCTGAAAGGGCCAGTTTATATATTCAGTAGAGTCTAGCAGTAAAACTCTTCATGGACTGTATCACTTTCAGCTGTGGATGGAAGTCTTACCTGTTTGGAAATCTCTCTCATGCAAAACAAAATCCCAAATAAACATTTTATACACAGAGAAAAATAATATGTATGTCTAGATATGTATGTCTCATCTTTCCCCAGTTTATCATTTATGGATGGAGGAAGCAGGAATTCTAAACTGCATTGAATTGGGGGCGGGGCGGGGGGGGGGGAAGCAGAATCCACACAGAAATTGCTTTCTTTTTCTTTTCTTTTGCTGTCAAGCAGCGTGTTTATAGACAAGACTCTTCACAAACAGAGAACCAAGTCAAACTAGATGGGGCAGCTGCACAGGTTGAAATGTCTGTTCATATGTAAAGTGAGACAGCAGAGAGGGAAGTGTCTGATTTTTACAACCAAAGATTTCTGTTGATGAGATAGATCCATGACCCTGTGAGTGGCCCTTCATGCACGTACCACTTACCACACAGCTGAGAAGCAACCTTTGCTTCAAAGTGGGGTTTCCCATGTCTTTTTGTTTACATTTGATGTTAACCTCCCCCAAAGAATATCCAGGCCAATCTGCTAACCCCCCCCCCTTTTTTTCCCCATTGTCATGCATTTTGAGAGGTTGCCTGCCATTTTTTGTTTTGTTTGTTATGGAGCCATCTGCTCTATCAGTTGTTCTGTTCTATCAGTAGTTCATAGGACAGATACCTCTTCACACTACCATCCAGGCACCCACAGACCAGATTGGAAAGAGCAATAATAGCAATAAAATCTTGCTGGAGGCTTGGGAGAGAAGGGAGGGAGGAAAAAAGGTGGTGGCAGCTGGTGACAGGGAGAGATGAGGAAGGGAAGGCAGGCAAGAGTGAACCCTGCCTGCTCAATTTCACCAGGTTCACCACTCCAGTGATAGACTTACAACATAAAAAT